>NC_143583.1:209256901-209616944 GCF_048544385.1 Mastigoproctus giganteus
ATTCACTAATCTTGTTGCCCTTCTCTGTACTCGTTCCAGCAGCTCTACATCCTTCTTGAAATGAGGCCTCCAGACCTGTATACAGTACTCTAGGTGTGGCTTGACCATTGCCTTATACAATGGAATAATCACCTCCTTATCCCTGCTGGAAAAATTCCTGTATATCATTGACAATACTCCATGAGCTACTATTGCAGCCCGTCTGCACTGCTCAGAGAACTTCATATCTGCCTGCACAACCACCCCCAAGTCCCTTTCATTCTCTACCACTGTCAGTGTAGTACCACAGAGTTGATACGTTGCTCTGGAGTTGCTGTTTCCCATGTGTAGTACTTTACATTTGTCAATGTTAAACTTCATTTGCCACCTCTCAGCCCATCTGCTCAACCTTTCCAGATCCTGCTGCAGCAGCATAGTGTCAGTAGTGTCCTTGACAACCCTGCCAACCTTTGTATCATCTGCAAACTTCGACATTAGCCTTGATAGGCCTCCGTAGCCGAGTGGGCAGGAGCGGGAGTGCAGTAGCACAAGCTCTTTGAGTAGACCGGGGTTCAAGCCCCTGACTGCTGAATACGGTCGATCTGCCAACCCGCACTGGACCAGCGTGGCAGATTATGGTCCATTTCCCTCAACATGAATTGTTGAGGAGGCTTCCATCCTGCAGTGGGTTGATAATGGCTGCACTTTACTTTTTTTTTATACCAGAAAAGAATAGCAAAAGCTTAAAAAAAGCTTGATATACCATCATCAATATCATTTATAAATACAGAAAACAATAATGGACCCAACACTGAGCCCTGAGGGACTCCACTAATAACATTAGTCCACGATGAGCAGTGTCCATTGATTACCACTCTCTGTCTTCTCCCTCTCAACCACCCCTTTATCCATAGCAGCAATTTGCCTCCAATGTCACACTGCTCCAATTTGTGTAGCAGTCTTCCATGTGCAACAGTATCAAAAGCCTTTCTAAGATCCAAGTATATAATATCAAAGTTATTCCCTGCATCCAGTTGTTTTGTGACTGCATCATAGTATCCAATCAAGTTGGTCAGGCAAGACTTCCCCTTAACAAAACCATGCTGTGTCCGAGCTATAACTGAAGTCTTGTCTAAATGATCCTGCAGTGCTTCTTTAACCAGTGCCTCCATTAATTTTCCTGGAACAGAAGTTAAGCTCACAGGTCTATAATTACTTGTGTCAGCCTTTGATCCTCCTTTGTGAATTGGGGTCACATTTGCACATTTCCAGTCTATGGGTACCTCCCCTGAGTCCAAGGAAGCTCTCATAATTATGGCTAAGGGTTTGCTTACTTCCTTTGCTGCCTCCTTTAATATAAATGGATAGATCCCATCCACCCCGGGTGCCTTTCTTGTGTTTATCTTCAACAGTTTCTCCTCCACTTTACTCCCAGTTATTTCAAGATTCTGTAGCTTACTGCTGTTCCAAAATTTAAAAAAAAAAAAAATCTATAATGCTATCGGATGCAGCATCAGTAACTCCCGAAACAGGCTGCCAATGTGATATATCAGCTTTCAAATGAATGGCAGATTAACCCTTTAATAATGCCATTTGGTAAAAATATGTAAAATACCAAAGCAATTTATGGTAAAGACAAAGTCATTATGGAACAAGTAAATACATGCATGGGTTGTGTTAGGGTAACTAAGAGTAAGAATATGTACATGTATACTTGCATATAAACCAATGCTAGGAGTGTAATAAATAAATTTGATGAATTTGAGGTGCTGTTGTTGGGATATCAGAGACTGTGTCACACAGAGATAAGCAGTGCAGAATTGGAATTTGGAGAGTACAATGTGTACAGAAAGGATAGAAGGAGAGATGCTGTTAGTTAAGAAACACATAAAATCTAAGGAAGTGCATCCAGCTGACATGGGTGGACAGTGTAGTGTTGAGTCAGTTTGGTGTGACATAAGCACTGAGAAAACCAAGTTCAGAGTAGGAGTGTGTTATACGCCTAATGACTCTGATGAGTACAACGAACAACTGCATAGAGAAACAGAGTGGGCCAGTAAATCAGATTGTCTAATAACGAGGGAATTTAACTTCCCAGACATTGGCTGGAACTTGTGGGTTCGTCACTCATACACTAGCAAGACTTTTATGGATTTATACAATGATTGTATTCTACAGCAGCATGTTCGAGAGGCAACCAGAGGGAGTAATACTCTTGATCTGATTATCAGCAGTGATAATTATTATTATTAACTATATGGTGCAAGGAAGCCTGAGGCTTATGCTGCACCAACCAAAAAAAAAATAAAAAATTCCTGAGTTACCCGGAGAGAGTCAAAAGAAGGGAATCACCAAGAAGGCATTAAGAATCTGCAGATAAAGGAACCACTAGGTGGCAGTGATCACAGTGTATTAATGTGGGATTTATTCAAAGATGTAACTACAATCAGGGATAAAGAGAAGGGTTTTTGCTTTCGTAAAGGTAACTACAGTGGTCTCAGAGATTTTTTAAATGCTATACAGTGAGACAAACTGATGATGCAACCAGCAGCAAATTCTAAATGAGAAGCATTCAAGAAATTAATCTTGGAAGCTACTAGGCTTTTCATAACAACTAAGAAATACTGTTCAAGGTTTAGGCCTAAATATTTGCCTAAATGTCAGATAAACTAACAAGACTTGTGGCAGAGAAGAAAAATGCATGGGATGCATTTTCCTTCTCTGTGTCGATATCAAGTGGACCAATGAATCACATTGGTCCACTTGACATTGATGGTTCAACTGATGAGGATTCTGCTCAGGTAGCTTGGCAAACTGAATAAGTATTGTGCATCTACAATGACACATGAACAATTCTGTAGGGAAGTGGAGAAAGAAATGATTTTGTAATAACTGAGAGCAAAGTGGAGGAAGATTTGTCAAAGTTAAACATAAGGAAGCACCTAGGGTGGATGGGATCTATTCAGTTATATGAAAGGAGCCAGCAAAGGAAGCCCAGGGATGCCCTCATAAGAGGGCATCCCTGGGCTTCCTTTGCACTTGGGGGGGGGGGGTCTACAGACTTGAGATGTGCAAATGTATCCCCAATTCACAAAGGGGGATCGAAAGGTGACACAAGTAGTTACAGACCTATTAGTTTAAATTATGTTCCGGGGAAAATAATGCAGTCACTGGTTAAAGAAGCAGTGCAGGATCACAAGACTAGTTATAGTTCTGACAGAGCATGGGTTTGTTAAGGGGAAGTCTTGTCTCGCCAATTTGATTGGATACTATGATGTGGTCACAAAAAATAATTTTGATATCATATACTTGGATTTTAGGAATGTTTTTGATACTGTTGCAAATGGAAGACTACTGTACAAGTTGGAGTAGTATAGCATTAAGGACAAGGAGTTACAATGGATAAAAGGATGGTTGAGTGGAAGAAGACAGAGAGTGAGTGGTAAAACACGGCTGTTCATGGACTAATGTTACTAGTGGAGTCCCCGGTGGTCCGTGTTGGGCCATTGTTGTTCCTGTATTTATCAACGATATTGATGAAGGTATATCAGGCTTATGTCCAAGTTTGCAGATGATATGATGGTTTGCAGACTTGTTAATGATAGTAAGGATGGTACGCTGCTGCAACAAGATCTAGAAAAGTTGACCAGATGGCCTGAGAGGTGGCAACTAAAGTTTAACATTCAGAAATGCAAAGTATTTGAAATGGGTAGCAAAAACCCTACAGTAACATGCCAACTGTGTGGTACTACACTCAGGGTAGTGTGGAGAATGAAAAAGACCTGGGGGTAATTGTACAGTCAGATATGAAGTTTTCTGAGCAGTGCAGACAGGCTGTAAGAGTAGCTCACGGGTCTTGTCAGTGATATATTGGAATTTTGCTAGCAGGGATAAGGAGGTGATTATCCCTTTGTATACTACAATGTGGTCACAAAGGAACTGGATGCTAAAAATAATTTTGATATCATATACTTGAATTTCAGGAAAGCTTTTGATACTGTTTCAAATGGAAGACTGTTGTACAAATTGGAGCAGTATGGCATTAAGGGCAAGTTACTGCAATGGATAAAGGGATGGTTGAGTGGGAGACAGCAGAGAATGGTAATAAATGGACACTGCTCTACATGGACTAATGTTATTAGCGGACTCCCCCAGGGTTTGGTGCTGGGCCCATTGTTGTTTTGTGTATTTATCAGTGATATTGATGAAGATACACCAGGCTTAATGTTCAAGTTTGCAGATGATACAAAGGTTGGCAGGATTGTTAATGACAATAAAGATAGTATGCTACTGCAACAGGATCTATAAAAGTTAGGCAGATGGGCTAAAAAGTGGCAACTAAAGTTTAACATTTACAAATGCAAAGTACTGCATATGGGTAGCAGTAACCCAAGAGAAACATACCAATTCTGTGGTACTACACTCAGGGAGGTGGAGAATGAAAAAGATCTGCGGTAATTGTGCAGTCAGATATGAAGTTCTCTGAGCAATGCAGACGGGCTGCCAGAGCAGAGCATGGAGTTTTGTCAATGATACATAGGAATTTTGCTAGCAGAAAAAAAAGGGGTGATTCTGTAGTCAGGTGGGCAGGAGCAGTGGTGTGTAGCACACGCTTCTTGATTAGACTGGAGTTCGAGCCCATGACCACCAAATACGGAGGATGTTGAAGGTCAGGGAATGACCACCGCATATCCCCAGCCCGGATAAAGGGTTGAGGGTTGGCGTCAGGAAGGGCATCCAGCCGTAAAAAAATTGCATGCCAAAAACAATAAAAAAAAAAAAATCAATCCTAACCCCATATATAATGGGAAAAAGAGAGGACAAAAAAAAAAAACAAACAAGGAGGTGATTATCCCTTTGTATAAGGCAATGGTCAGACCACACCTTGAGTACTGTATACAGGTCTGGAAGACTCATTTTAGGAAGGAGTTAGAACAAGTACAGAGAAGGGCAACAAGATTGGTGCACTTATGAAGAAAGGCTTAAGTTCTGCAAGTAGCAGCATCTGGAGACTAGGCACCTGCGAAGCGATCTGATTGAGATGTATAAGGCCTTCAATAGTTAGGCATTAGCAAAGGCACGTGATACAAGAAAGCAAGCTTATATAGCATCAGCCAAAAAAAAAAAAAAAAAAAAAACACATACACACCCTTCTCATTTCACCCATCCGCTCGCTCCAAATGTTTGTCTAGTTCTGCCTTGAATTTATTTAAGATTGAAGGCAGATGGAAGTTTGTTCCAGCAATCAACCACCCACTGGCTAAAGGCAAACTTCCACACATCTATCCTACAATTGTCTTTCCTCAATTTGAATTTATGCACTCTCAGGCGATTATTCTGAGCAAGAGCAACCCATCAGCATTGAGCATGCTGAAACCATTCAAGGCTTTATACACCTCAATCAGATCACCTTGCAGGTGCCTAGTCTCCAAACACTGTAATTTTCAAAACTTAAGCTTTTCTTCATAAGAACAACCCTTTGTTCCATTCACACTAATCTTGCTGCCCTTCTCTGTACTCGTTCCAACAGCTCTACATCCTTCTTAAAATGAAGCCTCTACACATGTATACAGTACTCAAGGTCTGGCCTGACCATTGCCTTATGCAAGGGGATAATCACCTCCTTATCCCTGCTAGAAAAATTCCTGTATATCATTGACACGACACCATGAGCTACTCTTGCAGACCATCTGCACTGCTCAAAAAACTTCATATCTGCCTGTACAATTACCCCAGGTCCTTTTTACTCTCTACCATTGTTAGTGTAGTACTACATAGTTGATACGTTACTCTGGGGTTACTGCTTCCCATATGCAGTACTTTACATTTCTCAATGTTCAACTTCAGTTTTCACCTCTTAGCCCACCTGCTCAACTTTTACAGATCCTGTTGCAGCAGCTTACTGTCATTAACAACCATGCCAACCTTCGTATCGTCTGCAAACTTGGACATTAAGCCTGATGTACCTTCATCAATATCATTGATAAATATACAAAACAACAATGGGCCCAACACCGAACCTTGGGGAACTCCACTAATAACATTTGTCCACGAAGAGCAGTGTCCATTGATTACCACTCTCTGATCTCCCACTCAACCATCCCTTTATCCATAGCAGCAATTTGCCTCCAATGGCACACTGCTCCAATTTGTGCAGCAGTCTTCCATGTGCAATAGTATCAAAAGCCTTTCTAAGATCCAAATATACGATATCAAAATTATTCTTTGCATCCAGTTCCACTGTGCCCACATCATAGTTTCTAATCAAACTAGTCAGACAAGTCTTCCTCTTACCAAACTCATGCTGTGTCCGAGCTATAACTGAAATCTTGTCTAGATGATCCTGCAATGCTTCTTTAAGAGCAGGCTCAGTCCTGACGGGATACTGCCGCTTGCTCAGACTAAGAACCTGAGGGGGCACAGATTCAAATTTGAGAAAAGACAGTTGTAGAATAGATGTTCGGAAGTTTGTCTTTAGCCAATGTTGATTGCCGGAACAGACTTCCATCTGTTGTTGTGGAAGTTGATAGCTTAAATAAATTTAAGGCTGAACTAGACAAACGTTTGGAGTGAACGGATGTGTGAAATGGGAAGGTGTTTTTTTTTTTTTTTCTTTTGGCTGATGCTTGCTTTCTTGCACCATATCAAATTATTATATTAGCGTCACCCATAATTCATTACATAAACCTGTATTTGTGTCTGCAAATAGCATCTGTTCTCTGGTTGATTTGCTGTTTTGCTGGACGAAAAAAATCTCACAGCCATGCAGTGAAAAAAGCCCATTAAAGTTTCTTGCATCATTGACAGGGATTCAAACCCAGATCTTTTCCACTGGTGTCGGGAGGACAGTGACGATACCACTGTACTACCCACACAGACTCTTGCATCATATGCCTCTACTAATGATAATGATGAAAAGTTCATTCTGTTGTGATCATTGCATTTACTAGGAAGTATAAATCGTACTGGCCAGCAAAACAAGGATGATTAAGTCCTTTTCATAATTTTGTAAAGGCTAATATACAAGGTGCAACTAGAAGTGAACTCTCTTCCCACCTCCCAACCCCAGACGGCCAATTTCCCAGAAGAAAACACTCCTGCCATCCAACTGTCAAAAACAGTAAGCAGTTGTAATATTTAGAAAAGGCAAGAAAGTCTGTGATAGCCATCATGGGCTCATTGCAGTGTAGGGACACTGAACTTTTCAACAGTATGTTTTGCTAATGGATTTGGGAATTTAAAGATTGCAGGCAGGCAGGCTGTTCAAAATGAATTGGTTTGGTAGGCTTTGCTCATGGCAAATACTTGGAAAAATGTCACCGATGTAGAGAAAATAATCCTGGAGGACAGGATAATTATCTTTTTTACTGGCAATTCAGGATACCTATGCAAAGAAAAATCTTTTCCATGGAACAGCTTTCCACATTATCCACAACTGTGAGAATTTCAAAAGTGAATGCATTGTGAACTCTGAGAAAATCAAATGCTGGGAAAAAGTGAGCTCAAATGAATGTACATAAAACTCTGCTAATACATCATGCAGCAGATCTAGAGAATTTTCTGGGCTCGGTAGTCAACACAGATGAATGTTCTATCTTTTCATAGAATCCACAGACAAGGAGGCAATTCAAACAATGGAAGTATTATGATTCTCCACCACCAAATATATTTTGGGCAACTGGATCAGCTGGCAGACTATTTTTTTGGGATTAGAAAGGGGTTGATGATCCTGCAATGTGCTGTTCCAAAGGGAAAAGCATGTTGCAATAATAATTGGACACTATTACAGACATTCTGCAGAACCAAATTTTGCTTGTTGTTGAGAAGAACTTATCCCCTTCTGACACCATGCAATTTTATTTTGCATCAAAATAACACCACCACATAAGGCCAATACTGTCACAGACTTTCTATTTGGCATGGGACTGAAACATTCCAAGCCTCCAATATTCTCTGACTTGACTCAGTGACTTTCTGGAACCAGGCAGTACTTTGCCTGGTTCCAAATTGATTTAGAAATGCAATGGGAGCAGCAATATATCAGTGGGCATAACACACGTGTAAAGAAGACTTTTCACAGCATTATGAGAACTGCTTATGGTAGAAACCATTAGACAGAGAAGGAAACAACACAGAAAATCACCAACAAAGAGGAAACGGCTTATATTGTTTCCTAAGAAAAATACAGTAATACTTTGGTGAAAACTGTGGGCATTTTAAATTTGTTCATAAAATTTTCTTTTATATATTCATATTTAATATGCTACTTAAATTTTTTTTAAATAAATAATAATAAACTATTCCATCAAATGCATTATTAAGAGACAGCTGCTCGAATTGGATGAAATAAGTGCCATCAAATGAAGAAGAAAGCAATATAACTTAATTTTAAAAACTTAACCGTTATCGTTAAATCAGCTTGTACAGCATATTGTAAAAAACTAAATCAGAATTATGGCAATTAACTTTTACTTTTCCTAAAAATTCTTATTTGAAATATGATATTCTTTCAAATCAATATGATGGGTAGAGTTTATCAAGCTGTCAACAAAATCATATACAGTGGACCCCGGTTTTATGATATTAATCCATTCCAGAGACACGATCGTATGGATTAATCGTTAATCCATACGATCTTATCTACATGATAAGATCGTATGGACCAACCACACGTGAAAAATATCATAATGTGAACCCAATAACACAATGTTTTTTCGTAATTCGTTCCAATACCTCGGAAGGTGAAATTTTCATTATATAACTAAGCCATTTATCTCTTTTTCTTTTACACAATGTTACACATACACAAATTCAATACAGTAAATTTATGTGAAATAAGCACAGCACAAAAAATCACTTCAACTAAAGGATGCAAAAACAAAACACATGGCCAACACGTTTACAAACACTGCTATTGTCTGAGAGAAAGGGCTATGTGGTCCGGTCAGAGACAACAGTAAGCCCATTATAAAGTGAAATAAGTAAGCGCCGGTTAACATGATCACTGGTTAGTAGAATCGGCTGCTTTATAGAATAAAATTTTGGAAACCAATTCAAATCATTAAAATGCACTACACTTTCATTGTTATCATATTTTTGGTTATAAGAATCAATTTTGAATGCCTTTGTGATATTTTTCTAAAGCATAGTTCTGAAGGTCACTACCATAAAACAAAATCAATTTGCAGTTTCCAGTTTATTGGGCTTTTCTGTTAGTGCAATCTATTATAAACAGGTAGTAAACTTGATCTTATTGCATTTGTGATAATACCAATAGCTGGAATTCTGTGGGTTTTTACATTATTATGGTGAAATTTGTTTCCCCTTCCATGAAAACATAAATAAAAATTTTCAGAATCTTCTCTTCATCCTATTTTTTAAGCTTCGTAAACTTGTTACTCCGTATCTCACATGCGATATCATGTTAGCTGCAATTTGTGCACGACTGTTCTTTGTTACTGATTACTTATCTATTTTACTTTTTTAAATTTTACAAACAAAAAAAAAATAAATAAATAAATTGTGTCAGTGAAACAGAAATATCAATTAGTTAGTATGTATATATTACAGTATTAATTAAGCCATGTTTTTAAGCGTAAATTTATTTTAATTTTGCTAAACTGTAGAAAATATTCTTCCGATTTTCACTTATCATTTAATTTTGTTAATTGGTAAGGTAATAAAGTGTAAATTTGTGCTTTATATCTTTACTTTTAGAGCCTCTGGATAATATTCCTGCTATTTTTGCTTATTAGAATTGCCATTTAATAGAATTAAAATTCAATTTGCAAATGTGATCACAATGACTAACGCTTACTACATATCATATTGTGAAAGGTATTTTATCATGGAGAGTCCATTGTAAAAAGTGATTTGATCGTACAGTGAACCAATCGTAAAGCAGGGGTCTGCTGTAATATGATGGAAATACATAGCGTAATAATAAAGTACAATAGAAAACTGGCAATTCCAATACTCACAAATACAACCCATTATACGTTTATCAAATGCAGAAGGTATCAGTGTGGGTTCACTCTTTGTTCCAGGACCTCTCTTATACACCCTCAAGTCAAATGGATTCTAAAATTGAAAAAAAAAATTATATACACACCACAGAAAATTTGACATCTTAACCACATTAAAGCATTTCATCTACATCACATATGTGGCATCACAACCAGGGCATAACAAATCTCACATACGAGGTCACTATTGTGCTTAAATGTTTTGAAAGGTAAATATTATTTTCTGTGGTTCTATTGCAAAATTTTTCTGTCTTTGCACAAAACGCATTTCAAATCTGGACCTTGTTTGATAATGATTTCCTGCTCACCATTATAGCAATAATTAACTGTTGCCACAAATCTTAATGGTTGCTAATCTTTTGCATATGATGAACAATAAACTCTGTAACCAACAAGATTCATTACAACAGTGTGAAAACATATCTGTAAATACAACTGCTTTCATTACATGGCACATTTTATAATCAGTATTGTGAATTTTGTAACTGGCGATGCTGTTTTTTTTTTTTTTATACTAATATGCATATTATTCAATTAACTAAAATTTGTAAAAATTATAAAGGAGTATATATACAGGGCTTGCAAGAAGTGCTTGCCTGTGACAAGTGAGAATATTTAATTGATGAGTAAAAATCAGAAATTTCAGTTTAATCATCAGTTTTAGTTACATAATGATGATTTTTATGGCATTTTTTATGTCATAAATAATTTTTTTGTATTTTTACTTTACTTATCACACCTGTTGGGAAATTCTGGTCATTACAAATGCCTGTTTTATCAATTATCTTACTGATTTTGGCCTAATGGAATGCAATCAATAAGAGGATATGATATGCACACATTATTTTATAGTTAACGCTTAGATCTACCACAAGGTAGCCAGCCAATCATGACATGGTAACCTAAAATGAATGCTTAGTGGACAGTGGTTACTGCTTTATTTCGTAACCAATAGTGAAATATGCAGAACTTAAATCATTAACAGTGCATATTTAAACTTGGAATGTTGAGAAAGAATTACATATTTTCATTTTTTTTTAAATATATAATTTCTTTATATTAGTTCTACAAAGACAACCTAAAATGTCTTTTGATTATTTCCTAGTCACTGCCACATAATATGACATCACCAGTTCTGTTTGTCCACCAATGATTTGAAGCTAGTCAATCAGAATTCATATGTATGGCCTAAAAATATAATTATTATGTATGAAGACCTAAGTGTTTTATTTTATTGAGAACTTTTATGATGATTTTGAACTTTTACATTCAACATTTGTTTATAATGACACAGAAGAAATTCTTCGACCTTTTTCCTGAATGATTCAAGACATACATTTATACCTGTTAAAAATGAAAATGTGGACGTGTATATATGTAAAGGGCGGCTCCTAGAACATCAGTTCAACTCGCCTCGCATATCTGTGAAGTACCACTGGAAAAGGGCCAGTGAAAATGTGTGCTGTTGTTGTTGGTGTTATGTTTAATGACAAGGGCTACTGAGGCCAAATTGTGTCTGTTCATAGTTTATTTACATGAAGCAGATTATGTGTGAAAATGGTGATGTAATGAACAATAGTTCTAGATTATGTTCATAATGATTCTACAGCTTCAAAGATAATTAAAAGGTAATGCACTGAATACTAGAAAGGAAATGTCTTTTAAAGTGAAATTTCCATGGCTTCAGTATGAAAGTGGTGTGGCAAGGTGTTCTGTATGTCTGCAATTCAAAGCTTTGTGTTACAGTTCATCAAGTGTAGGTTGGCTTCAAGGAACTTTTCAGACATGAAACTTACAAGTCCCACAATTTGTGAGGCCCACATATTAGCCACATGGAAGCATTAATTGCTCAAGAACATCCAGAATAGTGTGTTAAAAAGGTTGGGAAAAAATATATATATTTGCTCATTTGGAAATATGTTTTAACATATCATAATACACTGCCAAAAACAAGCCTTTCACTGACATGCAAAGCCTTATTAAAATAGTAAACAAACTCAATGTTGATGTTTTGGATGAATAAACAAACAACAATCAGTGTAGAGAATTCATACACCACATAGCCTTTTATGTAAAGAAAAGTATTGCTGCTGATATCAGAGCATCAGCATTTCTATTTTGTTAGATGGCTCAACTAATAAGTCAGAAGAATGTAAGATACATAAATGATGGCAGTATCAAAGATTTGTTTCTGGCTATTGCTCCCTTGGAAAATAGTACTGTTTCGGGCTACCAAGACAGCATTGACAAAGAACTGAAGCAGGTACACTTGGATTGGAGAAAAAAATATCTTGTTGGACTAGCAAGAGATGAAACACTTTCCATGATTGGAGGTGTTAGTTGCAATTAACTATTTTCAAATCACTTAAAGTAGTACCATACACCAAGGAAATTGCTCTATGTTGCTCTATGCTCTTTGCTGACAATTTTGTTTTTGAATTTTAATCTGTCGTGATAGGTACCATTTTATGCTACCATATTTACTGAATGTGTGTGTGTGTGTATGTATATACACACACACACACTACATTAGGCAACCTGTGTTGTTTCATCCGGTTCATATGAACAAACCACTGAAGTTGTTCTTTGTAGATCTGTTCTATTATGCTGCGTGGGAGATAAGAGACCACCAGGAAGATCCAAAAGAAAATGGCTCCAATGCTTAAAGAAAAACACAGGCTTTCAGCACTATCAACAAATGGTGAAAGATTCAAGAGAGTTACAACAATGGAGGTCAATATCTAAATAGGGACTCAACCTGTGCCAAACAGACGAATAGAATGATGATGATATATATACAAGTACAGTAAATCCCCGCTATTCGCGGGGGTTACGTTCCTGAGAAATGACGCGAATACTGAGTTATGGCTCCCATAGTAATAAAGTGGTTCCGTTCCAAAGTATGAAATATATATAAAAAAACTAGTCTAAAATTTTTTCTATGTATGTATTATATGTACCTTCATAACATGACTATGTACATAGACAGTACATAGTGAAATGCAAGCATATGACATCGAAATGAAAATAAGAAACAATTTAATATTAAATGTAATATTTATTAGAAATTTCAAATAAATCTTTCAAACCAGTGCCTTTGCTAACTAAAAAACTTATCCCGCCAATGCTATCACCAGTTTCGCTAAAGTGTTGATAAAGGTGTTTTTGCCTTTTCACGAATGATGATTGATTGTTGTTGTTATTTGGATTTTTAGGAGCATTAGCAACTAAGGCCATATTGCTCCGGGATATGCGGTGGTCATTCCCTGACCTGTCCGCATCCTCCGTATTTGGTGGTGACGGGCTCGAACCCCGGTCTAATCAAGAAGCGTGTGCTACACACTGCTGCTCCTTCCCACCTGGCTACGGAGGCGCCACGAATGATGAGTGAACTTAACGGAATTTTATTTTGAGTTCGGTCTTCTATCCACAGATTTAAAGCTTTTCCATTTTTTCTAATTTAACATCATGAGTTACAGAGCAAATTTTTGAAGCAATAAGCGCGTTTTCACGGACACTACGGCGGATTTTTTCTTCTGATTTTTTGATTGATCGTGCCGTTGACTCATTGATTTTATAATGTTTTGCCACTGAGGAGACACTTTCACCATTAGAAATTTTTATCTAATAACTCAATTTTATTTGCTAATGTCATCACCTTCTTTGATATTTTCACATTTCCCTTGTTATTCGTAGCCATATTTTTGTACAGGTTAGAAAGAACTTGTCCACAATAAGGTCACTTTCTTCCATTAACACACTCAAAAAAGTCTCTTTTACACTGCAAAACGGAAGATTTATCACTTTTGTAAGCATATCAATTTATAAATTGATAAATTTATTCAATTTATAAGCATATAAATTAAAAGCAAACGACGAAACCTTCCATGACAAGCGCAAAACACATACTGAACAAGGATGAGCGAGAAACATCCACGCTAGCGATTTTGTCACCCCTCTCCCCCCAACCACTGAGCGCTGTTTTGACCGGGAAAGATAATTTTAGCCACGCCCATGTTTTTTTATGGCGGAAAATATTAACGGCGCTTTAAAATTCACATTTTTTTAGGTTTCATTTTATATTAAATCGGTGATCGCGAATACAGATACCACGGTGTGTGCTCGTAAAGCGAAAACTTGTAAAGCAGGAATTTTATTTCCCATAGACCTAATGTTAAAAACAGGGGTTATATTCTCAACAAGGAAATTTGATCATAGTAACGTTAAATAAAGGTCAATAGCTTATTCATAAACAATGATTTATTTATCCAAAGAAATGAAAACATAGCATTTAAAATCAAGCAAATTATAATAATAAAGAAATTATTTGTCATACAAATGGTCAAGAATGTTTATTCTTTATCAGCATCATTAAATGAACACTCGTTGATGGTTCATCACTCGTTGGCTCAGCACTTGTTGGTTTGTTGGAAGCACAAGGAGTATCTTCTTTAGAAATGCTTCAAGAGTGTTTCCAAAACATTCTCTTTTCTTTATAAATTTCACAATAGCATGCATAAGCATTTTTTTAAATCTGAAGCAACTTCTCTAATGTGCTCAAAATTTGAATCTTGTGACTCAAAAAATCTCAATTGCTTTTTCTGTGTTGAAAAGCTTCATCAAGCCCCTTGGGAGTGGAGGAACGAACAAGAATTGCAGCTATTAAATCTTCTTTTTCCTCAGCTTCTTCACATTTTGCCATTTCAAGGAGGTCTTCACTTGTGTGCTTGAAGTAGATCAGTGATGTCAGTTGTAGAAATCTCAAGCTGCAATCAGTTAGCAATATTAATGACCATTTCTGTTTCATTTTGTACGATCTCTGCTGTAGTAGTATTGTGTAAAATACAGTACACATTAGTACTGTATTGTATAGCTACACATGTGATTTGAAATGCCGTATTTGTGAATGTTTAGCATATATTTATATTTTTGATTCTGTTGATACTTGAAAAAAATAACTCGTAAACCTGGGAACTCATAAAGCGGGAACTGTCTGTATACACAAACCCTCACAAACCAAATTGTAACCACCTACCTAATACCCTGTTGAGCCAGTATTCAATGGGTAACAGTGCTATTCACCTAGGCACTGACTCCACAAGATGTCTCAAAATGTCCATAGGGATCATCAAAATGTCCACAGTCATGCTGACTGCAAGTCTTTCCACAGTGTCAGAATAGATGATGGATTGTGTGTTCATATGCCTCGCTTCCTGTTCCAAAATATCCCACAGGTGCGTGGATTAAATGGGATTGAGGTCACGTGAATTTGGAAGCCAGTCAAGATGGGTGATACCTTCATTGTGTTCCTTGAACCATTTGTGCGTAGTGCAATCCCGATGACAGAGTGGATTATAGTCTTGGAAGATCCAGCTTCTGGTACACCTCACCAGTGAAATGTTGATCCATTGGTCCATACACACCAAGGAAGTCCTACTCCTTGCCAGGAAAACTTTCCCCATATTAAGCAACCATTGCCACCTACCTGAATAGTGGGCATTATGGACGATGAGCCCATGGACTCATGTTGTTTGCACCACACACACACAATGGTATTTGTAAACATCCAACCAGCACACTTGTTTCCTCATGTCCTAATCTTCTAGAGATTATGCTTCAGGAAACTACATTTATTATTTTTTATTATTATTATTATTAGCCATATGGTGCAAGGAAGCCTGAGGCTTATGCTACACCAGCCAAAAAAAATTTCTGAGTTACGTGAGAAAGAGAAAGAGAGAGAGAGCCAGAAGTAGAAGGGAATCACCAAGAAAGAAAAGAATGATGATATCCAGCTCAGGACCCTGGGTGTACCAAGCCCATACTCATCAGATGTGAGTCCCTGCAGTTAGTGGATTTGGAGAGTGCACTGTAACTGGCATGTCACTATTTTCAAACCAGCTTTCCAGTATGATTTTACCTATACCTGCTTCCATTCCATAATTGATATATTCCATGGTGGCCCATTCTGCCTTGACAACAGAGGTAATAGCCACAATTTTTACCATCTCAATATTTTTCTTTTCCTCTTCAGTGCTCTCCCCAGAAAATTTTGCCAGCCAGGTGGGGAAGTATTAGTAATATTATAAAATTTTCTGTTATTTATATGACTTAAGTGATCCAGAACAAAAATTAATTGCATAATTTAACATTATATGCTGCTGTCATATCGACTTTGATTGTGTAGTATGTTCAAATTAATATTTATCAAGATCAGTGAGCAGGACCATACAGTACCGCGAAAATCACTTATATTCGCCAGGTGTGGCGATTCAACAGGTCCTGGGGAAAACACTGCTCTTTCAGCTCTTTCATACTTCTAAAATATAATTCTCTCCTGTCTTATCATTAACTTATCATTATTGTTTATCTCACTCCAACTTTAACCTTATTCAACCCAAGGGCTGACATCAGGTGAGTATGGGCTTGGCACACCCAGGTTTTGAGCTGGATATCATCATTCTTCTCTTTCTTGGTGATTCCTTTCTACTTCTCTCTCTCTCTCTCTCTCTCTCTCTCTCTCTCTCTCTCTCTCTCTCTCTCTCTCTCTCTCTCTCAGTAACTCGGGAATTTTTTTTTGTTTTGGCTGGTGCAGAATAAGCCTGAGGCTTCCTTGCACTGTATGGCAAATAATAATAATAATAAACCATTTTCATTTTCCAACGGTTTAAAGGTTTTTGAGAAGATTGAAGGAAGTATTTTCAAATGCTTCCCTCAGTCCTGAATACCAAGTTGCTATTCTGATACAAGAACTAGGTGACACAAATATAAAATCTTAAGGAGCAACTGATGATTGAATTTCACAAAGTATACCTACAGGCAACATGCCGTTCAATGGGTACTTTCTACAAATAGGAATAATACGAGTGATTTGGGGTTTTTTTTGAACAGATTTAAGTCTGGTTCCTTACTTTGCATCATTTCAAATGATGCAAAATAAGGAGCCATTCAAATACTAACTTGGTTGTGCAAAGAATAAAAATAATAATTTTTTCCCATCCATGCCTAATTTAAATAATCTACATTCATTGACAAAATCAGATTTATCTACTCAGAATAAAATTAACTTCTTTATTTCTTTACATTAATTCTTTACTTCAGCAAACACAGAATTTAACTTTTTTTTTCTCCTTTCTGAGTACTGCATAACTAATAACCCTGTACAAATTTCAAATCTGTCCTGATGATGCTGAATCTCAGGTACATCACCCAACATCTGAAACGTCAAAGATGCATGCACTGCTCAAAACATAGTACATTTTAACAGTACATTAGTTAGTGATCCCTGCCTTGCTCTTTCTCTCTACCCCCCCCCAAACACTCCACTCAATATCACAAAATCATTCAATTTGTCCTGCACAGCTTCTCCAAGGTATTTCTAAAGATAACGCTTTTTATTGGCAGTTATAATTCTACATTTTTCAGCATTCTTTCAGAATGCATACAATTGACCAGATTGCTATGATTAAGCACCAACACAGCCATGGCCAATTTTAATTTGCCATGATTAGTGTGGCTGTTTGTGGGAAGATAAACTAGAGATGCTGCAAGAAGGAACTATAGAACCCCTTTTTTTCAGATTGGTTAGTTCAACCACTATATGAATAAAAGTTACTTGCATCCTGATGAGAATAGAACATAAACCTTTTACAGACATGATGTGGAAGAGGTTTATGTTCATCTCATCAGTTTCCATTCTTTGGAAATAAACATTTGTCTTGTTAGAGGCTTTACAGGAGAGGGGCAACTGATGCCAACAACCTTTCTTTGTATATAATTCTTAAACATTATCCACAAAAATGCAAATGAAATCTTCTGATTTCCAATTTTTAACCATTCCATGATATTATTATTAAAAAAAAAAAAAAAAAAAATTTAATCTTCTAGCAGATGCATGAAAATAAATTACCATTCCAGGCTTGTTTGGTGCACAGAATTTACTATTCAGTTTTTCTGGAAAAAACAGCTGCACATGCTTTTAATTTGAATGGTTATTTGTGGAAGTCTGATTCCCTTTATTGTATACTCATCAAAAAGGAGGCTTCTTTCTTTTTGGTAAGTATAAACTTTTGATTGTAAACTCTTCTGAGATTTTTGTACTGGGGTACCATACGAGTTTAGATACTTTCATTATTTTTGGGTTAAGTGATTAAAAAAGTGATTTATGTAAGAAATTCCAAGACACTGTGGTATTTTACCTCATTCCCTGCCAATTTTGCCAACAATTCCTTCTTCTCTATTCCTGTTGCATGTTCCACTGGATCACAAAGTTCTGCAAATGGAATTTAAAATATAAAATGATGAATTAATAAAATTAAGAAAGTAAGTTGTGTGAAAACCTCATACAATTTATACCTATTTATTTCATAAATTATAGAGCAGAAAAATTTGAAACACTAAACAGCACAAAGTGTGCATATGAATCAGCAGTCCATCACTAAATTAAAAATGTGCATTATTAGCATCTATACACTAAATTTGTAAACTAACAATATGCATATTTCTGTAGAATTAGACCTGAAATTTGGGAACTCCTGATCATAATTATCTATAACTAAATGAAATCTAATACTGATGGACGACACCCTGCTTAAATGCTTTTTATTCTTCACTCAAATTTGATACAGATTTCTAAAATTTATAATATCCTCAAACAGACACTGGGAACATCCATAAGTATACTGGAAAAAAAAAAAATAATAACTAAATAAATAAATATAAGCTTTTTTGTTATTATATTCTACACAGGATGTCTGAAAAATCTGGAACCAATGGGACTGACATTATGTATGCTTACTCTCATTTACAGTGTGTTAAATGTGTCCACCACGACTCTCCATGCATTTTCTCAGTAGGTATATGTTTGTTTAGATTCTTCTCAGCATATTGGGATCAACAGAAGCACACTTTAAATTTCTTCACTAGTTTCCCAACTGCACTGTGCATTACTGGATTCCTTTCAGGATGTCTGGCATTAAAACTCGACCACCCCTTCCCTCTGGATCCACCCCTGACAACCACTAAGAACTATCCCCACCCTTTCATCCAGGGTTAATGCCATTTTTCACCTGTAAAGAAAAATGTATTTTTACCACTGATTCCAGACTTTTCGTACACCCTGTATTTTAAACTGCCCTTTCATTTGTCTACCCATTTATTGTGCAATACGATGTTACTTTCCTTCTTTTTTTCTTTTTGTTTTAGTCAGTCCAAAGAGTAGAGAAATCCTCTCAAACTGTAATGTAATCAGTAACCTTCTGCATGAAGTAAAAATAGTTTCAAGAAATAATGAGAATTTCTAAAAATCCCCAAACAGCTATAGTGACAAGGCTGTATTAACTAATAGGCACAGTGGGTTCTGTGAAAAAGCCTATGAAAAAATTAACCTTTTATTTTATTCTTGTATGATAAAAAAAAAAAAAAATTTTTTTTAAATGTAATAAATCTCTTGCTGCCTCCGTAGCCAGGTGGGAAGGAGTAGCAGTGCATAGCACACGCTTCTTGATTAGACCGGGGTTCGAGCCTGTCACCACTAAACATGGAGGATGCGGAAAGGTCAGGGAATGAGCACCACATACCCAGGAGCAATATGGCCTTAGTTGCTAATGCTCCTAAAAACCAAAATAACAACAAATCTCTTTAATAAATTTATACACAGAACATGCATACAGTTGTATGCACCAAGAAGCAGAGTTGCATCAATGTTTTTTTTGCAAATCATCAGTAGCACATCATCCAATGATGCTTTTACAGAAAATCTCTTCTAAATAGGGAACAGTGAAAGGAAAGGTGAGCATCACTATTCCCTGGTTTATTAAAAATAAAATGTTTATCGGTTCCACAAAAATGCTTCTGTTGGGTAAATTCACTGCCAAGGTACAATTGTTTGAGCAAGATAAATGACTAGCATAAACAGAAAACATGTAATAGCATTAAATACTCACCATAACTTTAAGCATTTTAATTTGTAAGTGCAAAAGTAAGTACATTACAGTAAACATTGTGATTTAATCATCTGTTAAGGTCGTTTGCCATCCAAAAATAAAAAATAAAAAAAACAAAGACAATTTTAACCCTACCCATTAATTACAGAAATCAAAAACACCCACATGAACATAGATTTCTTTCAGTATATGTTATTATAAATATATTTCAATAAAACAAGTTACTGGTTAAAATTTATTTTTTACCATTTTACAACTTAAGTCCACATAATCACCGCGCAAGACAAATATAAGCAAACTTACATTAATGAATACTCATAAAAAATATGTTCATCACCATAAACCAGTATACACTCGGTGTCAGATACTTTTCAAATTAAATTAAATTTATTTCTTTAATTTATATTTGACTTCATAAAGAGCGTAGCCGTAATCCCAGTTTCTCAAAACGGTCAGGTTATAAGTAGGTGCGGCTGCTGGACTTTATAATTAAATTTATAATTCGTGTACAATGTAAGATTCTGTACAATGTACTTCTTTTACTGGATCAAAAATCAAGTTTCGGCATAAAAGCAATGTGACCTCCATCTACGAGACCGATTAACTCGTCACAATTACAATATAACAAAATTCAGCAAAATACAAAAGTGTTATACGCACGTTTGCACATGGAACGTGCTGAAATCATCATGAAAGATTTACGAACTATTCCCGTTGCCTGTTTTGCTGCAAGCATTGGTGAAATAGCCATTATTTTAATTCAGTACTTAAGTTTACAATAATCACCCAAAGCTTAGCCTCTATTACGCTATACAGAAAATAAAAGCTGCAGAGTTCGGATTAACCCAGAGTACTTTTTCAGGAAATGACGTCACTGATTTCAAAACTATTATTTTTATAACATATAATTAAAATTTCTCTTTCTTTGCAGTAGACATCTAAAGTACCAAATTAAATTATAAAGGATTTAATCATTTATGTAGTTTAATTAAATATTTTTCGATAATATTTAATATTAAGGAAGCGACATCACTCGGCTGTGACAGAAAGTTAATCAGTAGGAAATCTGCTTCCGATGGTGATGAGTCCTGATTCTATTGATTGGAGAACATTTGTATAACGTTTGTCTAATTTTATTGTTTTTCTTAATTCTACATTGCAGAAATTTTAACTACCATGGATTCCTCGATGGCTCAGAAAACGTGGGAAATGGCAAATAATGTTGACACTGCACATAGTGTGGATGAAATGTATAAATACAACCGAAAACAGCAACAGGATATTTTAACGGCTAGGCCATGGGAAAAGGAGTAAGTTAAAAAATAACTACTGACATTGAATTTAATTTTTCTTATATCGTTCCAATTAAATTTGCATAATATAGCCTAATAAAGAGTAGGCTTCTTTCCCGCTGGTTTGAATGACACTTGTATATTTTTTTTTAACGTTAGTTTCGCCATTCATTAATTTCGACGTAAACCGCAGGCTGGTATAGTTACTGCTCTAGGACCAAGTTGTAGAATTTTTAGAATGCTCATGATTTTAGAGATATACATTTATTTATTTATTTTAACAGGCTCAGCTTTTTCATATTGCCCGAAATTATATATATATACACACACACACACACACATACAGGGTGTTTCAAAAGTGATGGTCAATAATTGAAAGGCGAACTGTACAGACTACAATATGCAAAAAAAGCCTAGTAAGCATGGGTCCTTAAGTGAATCGTTTTCTAGATGTTGCACATTTCTAGTTGGGATCAACCACTGACTTGTTTGTTTAGGTTAGGTTATGCTCATTCTTTCCCTTTCCCCTCACAATGTTCTGAGACGTAGCAGACATACCAGTACTTGTCAAAGGATAGTTGATATGGAAAGAGGTTACAACAACGAAGAGTATGCAGACATGCACTTCATGTATAGTAAAACCAACGACAGTGCACTGGAGGCTGCACGTTTATACCATGAAGCATTTCCCTGCCTAAGGTAGCCCAACAGGTGCACATTCATCAGGGTACACAATGCCTTAGAGAACATGGGCACTTCACACATGGAGTACGAGCAGATAGGCCCAGAAGCATAACACTTGATGTTGAGGTAAGGGTGTTAGAAAGAATAGAACAAAATCCAGAAATTTCGACAAGGAGGGTTGCTCTGCAAGAGCATGTACTGAGTCAGCAGTATGCGGCAAATTTTACATTGCCAATTACTGTACCCCTACCATATTCAGTGTGTACAAGGTCTCAGCAGTACAGACTACCCTCCCAGAGTGAATTTCTGCCAGTGGATGCAACAACAGTGTGTCCTTAACGGTTGCTGAAACCCCCAATTTTTAAACAACATTTTGTTCACTGACGAAGCTGGGTTTACTCGTGATGGTATTTTTAATTTTCATAACTGTTTGGCAGAAATTGGGTCCATAACTGGACCCAATTTCTGCCAAACAGGCTAACAGGAGAGCTGTACCTTCAGTTCCTGCAGAATGTTCTTCCAGACCTCTTTGATGATGATAATGTTCCACTTCAGCAACACCAGAACATGTGGTTTATGCATGATGGTGCACCGGCATATTTTGCTCTAGTTGTGACTCAGTATCTAACTAGAAGGTATGGTAAATGGCACATAGGTAGAGGTCAGCCTGTAATGTGACCTCCCAGATCACCAGACCTAAATCCTATGTATTTTTGTACCTGGAGTCGTGTAAAAAGCTTAGTGTACACTTCTGACATTAACACAGTTGAGGAATTGCAGCGTTGGGTTGAAGGAGCCTTTCAGCAAATCAGAAATGATTCAGGAATGCCTGAGAGGATTCGCAAATCAATGCAGAGAAGACTACAAAGCTGAATACGGATGCAAGGATAGCATTTTGAACACCTTTTGTAACATCTGTAAAATCCTGTGGTGTTGAAACCAAAAATTAAAAATGTATTATCTTATGTTTAATAAAACCACCCTTAGCAAAAGGATTCACGGCTTTATGCTAAACTAGTGCTCCCATAGTCAGTGGCAAATCTTAACAGAAAATGTGCATTATCTCGAAAATTGCAGCCCGATGTTCACTGGGACTTTTTTGTTTATTTTAGTTTGTACTTTTCACCTTTAAATTATTGACCATCATTTCTGAAACACCCTGTATATCCGTACACTCACACGTGCTATCCGAAAAATTATGAGACAAACATTCTAAAAAAAAAACAAATATAAAAGGATTTTATCACGAAAATAATTTAAAATAGTGTCCATGAAGCTCTGAATACTTGTTATGCCTGCTGTTAATCATTGAAAGCATTCTTAAAAATCCTCCAAAGTTATAAACTCCTTGAGGTGACAGTTACCTTTTTTTTTTTGTAGGTGTGAAATTACCCTTTAATCATTTAAGTCAACCAGAACCAAAACTGTTGGAGGGATGGAGTTTGATCTCAGTAACTGCTTCTTGACAAAGAAACCTTTGAAAATTAAAGCAGGAATGCACAGGCACATTGTTGTGCAGCAAAAACCAGATTCTTGTTTCCACAGAAGTCTGGTCTGTGTGACCTCTCAAATTCTTTGTAACAGTTAATTGCTGCAAAGAATAAGACAGGTCACACAGACCAGACTTTTATGGAAACGAGAACCTGGTTTTTGTTTAGTGTTAGTTTTCTGATGGCACCAGAGGTTCCCCCCATCTCCACATGGTTTTTGTTTACTGAAATCAACCCCCCTCCCAATTCACTAGACTTTCTTTTACTGAAATGAAAAATGAAGATGAAATCCAAAAGAATGTGATTGACCATTTCAAGGAAATAACTTTGGAGGAAATTCAAGTATCCTTTTGATGATTAAAATGGAGGCATAACAAATATATAGATTCCCATGGAGACTATTTTGAATGATTTGCATAATAAATTCTCTTTGCTTTTTTTTTTTTACAATTTTTCCCATTACTTTTCAGATACAGTGCGTATGTGTATATAAACTGAAATTAAATTGAAGGGATAGGGAAAAATAAGAAATAAAGAAAGGTAAACATCAGTGGCTGCAGAGCATAACTAAATGCATCTTGCCTAAATATAATGTAAGTAAATTACATATGTAAATTAAATTAAGAATAGGTTAGCAGTGTGAGTAGCCTCTGAGATATGAATACATTGAAACCATTGCAATACATATAGAAATGATGATATGGAAATGGAGCACCTAAATTAATAATAATGGTATTAAATTTATTTAATACCATTACATTTATACGCTACTTAAAATGAAGAAAATTTTTTTCTCTGAAGGCTTGTGTGTTTCTGGCCAGTTCTTACCAGGAACAAATAATTTTCACTTTTCATTTTCCACTGCATTTGAGTGGCGAAACAGGATGGGCCTGAGATATTGGTGAAACAAGCAGTATTTCTTCAGATCTAGTTGCAACCTCCAAAACTTAGTAAAGCACAGGTTAAAGCACAAGAGCTGGTCAATAAAGAATGATCATAATATTTCGTTTATAATTGTACTGCTTGCTATTTCTAGCTGAGCTGCGGAATTTAAAATCAAACCAAGGTGCATCACGTGACAACTGCGCAGTTTACTCATGCACACGGTTCGACCATGGCATTCAGTTAAGTTTATGCTTGATCAGTTTTGCCTGTGTAACAATGGACATGACACACATGAGGGACGGTATGCTGCTCTCAAATTTTGTTTCCATCTCAAGAAAACATCAGCTGAAGCACATCAAATGGTAAAATAGGCACATGGTTAATCTACGCTTCCATTTGGCACAACTTGCAGATGGTTTAGAATGTTTAAAGATGGACGTGATTCGATCACAAGGATTGGTGGTCCAGGAGCTCCAACTACTGCTGTCGTCACCACAGAAACCATAAACGCTGTTTCTGTAATCATGAGAGATCATCATATAACAGTAAGGCAACTGGCAGAGACGTTGAGAATATCATCAGTGTTCTCCCCAGAAAATTTTGCTGGCCAGGTGGGGAAGTGTAATGCTTCGCAATATTATAAATTTTTCTGTTATTTATAAATGTGACCTAAGCAATCCAGAGCAAAAATTAATTGCATAACTTAACATTATATGCTCCTGTCACATTGATCTCGATTGCATAGTATGTTCGAAT
The DNA here is from genome assembly GCF_048544385.1 of Mastigoproctus giganteus. Taxonomy (NCBI): domain Eukaryota; kingdom Metazoa; phylum Arthropoda; class Arachnida; order Uropygi; family Thelyphonidae; genus Mastigoproctus; species Mastigoproctus giganteus. Next base: position 209,281,957 of record NC_143583.1, read on the forward strand.
TAAAATTGATAGAGATCAGTGAGCAGCACCATACTGTACAGTGAGAATCGCTTAAATTTTAGTCAGGCAGTCAGTTAAATTCACCGGGTGGTGTTGCCCATTCGATAGGTCCTGGGGAGAACACTGATCAGTACGAAGCGTGCACGGTATTCTCCATGACCATTTCCATGTGATGTGTTTGTACACACTGGTTTCCAAGACTATTCACACCTGAGCAACAGCAAGTTCACATGGACGTGGGAAGCATTCAAAGAACTTATCTTGGAAGCTACTAGGCTTTACATACCAACTAAGAAATATTGTTCAAGATTTAGGCCTAAATGGATGTCAGATGAACTAATGAGACATATGGCAGAGAAGAAAAATGCATGGGATACATGCAAATTAACACGTGACACAAAAGCCTATGATAGATACAAGTTGATCTGTAACCAAGTAACAAAGCAGGTTAGACAGGAGAAGGCAGATTACGAGAAATCCTTGGCAAGGGATGTGAAGAAAAACAGCAAAGAGTTCTTTACTTATGTAAACTCTAAAAGGAAGGGGATGAATCAGATTGGTCCACTTGATATCGATGGGTCAACTGTTGATGATCCTGCTCAGGTAGCTAACAAACTAAATGAATATTTTGCATCGACATTCACACATGAGGAGTTATTCAGCGAGGGGAATGCCAGAGGTGTATTCAACTCTAGCAGTAAGCTACAGAATCTTGAAATAACTGGGAGTAAAGTGGAGGAGAAACTGTTGAAGATAAACACAAGAAAGGCACCTGGGGTGGATGGGATCTATCCAGTTATATTAAAGGAGGCAGCAAAGGAAGTAAGAAAGCCCTTAGCCATAATTATGAGAGCCCCCTTGGACTCAGGAGAGGTACCCATGGACTGGAGATGTGCAAATGTGACCCCAATTCACAAAGGAGGATCAAAGGCTGACACAAGTAATTATAGACCTGTGAGTTTAAATTCTGTTCCCAGAAAATTAATGGAGGCACTGGTTAAAGAAGCACTGCTGGATCATCTAGACAAGACTTCAGTTATAGCTCGGACACAGCATGGTTTTGTTAAGGGGAAGTCTTGCCTGACCAATTTGATTGGATACTATGATGCAGTCACAAAAGAACTGTATGCAGGGAATAACTTTGATATTATATACGTGGATCTTAGAAAGGCTTTTGGTACTGTTGCACATGGAAGACTGCTGCACAAATTGGAGCAGTGTGGCATTGGAGGCAAATTGCTGCTATGGATAAAGGGGTGGTTGAGGGGGAGAAGACAGGGAGTGGTAATCAATGGACACTGCTCATCGTGGACTAATGTTATTAGTGGAGTCCCTCAGGATTCAGTATTGGGTCCTTTATTGTTTTCTGTATTTATAAATGATATTGATGATGGTATATCAATTGATGATGGTATATCAATATAGTGTCAGTAGTGAGGACACTACTGACACTATACTGCTGCAACAGGATCTGGAAAGGTTGAGCAGATGGACTGAGAGGTGGCAAATAAAGTTTAACATTGACAAATGTAAAGTACTACATATGGGAAACGTATCAACTCTGTGGTACTACACTGACAGTGGTAGAGAATGAAAGGGACTTGGGGGTGGTTTTGCAGGCAGATATGAAGTTCTCTGAGCAGTGCAGACGGGCTGCAAGAGTAGCTCATGGTGTATTGTCAATGATATATAGGAATGTTTCTAGCAAGGATAAGGAGGTGATTATTCCCTTGTATAAGGCAATGGTCAGGCCACACCTAGAGTACTGTATACAGGCCTGGAGGCCTCATTTCAAGAAGGATGTAGAGCTGCTGGAACGAGTACAGAGAAGGGCAATAAGATTAGTGAATGGAACAAAGGGGTGCTCTTACGAAGAAAGGCTTAAGTTTTGCGAATTACAGTGTCTGGAGACTAGGCACCAGCGAGGTGATCTGATAGAGGTGTACAAAGCCTTGAATGGTTTGAGCATGCTCAATGCTGATGGGATTCTTTCTCTTGCTCAGAATAATCACCTGAGAGGGCATAAATTCAAATTGGGGAAAGACAGATGTAGGATAGATGTGCGGAAATTTGCCTTTAGCCAGCGGGTGGTTGGTAGGTGGAACAGACGTCCATCCCTTGTCGTGGAAGTTGATGCCTAAATAAATTTAAGGCTCAGCTGGACAGGTATATCGAACGAACAGAGGGGTGAAGTGGAAGTGGTTATTTTTTATTTATTTATTTTACTTTATTGTTTTTTTTGGCTGATGCTGCATAAGCTTGCTTTCTTGCATCAAATGCTAATGCTAAGTGTGTCAGGACCTGCAATGTATGATTGCTGAAGATGGTGAGGTTCTGCAAAAGATGATAATGGTAGATGAGACATGGGTTCATCATTTCAACTTGAAGAGTAAGCAGCAAAGTTGTGTTTTGAAGTCTGTCATTGCCAAAACCAAAAAAAAAAAAAGTCTTCTGCAGGAAAGGTTATGGTCACCTTTTTTTTTTTTTTTTTTTTTTTGCCATTCAAGGAATGGTTTACCAGCACATTGTGGCATGTGAAATGTATTCATCATCCTGACCTTGCAACCTGTGATTTTTTTTTTTTATTTCTGAAGTTAAAGAATGAACTGAAAGGAAAACATTTCCAGTTGTCAGAAGTTATATAGACATCGAATGCAATTCTCAAACACATGTAAAAAATGCCTCCAACATGTTTTTGAAAATAGCAGAAACATTGGAGTAAGAGCATTTTGTTTTAAAAAAGACCATCAAAATATGGATGAATAATAAAGGTATGTTGTGAAGAAAAAAAATTATGATCATTCTTTATTGAAGAGCCCTCAATAAAATCATTGACAGATAAATTATGAATTCAATAGATTCAATAGCACAAGCCTATTTTGTATTAAAGTATTTCCCAAGCAGGCATTGATATTTCAGTATTAGTAAAATGTTTATTTCAACAATCAGTTACTCTTTGGCTGGAAACAAATTTGTCTATCTTTCCCCATCCTCTTACAATTTATATTTATTGCTCTTTGTGTTTGTCATTAAGGAAGAGTAAGGTTGCGATTAGCATTTAGTTTACCCAGTCTATTTAATGCATTTTGGTATGAGTACTCTTTTGTACCACTGATTAATCTTGTTACTCTTCCCTGCACCTATTCAAACAAACCTGCTGTCTTCCTAAAACAAGGCACTCAAACTGTGTGCAGTATTAAAAATGTGGCCTAACCAATTGCCTCTTTGGATAATCATCTCTTTTGTCTGTGCTTGCAAAATTCCTATATTTCATACACAAAAAACTATTAGTTGACTTAGTTTTTTATTCATTTTTGAGTTTATTATTTAATTTTAATAAAATTTAATAAAATTAATTTTTATTAGTTTCTGACCAGAAAAGACAAGTTGTCTTTGCTGGTCAGAGAACTTCATATACTGTAAAATTATCCATAGGACTGTTCACCATTTTCAACTTGTGCACTAAATACCAAAAAAAAATTAAAAGATATTGTTCTGTTAGTAACTTGACTTAAGTATTAAATATTAAGCCTCTTCCTCTCTCAGTGAACTGCTCTATAATTACTTCCTGAGTTTGATTTAGCTGTTGATTTTGTGGCATATTTTTTCTTCTTCTTCAAGAGGAGGGTTTCCATTTATAGTGGGTTTCCACAGCCTACAAGTTATTTTTTTGTAGGAATTTTTTCCCGCCATAAAGTGCGGTTCAAGTTGTCTTGATTAAGCCTTGGGCTGTCATGCACTCCTGTACTCCATCCATCCATGTCCTCCTAAGTCTTCCTCTCCTTATTCCAGTAGGTATCCATTCCAGGATAGCCTTTGGATATCTGGTTTCTTGCATCTGTTTTACATATCCATACCATGTTAAATGCTTTTCTTTGATAGTGTCAATAATAATCTTTTTTTGCTTCCATTTTCACTCTTGTGTCATCGTTCCATTTTCTGGCATATTTTTTTAATTGTTTAGAAGTATAAAAGATTGCTCTTCAACTCCTATATGATGTCTTTAGTATAAAATAATATTATTCCTATGTTATTATGTTGTAACCATTATATTGTTTTAGCTTAAATATTTTTATCATTAATTACTATTTAATATTAATTACTTCTCCATTTTTGTTTTATTTTGTTATTAATTATATTTAATTATCTTAATTTTTATATTATACCAGGGTAGCCCACCTTTTTTTCTGCACCTTTCCACCTAAGAATGGATCAGATGCTACAGGAATCAATCCCCCCCCCCCATCAACATGAATTAAATATTTTATGAATTACAGTACTCAGTTGTATTTTAATCAATCAAATATATCAATATATGGAGTAACATATATTATGTTACTCCATATCCTGAGCTAGATATCATCATTCTTCTCTTTCTTGGTGATTCCCTTCTACTTCTAACTCTTGTTTTCTTTCTCTCTCTCTCTCTCTCTCTCTCTCTCTCTCTCTCTCTCTCTCTCTCTCTCTCTCACTCACTCACTCACTCACTCACTCACTCACTCAGGGTAATTCAGAAATTTTTTTTTGGCCGGTGCAGCATTAAGCCTCAGGCTTCCTTACACTATATAGCTAATAATAAAAGAAAATCAGAGTGAAAACAGTAAAAATAGAGATGCCAAATTTTGTCAGCACCCACTGTGGTGAGTTCTGCTGTTATGTGCTTAGCTTCATTCCTGATTAAATGAAGCTGCATGATTTCCAGTCTTTTTTTTTTTTTTTTTTTTTTCCCACAACAGGGCTTGCCATTAACATGAGCTATATGGGCTAAAAGTGGCATGCATTCAGCACGTGACCTACCCCGTATTACTTCATTAGATTTTTAGCCCTTAGACCCCTTTCTTTTTGGTAAAGTTGTCTTGGGCTGCTTGTAATTTGTTTTTACCGAAATTCTCATCAACATGCTTTTATGGTTAGCTTAGTTATTGAGACAAGACATTTGATTGAAACGAAACTTTAATATAGTGGATGCCATTTTTTAAATTATTTTAACCAGTAGCCATTTTGGGCAATTTTTCTTACATGTTTTTAGTGGCTTTATTATTTCATAATAAACTGTCATAAAATGATGGGGTAAAATGATGTCATAAAATCTTTTCTATTTTCATTTCAATATGTTACGAATTACAAGACATTAATTTTTTGCTTGGCATTTGAGAGATTTGAGGTGAGCAAAGACATCTTTCTTCTGGGCAATATTTGTTCCCACGTGGAATCTTGAGACAGGTGTCTAATCTTGCCATGGAGCTTTGGTTTCACTAACTAAGCATTGACATTTGAAAAAAATATGTTCACATTGCATATTCTAGATTCTCGAGTGACATTTGACCAGAGGATTAGTAACCTTGAAAATTCTTAAAAATATGATATAAACTTCCTTTATTATTCGTATTGGTTTCTCTTATTTATTTCATTTGATTTTTTTTTAAACTGAGTTAAGCAAATCATAGTTAATAGACCACTGTTTTCAATTCCAATTCAGTATAAAAGGCTAAATTTTTTTTTTTTTATAATGTGTGTTTGTTATTTGGTTTTTAGGAGCATTAGCAACTAAGGCCATATTGCTCTGGGATATGCAGTGGTCATTCCCTGACCTTTCTGCATTCTCCATATTTGGTGGTGACAGGCTCGAACCCCAGTCTAATCAAGAAGCGTGTGCTACGCACTGCTGCTCCTTCCCACCTGGCTACGGAGGCACCTTTTTTTATAATAATAACAAAAAGGAGTGTCTCACAGATAACATGCAAATGCCTTCTTTAAATTGAAGGTATGAGTGACAGAAGGTTAAATAACAGAAAAAAGGAGGAGGGGGGAATACATTCCCAGCAAGTCTGGATAGTGCACAGATGCAATTTTTAAACAGTATAAATAGTAATTTCCAACCTTTTATAATCCAAAGAAAATATTATAAATGGTTGGAAATGTTGGAAGTGATTAGTTGTGGCTGAGATAGATGTGGAGGAGGTATACAGCAGAACTTTATGCAGTGAGGTAGAAACCAGCTTCAGGATCTCTGTGATTGAAAGCTGCATTAGCATTAGTAGAGGCATACGATGCAAGAAAGCAAACCTATGCAGCAACAGCCAAAAAAATAAATAAAACTCCCATTTCACCCCTACATTCGTTCCAAATGCCTTTCCAGCTCAGCCTTAAATTTATTTAGGCTATCAGCTTCCACAACAAAAGATGGAAGTCTGTTCCACCAGTCAACTACCCGCTGGCTAAAGGCAAATTTCCGCACATCTGTTCTACAACTATCTTTCCTCAATTTGAAACTGAGCCCCCTCGAGTTTTTAGTCTGAGCAAGAGGAAGAATCCCATCAGCATTCAGCTTGCTCAACCCATTCAAGGCCTTATATACCTCAATCAGATCACCTCGCAGGTGCCTACTCTTCAGGCACTGCAATTTGAAGAACTTAAGCCTTTCTTGGTAAGACCCCTTTGTTTCCCTCACCTTGTTGCCCTTCTTTGTACTTGTCCTAGCAACTCTACATACTTCCTAAAATGAGGCCTCCAGACCTGTACACAGTACTGTAGGTGTGGCCTGGCCACAGCTTTGTATAACAGGATAATCACCTCCCTGTCCCTGCTATCAAAATTCCTATATATCATTGACAAGACTCCATGACCTGCACTGGCAGCCAATCTGCACTGCTTAGCGAACTAGATATTTGACTGCACAATTACCCCCAGGTCTTTTTCACTTTCCACTTCCCTGAGTGTAGTACCACACAGTTGGTATGTTTCTCTTCGGTTATTGCTACTCATATGCGGTACTTTGCATTTGTCAATGTTAAACTTCAGTTGCCACTTCTCAGCCCATTTACCCAACTTATCTAGATCCAGTTGGAGTAGCATACTGTCTTTACTGTCGTTAACAATCCTGCCAACCTTTGTATCATCTGCAAACTTGGACATTAAAACCTGATATAGCTTCATCAATATCATTGATAAATATACAAAACAATAATGGGCCCAACATCGAACCCTGGGGAACTTCACTAATAACATTTGTCCATGAAGAGCAAATGTCCATTGATTACCACTCTCTGTCGTCGTTTCTCACTCAACCATCCCTTTATCCATTGTAGAAACTTACCTATAATGCCATACCTCTCCATTTTGTACAGCAGTCTTCCATGTACAACAGTATCAAAAGCTTTCCTGAAATCCAAGTATATGATATCAACATTATTTTTGGCATTCAGTTCCTTTGTGACCACATCATAGTATCTAATCAAATTGGTCAGACAAGACCTCCCTTTAACAAACCCATGCTGTGTCTTATCTATAACTGCAGTCTTGTCTAGATGATTCTGCAATGCTTCTTTAACCTGTGATTCCATTATTTTCTCTGGAACACAAGTTAAACTAACAGGTCTGTAGTTACTTGTGTCATCTTTTGAACCCCCTTTGTGAATTGGTGTTACATTTGCACATCTCCAGTCCATGGGAACCTCCTAGAGCCCAAGGAAGCTCTAATAATTATGGCTAAGGGTTTGCTTACTTCCTTTGCTGCCTCCTTTAATTTAACTGAATAGTCCTGTCCACCCCAGGTGCCTTCCTTATGTTTAACTTCAACAATTTCTCCTCCACTTTGCTCTCAGTTATTACAAAATCTCTGGCACCTCTGTAGCCAGATGGGCAGGAGCAGCAGTGTGTAGCACATGCTTCTTGATCAGACCGGGGTTCGAGCCCTTGACCACCAAATACGGAGGATGCGGAAAGGTCAGTAAATGACCACTGCATATCCCTGAGCAGTATGGCCTTAGTTGCTAATTCTCCAAAAAAAAAAAAAAAAACCAAATACAAAATCACTTAGTTCCCTGTTAGAGTTTGATCAACTTCTGGCACTCCCCTCATCGAATAACTCCTCATGTGTGAATGTAGATGCAAAATGCTCATTCACTTTATCAGCTACCTGATCATGATCATCAATAGTCAACCTATCTATGTTAAGTGGTCCAATCTGATTCAACCCTTTCCTTCTAGAGTTTACATAAGTAAAGAATTCTTTCCTGTTTTTCTTTGCATCCTTTGCCAAAGATTTCTCGTAATCTGCCTTCACCTATCTAACCTCCTTTGTGACTTTATTACAGACTAGTTTATACCTGCCATAGGCTTCTGTGTCACCTGATACTTTATATGGATCCCATACATTCTTCTCTGCCACAAGCCTCATTAATTCATCTGACATCCATTTAGGCCTAAACCTTGAACAGTATTTCTTAGTTGGAATGAAACATCTAGTAGCCTCCAAAATTAAGTCCCTGAAGGCTTCCCATTTAGAATTCAACATTGGTAACATCATCAGTTCATACCACTGTACAGAATTTAAAAACTGTCTGAGACCTCTGTAGTCACCTTTACGAAAGCAAAAGCCCTTCCCTTTATCCTTGATGGTAATTATATCTTTATGTAATTCCCACATCTGTACATTGTGATCACTGTCACTGAGTGGTTCCTTTATCTGAAAATTCTTAATGCATGAATAATCACTGCTGATAATCAGAGAAAGAGTATTACTCCCTCTTGTTGCCTCTCGAACACGTTGCTGTAGAAAACGGTCATTCAATAAATCCACAAAAGTCTTGCTAGTGTGCAAGTGACCAACCCACAAGTTCCAGTCAATATCTGGAAAGTTAAAATCCCCCATTATAAGACATTCTGATTTACTGGCCCACTCTATTTCTCTGCAGAATTGCTCATTATACTCATTAGATTCATTAGGCCTATAACACACACCTGCTTTCATTTTTCCTTTCCCAGTGCTTATTTCACACCAGACTCAACACTGCATTGTCCACTAACATCAGTTGGATGCACTTCCTTTGATTTTGTGTTTCTTAACTAACAGCATAACCCTTCCCCTCTTTCTGCCCTGTCTATTCTTCCTGTACACATTGTACGCCCCAAATTCCAATTTTCCACCTTATATCTGTGTGACACCACGTCTCTGATATCCCAATAGTATCTGCCTTTGATGTCTTGACTAGCATTTCAAGCTCATCAAGTTTATTAATTATACTCCTAGCATTGGTGTACATGCAAATATACATGCACCTGTTCCTACTCTTAGTTACCCTAACACAGCCTATGTATTTACTTGTTCCACTATGACTCGCAGCAGCCCTGGAAATCTATTACCATGCTTTCCAGCCTGCTGCTCATTCTAATAGAAGCAGTGCAAGAATCGCTTTTGCTTCTGCCTGCAGCTACCGCTAACCTTTCAGTCTGTGTATCCCCCCAAGCTAGCAGTTTTCCTACCCACCTAACACTGCCTCGATAGCATCAGCAAATATTCTTTCACCCTTTCTATATAAGTGTTCCCCATCCCTGTAGCAGTAGTCTCTCCTGTCAACAAGCACAGACCAGGCTGAAAAAATTTTTAACACTTTGAGCCTTGCACAATCTCTCCAGGGCTGAATTGATCGACAAGGCTCTCATCATATACTCCTTCCTATCGTGTCTGGACAGAATTGCAGACATTTTCATATTCAACCCCAACTCGCGACGTTTTTTCAACATTGATCTGTACTTGTTCAGTAAATCTGCAGATCTCTTACTCTTAATGTCATTGGTTCCAACGTATACAACAACATCACCTTTGTGCCCATTAAAGATGATATCTGCTCTACAACGTCATCAACTTTTACCCTGGTCCTGTTCCACCTATCCTTCTTGCATAGTATATTCCCCATCTCCCTGACAATAGTCACCAACAATAACTAGTTCCTTTGGGACCGCGCATTCTGCCTTGGAGATTGCCTCTGTTTCACCTGATGCACAGAAGTTAGCTCTGTCTTTGAGCTGGGCAGCTGAGAGCTTGATGGGCCCCTCATATTAATTTCTTCGAGGGCATTTGCCCTACACCTCAACCTCTCATAGATGCTCTTCAGAATGCTGAGGTGGCACCTAATTTCTTAACACTCTAGACACCTAGGACACATAAAGGCATCCTCCTTGGCTAGATCACATCCTGTTTTAGAAAGGTCGGCAAACGTTTCACATTTTGAACATTTTTTGAGACTGTGATGTGTTGGAGAATTGCGCCCATTATATTATGAAAGCTTATTATATTCCTGTTAACCATTAATTTATGCACATCTCAATGTTCAGCATAAAATTCAAGATAAACTACCTTTTACTTTTTGAAATAAATGGTTGATGAACCAATACCATATTCTTTGCATAATCCTTTCACTAAGACACCCTTCTCTATATGCATTAGTAATTCCACCATTCTGAAATTGAGGGACAAATCCCTATTCCTCCTTCTACCAGCCATGGGACTTAATACTATTCTTAAAACATGATTTTCAGAAAAACTAATGCTTAAATTGCAGAGGCAACTTGTCTGATTGGCAGTATATGGCTACATTTTGTAGTCTGGTACTGTCAAACAATTTGCTGGGTACTTAGGTTGCCAATTTCAGTGTAAATGTTTCGGGCCTGCTGAATAAGGAATGTAAGTTATAGCACAACTAAATTTCATTATTGACTAAAATTAGTGACATCCTAACAGTAAAAAACTGTGTAAACTGTGTAAAAGAATAACAGTAAGAAACTGTGTAAACTGTGTAAAAGAATAACAGTGAGAAACTGTGTAATATGAAAATATCATATTTTCAATGATTTTAAATATATCTTGTATACTTCATTGCTAATTGAGAATTTGCTGTAGCTCCTCCAAATTTGTTTAAGTACAAAGTTGATTTTATTATGGATGCCAAGGTGCCATGCTACATATTTGCCAAGTGAATATTAAGCAGCACAGCTGTGACACGTGTGGCTACTGGCATGGCAAAGAATGTTTGCTTCTCTAGCCAATGATTAAATTTGATAATTCTTCTACTTCAGATACCTTTGTTCTCTGCATAACTTGTTCACTTCCTTCTGGCAACCCTGCTGTTAAACATCCATGTGGAAACTATGCTGTTTGTTTGTTTGTTTGTTAGTTATTTGATTTTTAGGAGCATTAGCAACTAGGCCATATTGCTCCGGGAAATGCGGTGGTCATTCCCTGACCTTTCCGCATTCTCCGTATTTGGTAGTGATGGGCTCGAACCCCGGTGTAATCAAGAAGCGTGTGCTACGCACTGCTGCTCCTTCCCACCTGGCTATGGAGGCGCCTGGAAACTATGCACTGAATGGCATTTTACTGCATCCCATTTAGTCTGTGATGGCTGCATAATAAGAAATATCTTTGTAATGGAATAGCAAGTTGGTTTGTGTTGCAAAATGTGAACACTTAGCATTCACCTAACAACTATTTTGCATGGCACTCTGGTGCCTGTGGAAAATTAACGCAGTATATTTTGTAAAATAGTAATGCAGGAAATTTCACACTTCAATATTTTAATATAATTAAAATATTGAAATATGAGAATTGTATTTTTTGCACATTTGCTATAAAATTAATACATTTTGAAAAGTTAAAATAGTGTATATTCTTATAGATTTTGTAATATATATAGCTTTGAGAAAATATTGCTGATTAATTTTTTACTATTATTTTCAGTCCCCATTATTTTAAAGACATCAAAATTTCAGCATTAGCTCTTTTAAAAATGGTAATGCATGCACGATCAGGTGGAACTCTTGAAGTTATGGGCATGCTCTTAGGTAAAGTTGATGCCAATACTATGATTGCAATGGATTCTTTTGCATTGCCTGTTGAGGGCACTGAAACAAGGGTAAATGCTCAAGCACAGGCCTATGAGTATATGGCAGCTTATACTGAAAGTGCAAAACATGTAAGTTATAATGAATATCTATGAAAAATAAGGTAAATAGATAATAATAGAAAGTACATTTGTAATATCTAGAAACTTACGAAATTTAATCTTTTTAGGTATGTTTTGCAACAAATGGGTGGTTGGACCTGGTATGCTGTATCAGGTCTATCCATTTACCTGTCCATTTGTTTTCAGATTACAACCATGCTCCATCTGGTTTTAATCTAAACTGATATGAGGGACCCTTACAGAAAATTCAGCTTTGACTCGCACACCAGAGAATTTGAACATTACACGAAATCTCACTTCCTGTATCGTCTTGTCTGACGAATTTGATTGGATACTATGATGTGGTCACAAAGGAACTGGATGCAAAAAATAATTTTGATATCATATACAGGAACTCCCCGACTTATGTAATACTCGACTTACGGAAATTCAACTACATAAGTTTATGCCAGCCAGTGCAAACTTAAAAAAAATTTGGAAACGTATTTTGCATCCCGTAGGAATAAATAGAGGTATCGTGAAAATAACATAATGTGAACCCAATAACACTTTTTTTTTTTTTTTTTTTTTTTGTAATTCGTTTCAAGTCCTTGGAAGTTGAAAATTTTCTATGTATTACTAAGCTATTTATCTCTCTAAAAGGTCATACAAATATATAATGGAAATTGCACTACTCTCTCATCATTATCATATGTTCCCATTATAAGAATCAATTTTGAATGCCTTTGTGATATATTTCTAAAGCACATTTCTGGAGGTCACAACCATAAAACAATAAAAAAAATTTGCACTTTCCAGTTTATTGGGCTTTTCTCTTAGTGCATCTAATTATAAACTGGTAGTAAACTCGATCTTATTGCATTTGCAATAATACCGATAACTGCAATTGTGTGGGTTTTTATGCTATTATGGTGAATGTGTTCCACTTCACTGAAATCTTCAATTATATAAAAAACAAATTTTCAGAAACTTCTCTTCATTCCTATTTACATATTACAATGATGAAGGGAAAGCGACCAACGAAAAGTGCAAGTTTGCCTTTAATCAGTGGGTAGTTGATGGCTGGAACAGGCTTCCATCTGTTGTTGTGGAAGTTGAAAGCTTAAATAAATTTAAGGTTGAAGTAGACAAATATTTGGAGGAACCGGATGGGCAAAATGGGAAAATTTTTTTTTTTTTTTTTTTTTTTGGCTGATGCTGTTATAAGCTTGCTTTCTTGCATCATATGCCTCAACTAATGCTAACTGTTTCAAACAAAATTTGTAGATCTTGATTATTTATCTGTGAGTACAGCTTGAAAAACAACTTTCTGAAATACATGCACCAAAACTATATAATTCTCAATTCATTTTGTTGTCTTTTGAAATATGTTTTGCTCACAAACATGTTGGAGATATTGTAATTTAGGTTCAAGTAGATGGTGTAATGACTACTCTCTTTCTGCTTAGCATTAGCATTGATACATGATGCAAGAAAGCAAGCTTATATAGCATCAGCCAAAAAAAAAAAAAAAAAAAAAAAAACACACGCACCCTTCTCATTTCATCCATCCACTCACTCCAAATCTTTGTCTAGTTCTACCTTGAATCAATTTAAGCTCTCAACTTCTACAGCGACAGATGGAAGTTTGTTCTTGCAATCAACACCCCGCTGGTTAAAAGCAAACTTCCACACATTTATCCTACAACTGTCTTTCCTCAATTTGAATTTATGCACTCTCAGGCAATTATTCTGAGCAAGAGCAACCCATCAGCATTGAGCATGCTGAAACTATTCAAGGCTTTATAAACCTCAAGATCACCTTACAGGTGCATAGTCTCCAGACACTGTAATTTGCAAAACTTAAGCCTTTCTTCATAAGAACAAACCTTTGTTCCATTCACTAATCTTGTTGCCCTTCTCTGTACTCGTTCCAACAGCTCTATATCCTTCTTAAAATGACGCCTCTACACTTGTATACAGTACTGAAAGTGTGACCTGACCATTCCCTTATGCAAGGGTATAATCACCTCCTTATCCCTGCTAGAAAAATTCCTGTATATCATTGACAAGACACCGTGAGCTACTCTTGCAGACCATCTGCACTGCTCAGAAAACTTCATATCTGTCTGCATAATTACCCTAGGTCCTTTTCACTCTCTACCACTGTTAGTGTAGTACCACATAGTTGATACGTTACTCTGGGATTACTGCTTCCCATATTTAGTACTTTACATTTGTCAATATTAAACTTCAGTTTCCACCTCTCAGCCCACCTGCTCAACTTTTATAGATCCTTTTGTACCAGCGTACTGTCATTAGTGTCATTAACAACCCTGCTGACCTTTGTATCGTCTGCAAACTTGGACATTAAGCATGATATACCATCATCAATATCATTAATAAATGCAGAAAACAACAATGCACCCAACACTGAACCCTGGAGGACTCCACTAATAACATTAGTCCACGAAGAGCAGTGTCCATTGATTACCACTCTCTGATCTCCCACTCAATCATCCCTTTATCCATAGCAGCAATTTGCCTCCAATGCCACACTGCTCCAATTTGTGCAGCAGTCTTCCATTTGCAACAGTATCAAGAGCCTTTCTAAGATCCAAATATATGATATCAAAATTATTCTTTGCATCCAGTTCCTTTGTGACCACATCATAGTATCCAATCAAATTGGTCAGACAAGACTACCCTTAACAAACCCATGCTGTGTCCGAGCTATTACTGAAGTCTTGTCTAGTTGAACCTGCCATGCTTCTTTATAACCAGTGCATCCATTAATTTCCCTGGAACAGAAGTTAAACTAACAGGTCTGTAATTATGTGTCTCCCTTTGATTCTCCTTTGTGGATTTGCACATCTCCTGTCCATTGGTACCTCCTCCGAGTCCAAGGACGTTATCATAATTATGGCTAAGGATTTGATTACTTCCTTTGCTGCCTACTTTAATATAACTGGATATATTCCATCCACCCTAGGTGCCTTTCTTTTGTTTATCTTCAACAATTTCTCCTACAGTTTACTCTCAGTTATTACAAGATTATCTAGCTTATTGCCAGTGTTTAATACAGCTCTGGCATACCCCTTCTTGAATAACTCCTCATGTGTGAATGTAGATGCAAAATAATCATTTAGTTTGTTAGCTACTTGAGAAGGATCATCAACAGTTGAACTATCGATATTAAGTGGACCAATCTGATTCATCCGCTTCCTTCTAGAATTTACATAAGTAAAGAACTCTTTGCTGTTTTTCTTTGCATCCTTTGCCAAAGATTTCTCATAATCTGCCTTTGCCTGCCTAACCTCCTATGTGACTTGGTTACAGAGTAGCTTATATGTCATAGGCTTCCGTGTCACTTGTTAATTTATATGTATCCCATGCATTTCTCTTCTCTGCCACATGTCTAATTAGATCACCTGACATCCATTTAGTCCTAAACCTTGAACAATATTTCTTAGTTGGTATGAAACCCTAGTGGCTTCCAAGATTAGTTCTTTGAATATTTCCCATTTTGAATTTGCTGTTGGTAACATCATCAGTTGGTACCCACCATATAGAATTTAAATACTGTCTCACACCACCGTATTCATCTTTACTAAAGCAAAAACCCTTTCCTTTGCCCCTAATGGCAGATGCCTCTTTGAGTAAATCCCACTTCAGCACACTGTGATCACTGCCACCTAGTGGTTCCTTTATCTGCTGATTCTTAATGCATGAAGAATCACTACTGATAATCAAATCAAGAGTATTACTCCCTCTAGTTGCCTCCCAAACATGCTGATGTAGAAAACAATCATCCAATAAATCCACAAAAGCCTTGCTAGTGTATGAGTGACCAACCCACAAATTCCACTCAATATCTGGGAAATTAAAATCCCGCATTATAAGACACTCTGATTTACTGGGCCCACTCTACTTCTCTGTACAGTTATTTATTATACTCATCAGAGTCATTTGGCCTATAATACACTCCTACTCTCAATTTTGCCTTTCCAGTGCTTATGTCACGACAAACTGACTCGACACTGCACTGTCCAGCTATGTCGACTGGTTGTACTTCCTTGGATTTTATGTATTTCTTAACCAATAGCAATATATGTTCTGTTCATTGGTATTTAAACCAGATCCAGTTGCCAACCTGCAGAATATTTTTAGAATTACTGTGTGGTCTGAGACTAAGCAGAAGATGTTTTCTACATATTGTTTGTGTGGTTTGAAAACATTAGAAGTTTGTTAACTGTGGGTTAAGAGAAAGATAGATAAATTTACTACTAATAAAATTAAGGAAGGGATAATTAACGGGGGGATATGGTTTTTACAGATATTTCGAAGCCCACTTTACCTTCATCTAGGCTAAATAAAACAAAAGGAAAGCAGTGAAAATATATTAAGCAACTGGAAATTAATGGAAATAGCTTGTGATTTACAAACTTAGTCAATCCAACTAAGTGCACCCTGTTGGTAGTTGATGAAATACAAAGCTTATGTGCACCTAGTAACAGACCTATAAGGATCAGTTCCTATCAGCTTATATTTGTTTCGTAAACTAATCGATTTCTGCAGACCAGAACAAAGGCCATTGTTTATAATGAGTGTTCAATGGATCTGGAGTCTCTGATAAAGAAAAACTAATCTTCGGGCCTGGTTTAAGAAGAGTATCCTAGACTTGAGGTTGAACTGGTGCCAGACATGTTGGGGGGAGATTTGGGTTGAGAGTTGGGTACGAGAGTACATGTGAACAGGTGAAGTTTTTATGGCTCCAGCTAACAGAGAAGTTTTTGCTTTTTTATTGACTTAAATTGGCATATTAATTTATTTTTTACAGTTGCTTTATATTCCTAGTAATAATACTTTAGTTTAATTTGAATTTAGGTAGAGATTTTGTATTATTACTTAGTATTGGTAAGGATATCAAATCCACGTTGGACAAGTTTTGCAGCTCCCACGAACGAAAAGTTTTTAATTACATTTAGCCACTTTACTGACTTAATTGTTAGATTAAATTGTTTTCTATAAGTAGCTTATAGACCTAGTCAAGTCTGTGGTTTATTTTGAATTTGGATAGCACGACTTGGAAAGTAAATAATACCTCATATCCGTAGATTAACCATTCGTAACTTGCCCCATTGTTATACGATACATGTGCACCGAACTAGATAGTGTAAGGTTTAGTGGAAAACTAGATAGCGAGTATAGTAGTATCAATTAATCAGTAAAATTTATTAATTTTATTAAATTTCATTGTCAATTGAATTGTAATTTTTTAAATAAATAAATATAGCGACCTAGTTTTTACAAACATAACGTCATAAATTAATACATATAAGTTGACGCGGTATAACAAAGTCATATAACTCGAATATAATATTCGATACTGAAATACATAGTATTATAACTGCATTGTGATATAACTTTAGGGTTATATTTTGTATTGGAATTTTATTGAACTTGAATAGAAATCATAATCCAGACCAGAGCAGCCATGCAAAAGGCTCAAAAAAATGGAAATGGGACATGATATTGCCAAGGGGAATGCCTTTGTGTGTGCGCGATGTAAGGAGTGTGAGGAAATCTGACGCCAACTCAGCGTTGCTATGGGCTTATATGAGAGCTTGAAAGACAGGGTAGATGCCCTCAAAGAATTTAAATTGAGGCACCTATCAAGCTCTCAGCTGCCCATATCAATGCCAGAGCTTGCACTTGAATATCACGCAACACAGCAGCAACCCTCAAGGCAGAATGCGCTGGTCCCAAAGGAACTAGTTGTTGTAGGTGACTATTGTCTGGGAAACAGGAAACATATTGTGCAAAAAGGATAGATGGAACAGGACCAGGGTATGTCTGCCAGGGGCAAAGGTTGATGATGTTGTAGAGCAGATATCATTTTTAAGGACACAAAGGGTGAAATTGTTGTGCACATTGCCACTAACGATATTAAGAGTAGGAGACCAGTGGAATTGCTTAACAAGTACAAGTCAATGCTGAAAAAAAGCCGTGAATTAGGGTTGAATTTGAAAGTGTCTACAATTCCTGTCCAAACACGGTAGGAGGGGGTCCTTGTCGATCAATTTGGCACTGGAGAGATTGTGCAAGGCTCAAGGGGTAGAATTTTTCTCAGCCTGGTCTGTGCTTATTAATATAAGAGACTGCTTCTACAGGGATGGGATACACTTAAATAGAAAGTGTGCAGTAATATTTGCTGATGCCATCGAGGCAGAGTTAGGTGGGTCGGAAAACTGCTAGTTTGGGAGGATACATGAACTAATAGATTAACAATAGCCGCTGGCAGAGGTGAAAGTGATTCTTGCACTGCTTCTATTGAAATGCAATTGAGAAGCAGCAGCCTGGAAAGCAAGGCAATGGGGATTTCCAGGACTGCTGGGAGTCATAGAGGAACAAGTGAATACATGGGCTGTGTTAGGGAAACTAAGAGGTGCATGTATACTTGCATGTACACCAATGCTAGGAGTATAGTTAATAAATTCGAGGAGCTTGAAGTGATAGTTAAGACATCAAAGCCAGATATTGTTGGGATATCAGAGACTTGGTGTCACACAGACATAAGCAGTGCAGAATTGGAATTTGGGGAGTGCAATGTGTACAGAAAGGATAGACAGGACAGGAAGAGAGGAGGAGTTATGCTGTTAGTTAAAAAACACGCAAAAATCTAAGGAAGTGCATCCAATTGATGTTGGCGGACAATGCAATGTTGAGTCTGTTTGGTGTGACATAAGCACTGGGAAAGGAAAAATGAGAGTAGGGGTGTGTGTTATAGGCCTAATGAATCTGATGAGTATAATGAGCAATTGTGCAGAGAAATAGTGGGACAGTAAATCAGTGTCTTATAATGGAGGATTTTAATTTACCAGAGATTGACTGGAATTTGTGGGTTGGTCACTCACACACTAGCAAGGCTTTGGGGATTTATTGGATCATTGTTTTCTAGATCAGTATGTTCGGGAGGCAACTAGAGGGAGTAATACTCTTGATCTGATTATCAGTAGTGATCTTTCATGCATTAAGAATCTGCAGATAAAGGAACCACTAGGTGGCAGTGATCACAGTTTGCTGAAGTGAGATTTACTCAAAGAGGTAACTACCACTACCATCAAGGGTAAAGGGAAGGGTTTTTGCTTTTGTAAAGGTGACTACAGTGGTCTGAGACAGTATTTAAATTCTATACGGTGGGTTCAACTGAAAATGTTACCAATGGCAAATTCAAAATTGGAAGCATTCAAAGAATTAATCTTGGAAGCCACTAGGCTTTTCATACCAACTAAGAAATATTGTTCAAGATTTAGGCCTAAATGGATGTCAGATGAACTAATTAGACATGTGACAGAAAAGAAAAATGCATGGGATACATATAAAATTAACAGGTGATACAGAAGCCTATGATAGATATAAACTGGTTTATAACCAAGTTACAAAGGAGGTTAGGCAGGCGAAGGCAGATTACGAGAAATCTTTGGCAAAGGATGTAAAGAAAAACAGCAAAGAGTTCTTTACTTATGTAAACTCTAAAAGGAAGGGAATGAATCAGATTGGTCCACTTGATATTGATGGCTCAACTGTGGACGATTCTGCTCTGGTAGCTAACAAACTGAGTGAATGTTTTGCATCTACATTCCCACATGAGGAGTTAGCATTCAGGGAGGGGAATGCCAAAGGTGTATTAAACTATGGGAGTAAACTAGATAATCTTGTAATAACAGAGAATAAAGTGGAGGAAAAATTGTTGAAGATAAACATAAGAAAGGCACCTGTGGTGGATGGAATCTATCCAGTTATATTAAAGGAGGCAGCAAAGGAAGTAAGCAAACCCTTAGCCATAATTATGAGAGCTTCCCTGGAATCAGGGGAGGTACCCATGGACTGGAGATGTGCAAATGTGACCCCAGTCCACAAAGGAGGATCAAAGGGAGACACAGGTAATTACAGACCTGTTAGTTTAACTCTGTTCCAGGGAAATTAATGGAGGCACTGGTTAAAGAAGCACTGCAGGATCATCTAGACAAGACTTCAGTTATAGCTTGGACACAGCATGGGTTTGTTAAGGGTAGTCTTGTCTGACCAATTTGATTGTGTAGCTAAGAATAGAAACAGGTGCAGGTATACTTGCATGTACACCAATGCTAGGAGTTTAGTAAATAAATTTGTTGAATTTGAGGTATTGCTCAAAACATCGAAGGCAAATATTGTTGGGATATCAGAGACGTGGTGTCACACAGATATAAGGGATGCAGAACTACAATTTGGGGAGTACAACGTCTACAGAAAGGACAGACAGGATAGGAAGGGAGGAGGGGTTATGTTATTAGTTAAGAAACACATAAAAACCAAGGAAGTGAAGCCAGTCGACATCGCTGGACAGTGCAGTGTGGAGTCAGTTTGGTGTGACATAAACATTGGGAGATCAAAATTGAGAGTGGGAGTGTGCTATAGGCCTAATGACTCTGATGAGTATAATAAGGAACTGTACAGGGAAATAGAGTGGGCCAGTAAATCAGAGTGTCTTATAATGGGAGATTTTAATTTCCCAGATATTGACTGGAATTTGGGGGCTGGTTACTCACACACTAGCAGGACTTTTGTGGATTTATTGGATGATTGTTTTCTACATCAGCATGTTCGGGAGGCAACTAGAGGGACTAATACTCTTGATTTGATTATCAGCAGTGATCTTTCATGCATTAAGAATCTGCAGATAAATGAACCACTAGGTGGCAGTGATCACAGTGTGCTGAAGTGGGATTTACTCAAAGAGGTAACTACCATTAGGGGTAAAGGGAAGGGTTATTGCTTCCGTAAAGGCGACTACGATGGACTGAGACAGTATTTAAATTCTATACAGTGGGACCAACTGATGATGTTACCAACAGCAAATTCAAAATGGGAAGCATTCAAAGAACTTATCTTGGAAGCTACTAGGCTTTACATACCAACTAAGAAATATTGTTCAAGGTTTAGGCCAAAATGGATGTCAGATGAACTAATGAGGCATATGGCAGAGAAGAAAAATGCATGGGATACATACAAATTAACACATGACACAGAAGCCTATGATAGATACAAGTTGATATGCAACCAAGTTACAAAGGAGGTTAGGCAGGCGAAGGCAGATTACGAGAAATCCTTGGCAAGGGATGCAAAGAAAAACAGCAAAGAGTTCTTTACTTATGTAAACTCTAGAAGGAAGGGGATGAATCAGATTGGTCCACTTGATATTGATGGGTCAAGTGTAGATGATCCTGCTCAGGTAGCTAACAAACTAAATGAATATTTTGCATCGACATTCACACATGAGGAGTTATTCAGCGAGGGGAATGCCAGAGGTGTATTCAACTCTAGCAGTAAGCTACAGAATCTTGAAATAACTGGGAGTAAAGTGGAGGAGAAACTGTTGAAGATAAACACAAGAAAGGCACCCAGGGTGGATGGGATCTATCCAGTTATATTAAAGGAGGCAGCAAAGGAAGTAAGCAAACCCTTAGCCATAATAATGAGAGCTTCCTTGGACTCAGGGGAGGTACCCATAGACTGGAAATGTGCAAATGTGACCCCAATTCACAAAGGAGGATCAAAGGCTGACACAAGTAATTATAGACCTGTGAGCTTAACTTCTGTTCCAGGAAAATTAATGGAGGCACTGGTTAAAGAAGCACTGCAGGATCATTTAGACAAGACTTCAGTTATAGCTCAGACACAGCATGGTTTTGTTAAGGGGAAGTCTTGCCTGACCAACTTGATTGGATACTATGATGCAGTCACAAAAGAACTGGATGCAGGGAATAACTTTGATTTTATATACTTGGATCTCAGAAAGGCTTTTGATACTGTTGTACATGGAAGACTGCTACACAAATTGGAGCAGTGTGACATTGGAGGCAAATTGCTGCTATGGATAAAGGGGTGGTTGAGGGGGAGAAGACAGAGAGTGGTAATCAATGGACACTGCTCATCGTGGACTGATGTTATTAGTGGAGTCCCTCAGGGCTCAGTGTTGGGTCCATTATTGTTTTCTGTATTTATAAATGATATTGATGATGGTATATCGGGCTTAATGTCCAAGTTTGCAGAGGATACAAAGGTTGGCAGGGTTGTCAAGGACACTACTGACACTATGCTGCTGCAACAGGATCTGGAAAGGTTGAGCAGATGGGCTGAGAGGTGGCAAATGAAGTTTAACATTGATAAATGTAAAGTACTACACATGGGAAACAGCAACCCCAGAGCAACGTATCAACTCTGTGGTACTACACTGACAGTGGTAGAGAATGAACGGGACTTGGGGGTGGTTGTGCAGGCAGATATGAAGTTCTCTGAGCAGTGCAGACGGGCTGCAAGAGTAGCTCATGGAGTATTGTCAATGATATACAGGAATTTTTCCAGCAGGGATAAGGAGGTGATTATTCCATTGTATAAGGCGATGGTCAGGCCACACCTAGAGTACTGTATACAGGTCTGGAGACCTCATTTCAAGAAGGATGTAGAGCTGCTGGAACGAGTACAGAGAAGGGCAACAAGATTAGTGAATGGAACAAAGGGGTGCTCTTACGAAGAAAGGCTTAAGTTTTGCAAATTACAGTGTCTGGAGACTAGGCACCAGCGAGGTGATCTGATAGAGGTGTATAAAGCCTTGAATGGTTTAAGCATGCTCAATGCTGATGGGATTCTTCCTCTAGCTCAGAAAAATCACCTGAGAGGGCATAAATTCAAATTGAGGAAAGACAGATGTAGGATAGACGTGCGGAAATTTGCCTTTAGCCAGCGGGTGGTTGGTTGGTGGAACAGACTTCCATCCCTTGTGGTGGAGGTTGATAGCCTAAATAAGTTTAAGGCTCAGCTGGACAGGTATTTTGAACGAACAGAGGGGTGAAGTGGAAGTGGGTTTTTTTTTTTTTTTTTTTGGCTGATGCTGCATAAGCTTGCTTTCTTGCATCAAATGCCTCTACTAATGCTAATGCTAATTGGATGCTATGATGTGGTCACAAAGGAACTGGATGCAAAGAATAATTTTGATATCATATATTTGGATCTTAGAAAGGCTCTTGATACTGTTGCACATGGAAGACTTCTGCACAAATTAGAGCAGTGTGGCATTGGAGGCAAATTGCTGCTATGGATAAAAGGATGGATGAGTGGAAAAACACAGTGATAATCAACGGACACTGCTTTTTGTGGACTAATGTTATTAATTTTTGGAAGTCTGGGTGCGAGGTTAGCCTGTGCGGACGTTGCTCCTTAAAGCTCTTGAAACAGAGAAGTTTTTCCTGATATATTTTCTGCTTTATTAGTTTAAATTGTCATATTAACTTATTTTCTAGAGTAGTTTTATATTCCTAGTTACGATACTTAGTTTAAAGTTTAACTTAGACAGAGATTTTGTAGATATTACTTAGTATCGGTAACGGTATCAAATCCACGTGTCACAAATTGAACGAGAGGTCTTTTTTTTTTTTTTTTAAACCAAATTTAGTCGATTTATTAACCAATTGTTATATCAAATTATCTTCTATAAGTAGATTATAGACCTAGTTAGGATCCTTAGTTTATTCTAAATTGAGATAGCGAGATTTGGAAGCCAATCAATACTTACGAGTCCGTAGAAATACCGTTCGTGACTTCCTGCCATTTTTACACAATAGCATAAGCTTAGTGTAGTATAGTGCATAATATAATATTGTCAATTAATCAGTAAATCTATTAATCTTGATAAACTTTATTGTCAATTAAATTGTATTTTTAACTCGTTATATATATATAACGACTTAATCGTAACAAATAATTAATACATAACTATAGTGGTACACGAGATACGGAAGTTGTATAAAGGGAACTCGTAGAAAACACTAGATACCGAAAAAATATATATATAACATAACTGTTTTGGGATATAACTTAAGGATTTAATTTTTGTTTTGAATTTTATTGAATTAAATTGGAATCATGACTCTGACCAGAGCAGCAAAACAAAAGGCTCAAGCTAATGGGAGTGCTGTGGTTCAGGGGAGAACTGAGGGGGGCAGTTGCCCTCTGAATCACAGTCTTTTAAAATGCACTGTTTGCTTGATGTTTGCGGAGCAGTCGGGTATGGGACATGATACTGCCAAGGGGGATGTCTTTGTGTGTGCACGATGTAAGGAGTGCAAGGAAATCAGGCGACAACTCAGCGTTGTTATGGGCCTTTATGAGAGCTTGAAGGACAGGGTGGATGCCCTCGAAGGAAATAAATTGAGGGGCCCATCAAGCTCTCAGCTGCTCACATCAACGCCAGAGCTTGCACTTGGTTATCAGGCAACACAGAGGCAGCCCCCTAGGCAGAATGCGCTGGTCCCACAGGAACTAGTAGTTGTTGGTGACTCTATTGTCAGGGAAACGGGGAACATGCTTTGTAAAAAGGATAGGTGGAATAGGACCAGGGTATGTCTGCCAGGGGCAAAGGTTGATGACGTTGTAGAGCGGATATCATCTTTTAAGGGCACAAAAGGTGATATAGTTGTACACGTTGGCACAAATGATATTAAGAGTAGGAGACCAGCGGAATTACTTAGCAAGTACAGGTCACTGTTGAAAAAAATCCGTGAATTAGGGTTGAACTTGAAAGTGTCTGCAATTCTGCCCAGACACGATAGGAGGGAGTATATGATGAGAGCCTTGTCGATCGATTCGGCCCTGGAGGGATTGTGCAAGGCTCAAGGGGTAGAATTTTTTTTCAGTCTGGACTGTACTTGTTAACAGGAGAGATTGCTTCTACAGGGATGGGATACACTTAAATAGAAAGGGTGCAAGAATTTTTGCTGATGTTGTCGAGTCAGTGTTAGGTGGGTCGGAAAACTGCTAGTTGGGGGGGGATACAAGGACTAATAGATTAACAGTAGCCACTGGCAGAGGTGGAAGTGATTCTTGCACTGCTTCTATTGAAATGAGCAGAAGCCTGGAAAACAAGATGCAGGATATTTCAGAGACTGCTGGTAGTCATTGCAGTACAAGTAAACACATGGGTTGTGTTAGGGTAGCTAAGAATAGAAACAGGTGCATGTATACCTGCGTGTACACCAATGCTAGGAGTTTGGTAAATAAATTTGATGAATTTGAGGTATTGCTCAAAACATCAAAGGCAGATATTGTTGGGATATCAGAGACGTGGTGTCACACAGATATAAGGAATGCGGAACTGGAATTTGGGGAATACAATGTGTATAGAAAGGATAGACAGGACAGGAGGGGAGGAGGGGTTATGCTATTAATTAAGAAACACATAAAGTCCAAGGAAGTGAAGCCAGTCGACATCGATGGACAGGGCAGTGTCGAGTCAGTTTGGTGTGACATAAGCATAGGGAAATCAAAATTGAGAGTAGGAGTGTGCTATAGGCCTAATGACTCTGATGAGTATAATAAGATATTGTACAGGGAAATAGAGTGGGCCAGTAAATCAGAGAGTCTTATAATGCGGGATTTTAATTTCCCAGATATTTACTGGAATTTGTGGGTTGGTCACTCGCACACTAGCAAGGCTTTTGTGGATTTATTGGATGATTGTTTTCTACATCAGCATGTTCGTGAGGCAACAAGAGGGAGCAATACTCTTGATCTGATTATCAGTAGTGATTCTTCATGCATTAAAAATCTGCAGATAAATAAACCACTAGGTGGCAGTGATCACAGTGTGTTGAAGTGGGATTTACTCAAGGAGGTAACTACCATCAGAGGTAAAGGGAAGGGTTTTTGTTTTCGTAAAG
This sequence comes from Mastigoproctus giganteus, assembly GCF_048544385.1. Lineage (NCBI taxonomy): Eukaryota > Metazoa > Arthropoda > Arachnida > Uropygi > Thelyphonidae > Mastigoproctus > Mastigoproctus giganteus. The sequence continues at coordinate 209,307,437 of NC_143583.1, forward strand.
GCGACTATGATGGTCTGAGACAGTATTTAAATTCTATACAGTGGGACCAACTGATGATCTTACCAACAGCAAACTCAAAATGGGAAGCATTCAAGGAACTAATCTTGGAGGCTATAAGGCTTTACATACCAACTAAGAAATATTGTTCAAGGTTTAGGCCTAAATGGTTGTCAGATGAATTAATGAGACATGTGGCAGGGAAGAAAAATGCATGGGATACATACAAATTAATGAGTGACATGGAAGCCTATGATAGATATAAGTTGGTCTGTAACCAAGTCACAAAGGAGATTAGGCAGGCAAAGGCAGACTACGAAAAATCCTTGGCAAAGGATGCAAAGAAAAACAGAAAAGAGTTCTTTACATATTTGAACTTGAGAAGGAAAGGGATGAATCAGATTGGTCCACTGGATATTGATGGTTCAACAGTTGAGGATCCTGCTCAGGTGGCTAACAATCTAAACGAGTATTTTGCATCTACATTCACGCATGAGGAGTTATTCAGGAAGGAGAATGATGTAGGTAAAGTAAACATTGGCAGTGAGCTCGATGATTTTGTAATAACTGAGAGGAAAGTGGAGGAGAGATTGTTGAGGATAAACATAAAAAAGGCACCTGGGGTGGATGGGATCTATCCAGTTATATTAAAGGAGGCAGCAAAGGAAGTATGCAAACCCCTAGCCATAATTATGAGAGCTTCTTTGGACTCAGGGGAGGTACCCATAGACTGGAGATGTGCAAATGTAACCCCAATTCACAAGGGAGGATCAAAGGCTGACACAAGTAATTATAAACCTGTTAGTTTAACTTCTGTTCCAGGTAAATTAATGGAGGCACTGGTTAAAGAAGCACTGCAGGATCATCTAGACAAGAATTCAGTTATAGCTCAGATGCAGCATGGTTTTGTTAAGGGCAGGTCTTGCCTGACCAATTTGATTGGATACTATGATGTAGTCACAAAAGAACTGGATGCAGGGAATAACTTTGATATTATATATTTGGATCTTAGAAAGGCTTTTGATACTGTTGCACATGGAAGACTGCTGCACAAATTGGAGCAGTGTGGCATTGGAGGCAAATTGCTGCTATGGATAAGGGGATGGTTGAGTGGCAGAAGACAGAGAGTGGTAATCAATGGACACTGCTCAACGTGGACTAATGTTATATAGTGGAGTTCCTCAAGGTTCATTGTTGGGTCCGTTGTTGTTTTCGGTGTTTATGAATGATATTGATGATGGGATATCAAGTTTAATGTCCAAGTTTGCAGATGATACAAAGGTTGGCAGGGTCGTTAAGGACACTACTGACGCTATGCTGCTGCAACAGGATCTGGAAAGGTTGAACAGATGGGCTGAGAGGTGGCAAATGAAGTTTAACATTGACAAATGTAAAGTACTACATATGGGAAACAGTAACCCCAGAGCAACGTATCAACTCTGCGGTACTACACTGACAGTGGTGGAGAATGAAAAGGACCTGGGGGTAATTGTGCAGGCAGATATGAAGTTCTCTGAGCAGTGCAGACGAGCTGCAAGAGTAGCTCATGGTGTCTTGTCAATGATATACAGGAATTTTTCTAGCAGGGATAAGGAGGTGATTATTCCTTTGTATAAGGCAATGGTTAGGCCACATCTTGAGTACTGTATACAGGTCTGGAGGCCGCATTTCAAGAAGGATGTAGAACTGCTGGAACGGGTACAGAGAAGGGCAACAAGATTAGTGAATGGAACAAAGGGTTGCTCTTACGAAGAAAGGCTTAAGTTTTGCAAATTACAGAGTCTGGAGACTAGGCACCGGCGAGGTGATCTGATAGAGGTGTATAAGGCTTTGAATGGTTTGGGCATGCTCAATGCCAATGGGATTCTTCATCTTGCTCAGAATAATCACCTCAGAGGGCATAAATTCAAATTGAGGAAGGACGGATGTCGGATAGATGTGCGGAAATTTGCCTTTGGCCAGCGGGTGGTTGGTTGGTGGAACCGACTTCCATCACTTGTTGTTGAAGTTGATAGCCTGAAGAAATTTAAACTCAACTGGACAGGTATTTCGAACGAACAGAGGGGTGAAATGGGAGTGGGGTTTTTTTTTTTTTTTTTTGGCTGATGCTGAATAAGCTTGCTTTCTTGCATCATATGCCTCTACTAATGCTAATGGAGTCCCTCAGGGTTCAGTGTTGGGTCCATTGTTGTTGTTTTCTGTATTTATAAATGATATTGATGATGGTATATCAGGCTTAATGTCCAAGTTTGCGGACGATATGAAGGTTGGCAGGGTTGTTAATGACAGTTTGCTGCTGCAACAGGATCTATAAAAGTTTAGCAAATGGACTGAGAGGTGGCAAATGAAGTTTAACATTGACAAATGTAAAGTACTACATATGGGAAGCAGTAACCCCAGAGTAACGTATCAACTCTGTGGGACTACACTGACAGTGGTAGAGAATGAAGAGGACCTGGGGGTAATTATGCAGGCAGATATGAAGTTTTTCTGAGCAGTGCAGATGTCTGCAGTAGTAGCTCATGGGGTATATCATGGGCAATGATATACAAGAATTTTTCTAGCAGCGATAAGGAGGTTATTATACACTTGTATAAGGCAATGGTCAGGCCACATTTGGGCGGCCTCATTTTAAGGATGTAGATCTGTTGGAACAAGTACAGAGAAGGGCAACAAGATTAGTGAATGGAACAAAGGGTTGCTCTTATGAAGAAAGGCTTAAGTTTTGCAAATTACAGTATTTTTTTGAGACTAGGCACCTTCGAGGTGATCTGATTGAGGTGTATAAAGCCTTCAGTGGTTTGAGCATGCTCAATGCTAATGTGATTCTTCCTCTTGCTCAAAATAATCGCCTGAGATGGATAAATTCAAATTGAGGAAAGACGGTTGTAGGAGTACAGAAGTTTGCCTTTAGCCAGTGGGTGGTTGATTGTTGGAACAAACTTCCATCTGTCATTGTAGAAGTTGATAGTCGAGTGGATGGTTGAAATGAAATAAGGGTGTTTTTTTTTTTTTGCCTGGTGCTATATAAGCTTGCTAGATGGCAGAGCTTGCTCACAATTGCTTGAGGGCAACAATCTCTGGGCCATGATTTTGGTCAGTCTCGTGTGGTTGTCATAGGATGAGCTGCTGTCCCTCCCTTCGGCTGGGTGATGATAGTAGCAGCTGTCCCATATCTTACAGGTGAGAGGAAGTCCTCACCTGATGTTGTTGACCTGTATTCTCATTTTGTTTTGGTGGAAGAAGGTTTAGTGGCTTCCCTAAAAATAGTCAGCCATTGTGTTTATTTCTCTTGAAATTCGTGGAGGGGATGGCTTGAATCCACCATGTCTCCATGAACTTCCTGCAATTTTATTGTGAACTGTTATAATGCAGGATGGGAGATTAAGTTCAAGGTGCATGTTGTTCCAATGTGCAGTGGTGTTAGTTGTCTGATGTCACCAGGGATTTCCCCCATGCAGTGGTGTGTGATGTCATGAAAAATAAATTTTTCATGACTTCTCCCCGTTTATTTATTTTTGTCAAAAAAAAATAAATAAACGGGGAGAAGCTATTAAGAAAATTTAACCCCTCATCTTCCCTCCCCTTTCGAATAATTGAGAACGTATCATCCACGTATCTCTTCCACGGACACAAAGGGAGAACCATGTCACTAAATAATCTAACCTCGAGCTCCTCCATAGCCAGATTAGCTATAATCACACTAATGGGGGAGCCCATGGCTGTGAACCTGCTTATACATAGTATCACAAAACACCATAGTGGTGCTTGAGAGACATAATTCTATGCCCTTACAAATATCTTCTAAACTTAGTTGTGTCCTACTGCTTAAGGTGGTATCTCTCTGTAAGGCCATGTGTGCACATCGCACACCATGGTCAATCGGAATGCATGTAAACAGATGTCACATCAAAAGATGTCATAATTTCATTTTCTTCTATATGCTGCTCCTTATAAAATACAAATTCCTTGCTGTCCCTGACGCTAAACTCGGAAAGTCCTACTAACAGTAACAACAATTTAGACAGGAAAGTGCATATGTGGGACGGGACTGCCTATAAACGAAACTATAGGCCTGAGTGGAACACCCACTTTATTTTTTTTTTGGTAGGCCATAGAATTTCGGTATTTGGCTACCTGTTACTTGTAGCGACCAATACTGCTCCTTGGAAATCTTATTAGTCTTTAACCAGCCCTGTATCATTCTATTAACCTGACGTTCTAGGTTCAGCAATGGATTTTTGTAAATAATCTTATAAGTTGCTCGATCATTAAGCAAGTCTAATGCTTTGTCTAAATATACCTTCTTATCCAAAACCACCGTTACCCTACCTTTATCCGCCGGTGGGACCACAATACTATCATCTTGCTTGAGACTCTTAAGTGCTAATCTTTGCTTAATATTAAGATTAGAGGGAGCTTTCTTAGCTTGATTTAGAATGGCTGCCATCTTTAACCGAATTTCATTAGCCACGTCTTCAGGAAACTTATTTACCGCTCTCTCAATGCCCATTGCTATCTATGCAATGGGCAGCTTGGGCGGAATCATAACAAACTTGGTCCCTAGATTTAAGACCTCTTCCTGTTCTTCAGTCAATTACTTGCTGCTTAAATTAACTATAAAATTGTTAGTGGTATTATTAACATTACATCTGGTCATGGCTTGTTCTCTAAGTCTATCAAATTTACCCATTTGTCTCTGTCTGTAGATGTCAGAAATCTATCTTGCTTTTGTCGATACTACACTAATCACTAATTACAAATGGGTCGAAGACACCCTCTCACTTATCTTGCTTAAACACTTTCTTTTATCTCTCCTAATATGGTACAGATTCCTATGTAACTTCTCAATCCAAATACTAAGTCTGGTACCACTTGGAAATGTTAAACAGCCGTTCATCTTCAAAGGGGAGTTTAACCTGAAAGCCTCGTGGTATGAGGCCATACATCATACAGCGATGGGCAAATCTCAAGTGTTGTTCTTGCTTAACTTCTTTAATACTATGTTTCTGGAATTCCCTAATGTCTGGGGGAACACACAAAGGCGATAAGGAATGCAGATTATGGAAAATCCGCTGTGGCCGAACATTTTTGAGAGAAGCAGCACCATATCTCCCCAGACGAAGCAGTTATCATTGACCGTGTGCATAGGTTTTGAGACCGCAAGTGGCTCGAGAGCTTGCGGATTAGTTCCATTGAGAACAATATTAGTAGAGACGGGTATGCGTATTCATCCCCTCTTTGAGGCAGTGATCCTCAGAGGGGATGAGCGATTCCACCTGACGCACTCCCAAGCCAATTCCGGTTCCGACATACACGAGAACAGTGCACTTGCCCTCGAATTACGTGACATGTGCCGTGAACCTGCGAGTAAAGTTGCACTTTAAAGTAAAAAGCATACTGTTGAGAAAGAAGGCAGAGCCTTCGAAAGCTTGAGATATTTTAGTGCTTTTAACCTAGTATATTTTATTCCATTTTATTGCTTTTAACCTAGTGTATTTTAATTGTTTTATTTACTGTAAATAGTAATTTATTGTAAACTTAATTATAAAGTTATCAAAATTTTTGGCTTTCGTTTTATTTTGTCATTTCAACATACGGTTGGTGAAAAATACTTAAAATTATATTATGAATATACCCAACCCCAGAGGCATATTTGGAGAATTTTATTGATAAATATTTAATAAGTATTGATCCACCTTTGGCCGTAACTATGCATTATTATATCCTTTTAGGTAGACTCCAAACCAATTTCTGATAACAAGAAGTCAGTACGTTGGTTTATTCCTCTTTCACTGCAGCCATTTCAGCTGCTGATTGTGACTACATTGGCCTAGTCTGGCTGGATGCTGACCTTCCAGTTCATCCCAAAGGTCTTCACTGGAGTTAAGGTTAGGCTAGTATACCTTTTGCATGTCCATGCCTTCAAACCAAGTTATACAAGCTGTGCAGTATGACATAGTATAATGTTATTCTGAAATAGAAGAGGGCCCTACACTCTAGGTGTAGGAAGCCTGGAATTTTTCAGAATATCAGTGTACCACATGACATTCATTCTTCAAGGAACAACTATCAGTGGTCCAAAGAACGAGACAAAACCACTTTGCAATGACATGTCCACCAAACTTCATAGTTAGGATAACACTGTGGTAAATAACCTTCTCTGGATATCTGCCAAGCCTGAATACAGCCATCAGATTGAAAACTTGTGTACAACAGTCATGGGTGCCAGAAGAATATTTTGAAAGGTGGTGCATGTGGGAATAACTTTTTTGTTCACCAAATTTTAATTATTTAATTAAATTAAATTATTTTAATTCTGTTCTTGTTTTGATAAATTATTTGAATTAATATACAGTCGATTCCAGTTATTTGGGACACATCGGGACTAGTGAATTTTGGCCCGATTAAGTGGCTGCCCCAATTATGTGTGGCGCCTCCGTAGCCAGGTGGGTAGGAGCAGCAGTGCATTGCACACGCTTCTTGATTAGACCGGATTCGAGCCTGTGACCACCAAATATGGAAGATGCGGAAAGGTCAGAGAATGACCACCGCATATCCCCGGAGCAATATGGTCTTAGTTGCTAATGCTCCTAAAAACCAAATAATAACAATAGCCCCAATTATGCCAAGTTTTAGGTAAATAGTTAAAAATACAGCTTTACAATCGATTTTCTGTACAATCAAATCACATTACTATGGACTCATCATAGTAAAGTACCGTTCACTATACGATATGTAGTAAGCGCCGGTCATTGTGATCACGTTTGTGAATTAAAGTTTAATTCTATTAAACAGTGATTCTAATTAGCAAAAATAGGAGGAATATTATCCACAGGCTATAAAAGTAAAGATATACTGTATTAAGTACAAATTTACACTTTATTACCAATTAAAAAATTAAATGATACATGAAAATCGGAAGAATATTTTCGACAGGTTAGCAAAGTAAAAATAAATTTACGCTTACGTGCATGGCTTAATTAATATGTACTGTAATATGTACATACTAACCAGTTGACATTTCTGTTCACTGACATTTGTGGGTGGGGGTTAAAATTTAAAACAGTAAAAAAGATAAGCACACACAAATTGCAAGTAACGCGATAAGCGCAAGTGAGAACCGAGTAACAAGTTAAGAAGCTTTAAAAATAGGAATGAAGAGCAGATTCGCAAAATAATTTTTTTTTATATGATTGAAGTACTAACAGAAAAGCCCAATAAACAGGGGACTGCTAATTGTTTTATGATTGTGACCTCCAGAAATCTGACTGAACCATGGTATGGTCAGAGACAATCGTAGAGTAATCTGAAGTGCTGTGGTCTCCTGCCCCGATTAAACGGCATGTTGTTCCAATTAAGCGAAGTAAACCCTGGCTATTTTCTCGATTAGGTTCTGTTATTTAAGATTTGTCCCAAATAAAGCTGCCCTGATTAACCGGTGGCCCAAATAACAGAATCCACTGCATTAAGTTTTTTTATAGAATTTGTATTGTTTTAATGTTTCAATAAATTAATGAAAATATTAAAAATTGTGTATTGCTTCAAAATCCAAAAGTAGTGCACTTACACCACCTTGCACCATGCTGCCGGTGCTCGTGACCACAGTGCAGCTTTCCAACATTCCATGGACTAATTATTATGAGTTTGCGCACCAGGAAGCACAGTACTGTGCATTGCATGCTCTGATGTTTGGCTTGTGTGCTTCGGCTCTTCCATAAAATCCAAGTCTGTTCAGCTTCTTACATAGTGTCCTTGTAATAACATCATTGCCTGTTCGACAGCATTCAACAAGAACTGGCAGATCTCTATACCATTCTTTTGAGCAACTTCTAGTTTCTTTCTGTCAGTTTCTGCAATGTAGTTGAACATTTATTAGTTACAGTAACATCATAATTTTTCCATTTGGTGATTACATCAGCCACCGTTTCTTTAGGTAGGTTGCTGTTTTACTGTAGTGGCATGAATAAATCAATTGGTAGCATGGCATTCTGTGGTGATTCCCTGTAGAGGGTCACTAAGCTCATTGTCTTGACCCAGCTACTGTATTTCCACTGATCTATTCACTTCTAAAGTGAACGCATTTCTTTTATTCCTATTGTGGAAACATGTATGGTGAGTATGCATCATCTTTTCGTAATCTCAACAGTTGCTGAATACTTTTGGCAGTATAGTCTACTGGAAGAAACAGTGTTCATAGAAAATAAACTAGTCAAGCTTCAATTTTCCACAAACAATTATAAGAATTGACCATTTACAAGTGAACAAATCGTGCTAAACCTCCTGACACCACTACTAACCAAAAGAAAAAAGTAGAACCAGTTTCTTTTTTAAATACTGAAATGAACAAAGTATATTAAATGAAGAAAAACATAAGTTGTCTGAAAAGGAATTAATAATACCCCACTAACATATCACACGATAGATTAAGTTGTTTTTATTGAACTATCACAATTAAATTGAAAATACCTGAATGCCAGCACTTAAACAGATTTGATGACATTTTTGAATTATAAAAATCTCTGTTTTCCATTTTCAGGCCTACAGAGACGGTTAGAATAATAACCAAAGTTAGAATTTAATTACAATAAAAATCAGCTCTGTCACGATGTCCAGATAGCTAAAATTTGTAGGTTTACAATAAATAATAATTGAATTACGATGAATAAGGCTAAAGTTAAAGGTTGCGATAAATAACAGTTGGAGTGTAATGAATAACAATAATAAAAAGAATACTAATAGCTACTGTTAGACATTAATTGCAAACAATATCAGTTAGAATAATTACAATAATTTACAATAATGTCACTCTAATTTAGATAATCCATGTAAATGATATTGTTTGCAATTAATTTCTAATGACAGCTCTTATTATTCATTGTATCCCAACTGTTATTCATTGTAATTAACCTGTAATATCAGCTATTATTTATTATAGTTAACTACTAACCTTAACTATCTGTACATTGTAACACGGCTGTTATTTATTGTAATTAACTTCTGACTTGAGCTATTATTGTAGCCCCCTGTGTAGCCCTGATGGCTGGAAATAGGGTATTCCCAAAACATCATCAAATTTATTTAATTGTTGATATCGGGGTGTTTTTGATTTAGTTGCAATCTTACAATAAAAGCAACTTAATCTATTACATGATATATCAGTGTGGCATTATTGATTCATTTCTCAAATGATGAATAATCACATAGTGCCCTTCTGATTAATTAGAAGATGGTGTGCACAAAATTTTGGAAGCCAATCCATGCATACTTCTTTTCCAACTGGTTATTATTTCTGAAATGGCTCATCTACACAAATGTTTTCTGGCTATAGTAGAATGCCATATTAGAAAACAGTCTCTTTGTGCCATTGCAACTGCAATACAGTCAGTCCTCGTATAACACGTGTTTACACTACACGAATTCGATCATACACGATTTATAAATAGGGGAATGATATCTTATATAACACGAACCGAATTCGCTTATGCACGATTCGCCTTTGTGTTTACAAGAAATGGCAGTCGAACGCGGAATCACCCCAACCGAACGCAACACCATAGGAATGAAGAGAAGATTCTGAAAATGTATTTATGTTTTTTCTATCAGTGAAGGGGAAACAAATTTCACCATAATAACGTAAAAACCAACACAATTCCAGCTATCGGTATAATCGTAAATGCAATTAGATCGAGTTTACTACCAGTTTATAACAGATTCCACTAGCAGAAACGCAACTGGAAATTGTTTTTATTGTTTTATGGTAGTAACCCCTAGAAATGTGCTTTAATAAAAATGTGAGGTGTTAATAGTGTATCTCTGCCTTTAGGTGTTGTTTATTCAGTTGCTACACGCGCGCAGCTTTGTTTATGTGTATCAAGCGACTCGTTTTGTAATTGTGCTTTATTCCCTAAAAATGAGTAAAATACTTAAAAGGTGTGAAAAGAAAGCGTCCTGTTGAAGACAGTGCAGATTCAGAGAGAAAAAGAAAAGCAATATCGATAAACAGAGGCGGACTGAGTCAAAAATTCTTACCGGGGAAAATTTATAGTGGCCTCCGGATCACTGGGGTGTCCCCAGTAAGGCTTATGGCCAGTCCGCCTCTGTCGGTAGAGAAAAAATATGAAATTGTGAAACGCTTTGAGCAAAATGGAAGACCATGTGATATTGCACGTTCTACAGACCGAAATGAGGCAACGCCGAGAATTACAAAGAATGCGGAGAAAATAAAAACAACTTTCATAGCGGGAACAACTCAAAGTGTAATTAAAATCCATTAGATTAAGACACAAAGAATTGGAAGAGATGGAACAGCTGCCATCTGTTTGGATAGAAAATCAAACGAAAAACAAATTTTCTTACGATAGAAGCAAAAGCATTAGCACTATTTTATTACGTAATAGTCGTAATAAAATGCATAAGTATTTTATTACGATTATTTATTGTGTTTGGTAATGTTTTGGTTACAAATGTGTGTTCAATCTTGGGTGGTTGGCACCTAACCCCACTTTTCCCATAGGGCCTGTTGTTTATATTGCACGATTTTTCATTGCCCGAGGGTTTCTAGGAACGCAACTATCGTGCTATACGAGGACTGACTGTATCTTGAATCAGTGGTGGCTAATGTAATCACCTTATGGAGGTCATCTGCCACCATTGATCCAAGATATTCAATGGCACAAAAAAATTGTTTGCTATTATGGCATTCTACAATAATTCTCCCATTGAAAGCATCTTAACCTATCTTAATCTTAACCCATCTGCTGTGTTTTGTTGCTCTGCTTTCTTCTACCATGAATGCCATTGATTTTATCATATTCCTGATACTTCAATGGCAAATTCATTTTTTTCCAAATCTCAAGGGGGTGTGGGCTTTTAGCAGTATTATTAAATTTTCTTCTGATAAAATGCTTTTCTGGTCCTATATATTGTCTAATGTTTTTTTATAAAAATGTTCAGTCTACATTAAAGTTGCAGTTAAAATTGTTTGATAACACCAATTTTTATGTGATATATGCCTTTATTGTGCTCATTTCCTTTTCAGGTGGGTCGTTTAGAAAATGTAATTGGTTGGTATCATAGCCATCCTGGGTATGGTTGTTGGCTTTCAGGTATTGATGTTAGCACTCAGATGTTAAACCAGCAGTTTCAAGAACCATTTGTTGCCATTGTGGTAAGAATTCTCTTTTTCTGTTTTCTATAATAATATTAGTGGAGGGTGCATCTGAGGGATTGTTGAGTTCCTGATTTAATTCCTTCAAAGGCAGTGACTATCTTCTTCAAGCACTCAAATTCGTCCAAAACACTAAAATTTCATTTAATTTCTATTATCTCTCTATCTCTCATACTACACAGCAAAACTATCTTGATTTGTAGAACCATATTCTGCTAATACTTTCTACGGGAATTTTACAGTTGGTCATTTGGACAGTTGATTAGTTTAGCCCTATGCATGTGAGAGTTGTTTGTGCCATTTGTTATTTAGATTTTATACTTTGGATGATCATATAGTTATGCTAATCCATAAAAAAAAATTACCAAGAAATAGTTAACATTAGTCTTACTGTAAATATTTGAGCATTCAGGGCTATCTTGTAGCCATGTTCAGCTACTTCACCTACACTTTTTTGCAAACTAATTAATGGATAATAACCATAATTTCATTGGATGCATCCTGTAACAAAACATTATGGTCATTGTCTTCTAGCAGCCCTTTATCTCAAACATTTTTAATACGAGTTGAATCTTAGTAATGATGAAGTTCGGAACGTTCGTTTCACTGCTGCCTTCTCTATCTACTTGTAAGGATATCAATAATGTAACTCCTACAAGTAGATGTAGAAAACAGTCATCAAATTTCTCAAGTACTGATAATGTTGGGTGAATGCTAGGTTTCATCCAAAATTTCCAGTTTGAATGAAAAACTTCCAGATGAACACAATTTTAAACAAATAAATACTAGGAAGTTTTTCATCCAGTGCTTCTTGGCTGCTAACTTAGAAATGATACTTTATTCATAGAGGCTACCCATTCAATAGTGGCTACCCATTGCGTTATGAAGGACTAGTTATTTTCAAAACAGTTTTTGTGGCAGTGCTTACAGTTTTAAATAAATAGCAGATCTTCTTTCAAAAAGGATTACTATGCTGTCTTAGAAAGAGTATCAATACCATCATGAAGTTTACTCAATTCATTTAAAGCCTTAAACTTCATTCAGGTCTCCTGGCAAGTGCTTAGTTTCCAAACATTGCAATTTGCAGAATGGGAGTCTTTTATGTTCTTGACTGATGTAGTTGCTCTTTTCTGCATCCATTCCATCTATTTTAAGAAAGACATGAATGTCTTTCTTAAAATGAGGCTTCCACGCCTGTACATAGGGATGATACAGTGTAACCATTGCCTTATTTTGGGTTTTAATTTCAGAAAAGGAAATTACGATGCCTTAAGGTACTACATGGCCTCTATTAACTGGGTAGATATCGCGCAGAGAATGAATACAATTGAACTGTGGTACGCTTTTAAAACATTAATCACAGATGCCTTGAATGCGTATATACCATTAAAAAAATACTCCACGAGAAGGGTTCCAAGTTGGATGAATAGTGAAGTTGCCACATTACTTGAGCAGAAAAAGATGGCATGGAAAGGTTACAGAGCAATAAAAAGTACTGAAGCCTATAACAGCTACAAGGTGATGTGTAATAGAGCCACAGAAAAGGTTCGACAGGCAAAGGCAGTTTATGAGAAATCACTAGCAAACAGAGCAAAGAGGGGGGATAAAGAATTCTTCACATATATAAATGCCAAGAAGAGCAGGACAAACCAGATCGGACCTTTACGTAAGGGAAAGGGGATAGTAATAAATACACCAGCTGCCGTTGCAGATGAACTCAACGGTTATTTTGCATCGATATTTACAAATGAAAAGCCTTCTGTGGCAATGGGAAATTGTGGGAGCGAAGTTAAAAAATATGTAATTAATGATATTGAAATTTCGCAAGATTATTTAATGAAAAAACTTTCAAGCCTACAGACCAGTAAGGCTCCTGGAGTTGATGGAATATACCCTATATAATCTTAAGAGAGGCGGCAAGTGAGTGCATTGAACCACTGAGGCTAATTATGCGAGCATCACTAGACTCTGGGGAGATTCCCTTGGATTGGAAAAGTGCAAATGTATCTCCCATACATAAGGGTGGCTCTAAAAGTGAAGTGGGAAATTATCGACCTGTCAGTCTGACTTCAGTAGTAGGGAAAATCATGGAGGCAATGATCAAGGGTGGAATTCAGGATCATTTGGATCGAATTGAAATTCTCAAGGATACTCAGCATGGTTTTGTAAAGGGAAAATCATGTTTAACAAATCTGGTTCGCTATTTTGAAAGGGTCACTCACGAGCTGGATTTAGGGAATAATTTCGACATTGTTTATTTAGATTTCAGCAAAGCTTTTGACTCAGTCCCACATGAGCAGTTGCTTTATAAGCTGGAACAGTTTGGAATCACTGGGAAAATCCTTAGATGGATAGAAGAATGGCTTCAGGGCAGGAGGCAGAGGGTTGTGATAAATGGCTATTCCTCAGATTGGGTTGATGTAAGAAGTGGGGTTCCCCAAGGATCAGTATTAGGACCACTGTTGTTTTTAATTTTCATAAACGACATTGATGAAGGGATAGAGGGCGTGATGTCTAAATTTGCAGATGATGTTAAAATTGGTAGAGTAGTTAATGATCACTGTCAAGCTGAGCTTCTTCAGAGAGACCTAGATAGACTTCAAGAATGGTCAGAAAAATGGCAGCTGTGCTTTAATCCAACAAAGTATAAGGTATTACACCTGGGAAACAGTAATCCCAAAATAACTTATTCACTTGGTGGAGTTCAACTAAACCCAGTACTGGAGGAAAGGGACTTTCCTCCAGTACTGGGTGTTACGATACGGTCAGACATGAAATTCTCTGAGCATTGTAAACAGGTTGCAAGGAAGGCCCATGGTGTCCTATCGATGATCTATCGAACTTTTGCAAGTAGAGATAGGGACGTGATAATCCCATTACATAAGGCTTATGTTAGACCACACTTGGAATACTGTGTTGAAGTATGGAGACCGCACCTAAAGAAAGACATCGAGCTTCTTGAAAGGGTGCAAAGACGGGTAACTCGCCTGGTGAGATCGGCAAAAGGGCGTCCTTATGAAGAAAGACTTCGAATATGTGGGTTGCAGAGTTTGGAAACTAGACACCTTAGAGGAGATTTGATTGAGGTGTTTAAGGCTCTGAGAGGCATCAGTAAAATGAATGAGGATGAAATTTTCAAGATTATAAATGATGCTAGAACTAGGGGACATAAATTCAAGTTATGGGGGGAGATGTTTAGATTGGACTGCAGGAAGTTTTATTTTAGCCAGCGAGTTATAAATTACTGGAATAAGTTGCCTTCATGGGTGGTACGGCCAACAGTTTAGGGAAATTCATGGGTCATCTGGATAGTACTTTCGGGTAAGGGAAGTGCATAGGACGATAGGTTTAATTTCCTTTTTGTTTTATTAATTATTATTATTTATTTTTTTTTTTTGTTTTTATCATTGTTTTGTTCAGATTTTTTTAATTTTTTTTAATTTTTTTTTTTTTTTTTGGCTGGTGCAGCATAAGCCATAGACTTTCTTGCACTATACGGCCGTTACTAATACTAATACTTATACCAGGGGCTCGCAAAGTGTGGCCTACGAGCTTCATGCGGTCTGCAGCCATTTTTATGATGTTATGTATAAATGTGAAGAAAATCTTTGTCAAATTAAACACTTAAACAGTGTCAAATTTTATAAAATTTGAACTAACATTAAATGGATTCTTTATTTGTAATTACTTATCTGTGAAAAAACATTCTGTACTATGAACAGAAACAAGTCTAAATTAAGATCCAAATTAATGGATAGTCATCTTGCATGTGTTTTGCATATCCACATAACACCCTTAAAATCCAGGCTTATGGAAATAATCTCAAACAAAAATATAATTCCATAAGTCACATGCTACAAAACATTAACTTAAATTTTATACTTTTTTCTTTGTAACATTACAATTCATAAATATTTCTTTGTATTATTTTCAATCATTTAAATTTATGATCAATATTACATTTTGTTTTTCATTTTGCTAATTTTATGTGTGCACTTTTTTGCCATTTATATCGAAATTTATTGAGTAGTGCTGTTTTCTAATATGTATGTCATGCAACAGTAGTAAATATATCAGCACGGCATTAACCCAATATATGGTCTGTTGATGAAAAAGTTTGAGAACCACTGCCCTATACAGTGGGATAATCACCTCCCTTTCCCTGCTTGCAGAGTTCTGTGTATCATTGACAGAACACCATGAACTGTTTTAGCAGCTTGTCTGCACTACTCAGAGAACTTCATATCAGACTGTACTATTACCTCTAGTTCTCTTTCATTCACTGTTATTTTCCTATAGTCTTGTATCACCTCCTTGAATGTAGTACCACTTAATTGGTATGTTATTCTGGGATTACTGCTGTTCCATATGCAGTATCATGCATTTCACAATGTTAGACCTCAGTTGCCACAACCCATCTGCCTAATTTTTCAAGGCCTTGTGGTAGATACCTCAATTCCTGTCTTTAACCACCTTTGACAACCTTTGTATCATCCGCATACTGAGATAATAAGCTCAGTATGCCTTCATCAGTAATAAATATTTTAAACAGGAGGGGGTCCCACCCACACTGAACCTTGAGGGACTCCACTAATGACATTATTCCATGAAGAGCAGTGCCCATTTATAATCACTTCCTCTATATTCTCGCTCTCAACCCATCCCTTTGTCCATAGCAGTAACTTGCTCCTAATGCCACACCATTCTAATTTGTAGAGCAGCCTTTTGTGTGGAACAGTGTCAAAAAAAGCTTTACTGAAATATAACTATATAACGTAAAAATTGTTTGGATCCGGTTCCTTTGTTACTGCATCATAGGTTATCAGATTGGTTGAACAGGATCTCACCATACCTTAAAAGCATATCTTAAAAAAGCTACACTGTGATTTCTGTATAATTCCATTCCCATTAAGATGATGCAATTCTTCTTTAACCAGGAAGGGTGTGCTCCTTTATTTTTATGTTTACATGGAACAGAAGTCGAACTTACAGGTCTATAATTGCTGATTTTGCTCTTTGATCCCCCGCTTTGTCCTCAAAGTTGTGAATAGGAGAGACATTTGTACCTCTACCATCTATAGGAACCTCCCACGAATCCAAGAACGCTCTCATAATTATGGCCAAAGGTTCTTTATCCCTCTTTTTTTCTTCTTTTAATATAAGTGGATAGATCCAAGCAGATCCAGATGCCTTATTTAGTTGTAGCTCGAGCAATTTTTCTTCCACTTTCTTCTCAGATAAAAAAATAATTTACCTCTCAGTTTATAACGTTGTGTACTTTTGGTGTTCCCATCCCTAAAAACTTCACTTGTGAATGTAGATGCAAAATATTTATTTAGTTTGTCAGAAACCTGAACAGGATCATCAGTAGTCAGGTCATTCATATATATAGTGGGTCAATATTGTTCATCCTTTTCCTTCTAGTGTTAATATAGGCAAAGAATACTTTGCTATTTTTCTTGGCATTCTTGGAAGGATTTCTCATAATCTGCCTTAGCTTGCCTAACCTCCTTAGTGACCTGACTGCAGACTAGTTTGCATTTGTACGTTTCCATGTCACCTGCTAATGTATAATTATCATATCCTATGCATTTTTTTCTTCTCTGCTACTAGTCTTACCAGTTCATCTGGCATCCATTTAGATCTAAACCTTGAACAATATCTCTTCTCTGCAACATTAACACATTCCATGTGGTTGCTTATTCTAGTGCTTTTCCAGCTGGACAGCTGTTCAGTAATTTCATGTTATTTTTCCATAGTCCTGTATCACATTCCATCTCTTGCTGTAATAGTTATGAGAATCTAGCAGACACTACCCACTACTACTTTCCAAGTTATAGTATATCCCAATAGGGTGGTTCAGAATAATCTAGAATAGAACCTGCCTTGTTCTTTTAGCCGCAGTAAAATTTATTATATTTTTTTTATTTATTTTTTTTTTTTTTATATCCACAGGCTAACAGTTTCTCCAGGTACATTCTGACTTGTAGCTTTTTCATAATAGTAAAATCCCATTACAATGATGCATTCATTGCATTTAACAAAATGCAACAAATGCATTTAACAAAATGCATTTGTTGTAATGGGATTTTTCCTAAAAAATATTTCTAAATCCTGGCCAACTATACTATCAGTACTTGGTCAGTCTCATTTGATTGAAATAGTTTTTTAAGAAAAATTTGATAATGAATTATCCTCAATGTCTACATATGCTCAAAATGTATTGGTTTACAACAAAAGGTAAAGGTTTATTGGAAAGTTGAATGGCACTAGTAGTTGATCATAAGGGATGATTCGCTTGGGGGAAAAAAAAAAAAGTGATGTTTCTAAAAGCTGAAGAATTCACATTTGCCACGTCTTTCAATAATTGTGTTTTTTTTGTTTTTTTTTAATTTTTAATCCCTTATGGTATGCAGTGGTGTACCAGCACCATTTCACAAAAAGGAAAAGAATAAGATGATATGTGAAGCCATTTGTGGGTACTGGTAGTTTCTTCTTTTATAGGGAAAATAAAATAAACAAATGCTCAAATCAAGGATTGTACAAAAAGAAAATACTGAAGTCTTTTGCTCTATAAATAATCCCATGAGTGGTTCATTTGATTGGCAAAAATAATGTCAGAATTTGTTGAACTGAACTTTACACAATATGAGCCCACATGTATTCAGTTGTATATTTGTAGAGTTTTTGCATTAATGCAGAAAAAAAGTTGAACGTTAAAAACAAAAATTGACATATCAATATGTGAAAAGTAACAGTAACTTGTATTTACTGTACAGTATTCTAAATATATGATATTTGTTAGACATGAATATTTTCAAAATAACACTCTGAACAATGTATTTTTAGTTTTGTAGTATGTGTATTTCACCATTTTATTTTGTTTATTATTAATGTTAAAAGTCAGTTTTAAGAATAAAGCAGAAATTACTAATTCAGTGATATTCATTCAAACAAATGAATATCACTGAAATCTAAGAAATGATTGATGAAATGATTGATGACCATCTCATGAGTGTTGTAATTGAGAGTTTATTGTATCATCACATAATTGTACAAACTAAGTGCTCAGTTTAAAGATGTTTAATGTTATTAGCTAAAGTTTGTATAACAATATACTTTCAGAATTACAGCAGAGCATTATACTTTCAACTAAAAAATAAAATAAAATTTTCCCACAACTCTAAATTCTAAATAAATTAAGTTTTGTTTTAAAGAGATATATCTTACTGAAATTCTTTATACTTTCAAACAAACTTCTCAGTTTGTTGCTTGCCATTCAAATGAATTGCTTCAGCAGATATTGAAGCTGAATATTTTTTCTATAACATGTTAGATAGCCAACAAGAGAAAGCATTTTAATATGATCCTCAACAGTGATTCTTGGTGCATTAAGAATCTTTTTAAGTAAGACTAAATGCAACTAGGCATAATATTTTTAAGAGGTATAATTATATATATATACAGGTCAACCCTCACTAATCCGGCAGCATTGGGACCTGTAGGGTACCGGATTAGTGTTTACTGGATCACCGGTGGTTATATTAGCACATAGTTTACCCAACAGCTAACCACCTCATTTTACCTTTAACACGTCAAGCTAGTTTAAGAAAAAAATTCCCCAGGAGCCAAAAAATATTTAGCAAATAATTTGATTAGTAATTCTAAAATAAATATTGTAATGTCAGTGTTGTCATTTTTTCGTTTAAAATATCAAAAAAAAAAAAAAAAAAAAAAGAGGGTTTTTTTTTTTTTTTTTTTTGTGTTGTATATATGTGGCCGACGTGGCCCAGTAGGTTACTTTATTTCCTGAGAAGCCGTGTCGGCCACATACGTGTGACACTATTACGACATACATATGAAAGTCGTTTGTGATTAGTTTATTGCAAGCGCTGCAATAAAACTAATTGTGATAAAATAAACTCTCAAACGTTGCAATACGTTTGTCAGTATTGTTTGTGAAAACAAGTTCATTAATGCACTGTATTATCCATCATATTGTGTTGTGTTTTTCCGCAAGTTTGTTGTAAAAAAAAAAATCTAAAAAGGAATGGCTAAAAGAAAATTACTAAAATAAGAGAAACTGAGAGAAATACTGGAATTTACAACTAAGCAGAGATAAACTTTCCACAGACACACTGCTGTCGAATTTTTTCAGAAGTTCAACTTTATCTGTTATGGACAATGTATGGTGTTTATGCTTTACACCACGAAAAGCACTTCCTTTATGCATTGGAACCGTGGATGAGGCTAAATGAGCAGGTTATAATAATAAATGCACAAAAACAAGTAGGAATAGCTTGCCAGTGTTCACGCCGACAGCTGATGCTGCAACCAACGCCACCAAAACAGTGGTGGCAGGTTGGTGCGCCGACCGGGGAAATTTGAAATTACATTCGAATTAGCGGTGGAACCGGATTAGTGATGGTTGACCTGTAATATTGGTGTAAAAACACTGTAGACGACTCTTTACGCTACGATAGTAAGGGGCATCATTTCAGCTGTATCTCATATTGTGCTCATCCTCACGAGTTACCATGTTTTTCACTACCTCGAATAAGTAACACTTCACTAATAGAGAAGACTATTGTTACTTATTCTCAGTGGGCACCACCAACCAGGTGGCACCATTTCGGGCTTGTTGGCCTCTCATCGGTGGGTGGGTAGGAACCCCGGTATTGCAAACAGGACAACCCAGTTATGAAGATAATCCCACCATATGAGAGATGCCAAAAGGTATAGGTGATAATATTTAAGTAAGACTAAATGCAACTGGATAATATTCTTAAGTTATTATTATCTATATAATATCGGTGTAAAAACACCACACACAACTCTTAAAGGAAAAAACTACGATAGTAATGTTAAGGGCATTGTTTCAACTGTATCTCATGTTGATACAGTTGAAATGTATCTCATGTTGTGCTCATCCTTCACAACAAGTTACCATGTTTTGCACTACCTCTAATCAGTAACACTTCACTAATAGAGAAGACTATTGTTACTTATTCTCAGTGGGCACCACCACCCAAGTTGCACCGTTTCAAGGCTTGTTGGCCTTTCATCGGTGGATGGGCAGGCAACATTTTTTTGAGTGAAGAGCCATTTTTGATTTAATTTTAAAAAAAATCTGAAGAGCCACACCTCAGCTCAAGCTGGGGGAGAGGAATTCTTAAGAAATGCAATAGAGTGGGAAGGTCTTTCATTAAAAAATATATATTTTTTTAAATATTTATTAATACTGAAAAAACGTAACAAAACATTCATTAGGCACGAATTAATCTGACTTTTGCTTCTGAACTTCTTCAGCGAGTCCCTCTACATCAGGCAAGTATGCTTAATTTTCATCTTTAAACATGCTGAGATACTCGCATTGTTCAGACGGTTTTTGATTTATTTTTAATATAGTTCATGCTCGAAAATGTTTGCTTGCAGAAATACGTCATTTGTTGTACATGTGGGCTAAAAGTTAAAGGCCGCAGATTGCCGACTCCTGGTTTATTGTTTCCCAAAGCTAGTGAAAGATTTGAGTTTTGTTGCTTTCTCCTGTATCGTTATATAAATCATGTTCTCTTTATATATCCCTTCGCCCATTTGCCTGTCCACTCATCTCTCTCTCTCTCTCTCGAGGAAATAGGTAGTTACTGCAGGGCGCCTCTGTGGCCAGGTGGGCAGGAGCAGCAGTGCATAGCACACACTTCTTGATTAGACCGGGGTTCGGGCCCATGACCACTAAATACGGAGGATGCGGAAAGGTCAGGGAAATGACCACTGCATCTCCCCGGAGCAATACGGCCTTAGTTGCTAATGCTCCTAAAAAACCAAATAACAACAACAGTTACTACAGTTTTCCAGTCTTCCATAAAAAAAAAAAGAGATAAAGTTGGATATGTCCATGAAAATATTTAAATATTCATAAAAAAAAACTATGAAATTTTCTAGGGTTTAGGAAAACTATAAGATGAATATCCTCATTTTAGAAAGGACTGGATCAATGCATGTTAAACATGAAATGAAATGATAAAAAAATAGACAACTTTTTTAAAAAAACCCTTCATATTCCTTGACAGTTGCTCACTTTTCTTAATTGATTTATGTTGTGATGGTGAGGTGTATTGCCAGCTGAGTCCCTAATGTGTAAGAGCATGCTTATTATAGGAATTTGTATGTTTGATACATAGACATTTCATTTAATTATAATAATATTTTCTAGATTGATCCAGTGAGAACAATATCAGCTGGAAAAGTGAATTTGGGTGCATTCCGAACTTATCCAAAGGTAACTTTTAACCTGAATTTCTTCTGGAAGTTGTCCAATATATTTATTCAAATACCACATGCTCCTGAATAAGATGTGTACACCTGTTTAAAAAATAAAATATAAAAAGAAACATCAGTTGAGGCATCACTTTTCTTTTAGCATTGATAAATAACATTAAATCTTGAACATTATTTTTTATTGCTACTAGATCTTATGATCATATCCTCACATTTTTTTGGTGAGCAGTATTTTGAAATATACTGGTACCTGATCCTTATTTTTGCATCCTTGTAACATTTTGTATCCTAATTTTGTTGAAGTATGATGAACAACTCAGTTTTCCTGATATCTATAGCCACTGAGAACTGAAACATTCAATGTTGGTAAATATACCATTGATGCTGCATCTCAGTTTGTCCATGCATGACCTCTCAGAAAAATCACCTGAGAGGGCATAAATTCAAATTGAGGAAAGACAGATGTAGGATAGACGTGCGGAAATTTGCCTTTAGCCAGCGGGTGGTTGGTTGGTGGAACAGACTTCCATCCCTTGTGGTGGAGGTTGATAGCCTAAATAAGTTTAAGGCTCAGCTGGACAGGTATTTTGAACGAACAGAGGGGTGAAGTGGAAGTGGGTTTTTTTTTTTGGCTGATGCTGCATAAGCTTGCTTTCTTGCATCAAATGCCTCTGCTAATGCTAATGACAATGCTCCAGAATACAAATCCTTATGTGAGATATATACCAGTTATTTTTTTACAGCAGCTTTTAGATATACTAGTTTTTATTATTATAAAATTTAATTTGTAGCTTTTTTAATTAATTGTAAAATATCTTTTATTAATTATGATTTATAAAATTGATCACATTCCCTATCACTTGAAATTTCTTGACCTGCATCTGTTTGTTTACTCATTCTTCTATTGCATTTCCATTTCAGTTAATTTTCTTCTTTTTCATCATGCAAACCAGAGCTGCAATTTTTCAGAATTAAATATTTCACAAAAATACATATAACTGCTGTAGTGTGCTTAATTTTAAAAAGGATTGGATGGGTCCATTATAGTGTGGGGAGCAAATCAGTTTTTCATTCATTTTTAGCATCCATATATACACTACCAGAGTTACATTGTATATTCAGGTAGGTTCAAACTAAACTTTTACCTTTCATAATGCATAGTAAATCAAAGTGAAAACAGAAAATATGCGCCATCATCATTTAAAGGAAATTGGTTGAAAAAAAAAGTACAAGGGTAGAGGTGTGATCCGACTCCCATATTGAGAGGAATAACAAAAAAAAAAAAAACAGAAAAGGATGTCACCTGAAAAACGCCATGCTAAAAGTTTCAAACATATAAAAGTTCCAACCCTACTAAAAGTTTCAGAAAAAATAAGTGTGTGGTATTTGAATAAATTAATAATTAAAAATGTTGTGTGTTTATTCCTTTCTATGAAACATATTGGCTTAACTTTAGAGTGAGACTTTTTTTTTAATGTTGTGCAATGTATTCATTCATACTATAAGTTAATGGAATAAAATCATCATGATATAAAATTAATAATATCTTATATTATTATAACTATTTAGTCCCAGTATATTAACAACTGATTCATATTGCAGTGAACATTAATATCATATGCATAGTTAAGACCAGAAAGTTTCTATACTGAAATTATATTTAAACATATATAATATTAGGTAATTAACCATTGAATTTTCAAAAAATAGCCTTGGCTATTTAGAAATTTTTTTTCATTAATTATGTATTTGCAAGAAATTTTATTCTTAAATCCTTTTTTTTTTTCCCTATTTTTTATGTCCCTTGATATTTTATGTCCCTTTGATTGAAACAGTTTAGAGAATATTTTGAAATTTCTCAAGTTGGCTGATGAAAATCTGAGGTAAGGCAACCTGATTCGTTCTTATCTGGTATGAATGTATCTAGAAACTGCAGAGACTCTTCCTTTGTGGAGAAATGGTCTTTTTTGGTAAAGTTGAATTGATAACCTGGAATGGATTATTGATGGATCAGAGATGTAGAAATAAGATTCTGAAAGAAGATAAACAAGCAATTGGTGCTGAAAGATTTATTTTCATGGATAATAATTCCCTACCTCACTGACAACAGTGAATTCAAAGGTAATTCAATTTAAAATGCTTGAGAATGTCTGGGACATACGTGAGCCAAATTCTAATAAAAATAAAGATTATTTGCAAAATACAAAATTATTTATTACTAGATGATTATATTTAAATATATTTTTTAACTAATAATTTAACATAAATAATTATGTTAAATTTTTATAGTTAAACTCTCTTAACATACAAAATAATACATGTAATTGGAAAATTTCATTAAAAGAAGTGGATTTATTTCCTTTGCTTTATGCTCATTTTTCTTTAGGTCATAAAGATTTGAACAGTTTTTATTGCAAAATTTGGGGATTGGGGAGTGGAGTACTAGTTTCTTCACTAATGTTTTTCACAAACAGTGGTTCTATATAATTTTATCAAAATTAAGAAATATATTCATTTTTAAAAAAAAGGACAGCAAGAAGAAATAAGAAAGGTACTTCAACATGGAAAATTTGCTCTCACATCTCAAAATGAAACAGTTGTGTCACACTCAAAATGAAACAGATAAATTGATGAGCAACTGTTTCCAACATTCGGGTGCCAATTTACACATTTCATAGATTTGTTATGATAAAATTGAATAAGTCCCTGTCATGTAGGTTCAAAATTCCTTTTCATTGGTTTGCCATATTTGGTAAAAATGAACCAACAGATCTGACTATCAGAATTTGTAGTTTTGAAACTGATGGACCCATTCTTTAAAAAAAAGTAACTATTGACAAAATTTTTTACTTTGGTTTCTCCCTCGGGGCAAAAAATGTTAAACGAAAATACTGTATCATTGGCACTATATAAGAAATGTGGGCTCTATGAATTGTATCAAAAAAAAAAAAAAAAAAAAAACACATCTCTATAAAAGCTAAAAAGAGTAATCTTTGTTTTGCTAAAATTATGAAACAATGTTTATTGGTGGTAAGTTAAGAAAAAGTAGAAAAGAATGTTTTTTAGGAATGAATTCTAAGTACTTTACACATCCATGTCAATATCTGATGGGCAAAAAATAAAATCTTAGAAACCTGGTTGCAGAATAGACATGTGGAAGGTTTGCCTTTAGCCAGCAAGCAGGTGGTTGATTATTAGAACAAACTTCCATCTGTTGTTGTGGAAGTAGATAGCTTCAATAAATTCAGAGAAGAACTAGACAAAACTATTGGAGGGAATGGATAGGTAACATAGAAAGGTTTTGTTTTTTTTGGTTGATGCAAGAAAGCTTCGTTTCTTGCATCATTTTCCACTACTAATACTGAAGCTTTATAATTCAAAAAAATATATGCTGTGAATGTAGTTGATCCAGGAGTGACCCTAGAGTATCTGCCAGTAATTGGTGCCTTAAGTAACCCGTACAGTCTGTATCCCCCTTTCCTCCCCAAATCCCCCAAAGGGCAGATGTGAGCTGAGATTTCTTGACACCACAAAATAAATAAACTAATGGTGATTTACTATGAACTAACTACCTAGCTTGCCTGCATGGACAGGCAAGCTAGATCATTGATCAAATGACAAGGAAATATTCCACAAAAACAATTATAAATACCCATTACAAATTTTCTATAATGTATTGGATCTGGCTGCTATAAATGCTTAGATTCTTTTCTCAAAACTGAACTTAGAAATATTTCCGAAAAAATTTATTTATTTTGCAGACAATTGTACATATTATAGATACACTTTCCTAGAGCTAAACAAAGAGGTGCTCCATGTGCATCATAGAAGTCCCAGCCGGGGACCAGTAGGAAATACTGACAGTGTCAAGTATAGAAATGCAAAACAGAACCATGACATTTGACATTTATTATATGATATTTTTAATAAATGTCAAAGACCTGTGGGGGGGGGGGGCAGTTGTACTGGACCTCATGCTGTTACTTGTTACAGTCAGCATAAAATATTACTTCATAAAGTTCAGTGTTATAGTGAATTACAAATATGAATGAATGTTGATTTTTTTTTCATAATTATTTGGTTTTATTGATATTAATACATTTTTTGTAAAATAATAAGAGAAGTTTACCTCAATATAATACATAGAACTCTTCCGTATGATACTCTCCAGCAATTAAAATGAAAAAATCGAAAATCTTGCATTACAGTAAAAAATTAAAAAATAATTAAAAATCAATTAAACGCAATTAAAAATTAAATTAATTAAAAGAAATTTTATGAAAAAATTGCAAAAACGATTTTCCTTCCCGAAGCTGACAACACTTTTCGACCGTATGTCACAATCACAGGAATGAAAATTACCGAATAGGGGTGAGCATGAAACTTAAATAGGGATATTTGTCTTCGTGCATGCATGTAAAAGCCGACGAATTGGAGATTAGAAACCAGCGAACATTAACAGAATTCTCACGTAATTTAATTTCAACAGTTTCTGCGATTAATATTCTGGTATAATTACTTTGGACACTAAGTATTTTTAGCCTCGTTAAATAAAAAAGCATGTTTTTCGTTAACGGCATGAAAGGCTAATTCTGACGCTGCTGAACGAGAAGCACGAACCGAGGCTACGTGTCGATTTACAAGAAAATTCAGAGGAAAACACGTAGAACCTTGATACAATGAGTTGCAGTCCCTGCAAGAAATTTTTGTATACTGGGTCATTTATCTGTGTTGTGAACGAGGAAAGGACAGCGATTTTTCAGTATAGTGTGTAATTTCTGTATTGGCCTGGCCACAATTTTAAATTCGGTATCTTTAAAGAATCTATTAAGCTGTTTGTGCCACTGTTCAACATATGGGACAGAAATAAAGTATTTTTTAATATTATTATTGTTGTTTGATGTAGTATTTTGTATCCTATCCTATCCCTAGCTTGTACCCTAATTCATTTTATTGTAGCAAGGGGATAACTCCTGTTTAAGAATCTGCTGGTTAATATTTGTATTTCTGAGCCCAAAGCAGATTCCGTCGTTGAATATTTATAGGCATTTAGAAATTGATTAAAGATAATAGATCTCTTGTAGGAGAACAGGTGTTAGCTATTATAATGCAGAGCATACTGGTGTTCGTAGATTTTCGATAGATGTTAAATTGGATTTTATTCAAGTCCCGAGTAAGTGTGAAATTTAGAAAATTTAATGACTTTGTATCCGTACCCTCCCTTTCCAATATAAATTTGAGTCTACAGTGAATATTGTTAAATTAATGTAAAATGTCTTGGATAGTACTACTATCAGTAATAACTAGAACATTGTCTAAATACCTCTCACAGTATGTGATACGGGGTAGAAAAGGGTCACATGTATACGTTCAATCATTGAGAGATAGATCTCTGATATTAAGCCACTCAAGCTCAATCCCATCAGCAAACCAAAAATTTGTTTGTATACTTTGTCTCGAAAGGTGATATAGTTGGCCTCAACTATATCACCTTTACTATAATTAATTAATAATATAATGATATTAATAAAATACAATAAAGTTTTTTATGGATTTATCAGTTTTCAAATTAAATGAAGAAAATATTAAATTACATATGTAGTCAACTTGTGACTGCTGCTATACATAAAGATAGTTCAAAAACCACTTTACTTCTAGTGTTGAGAAATAGCATTTTCTTGTAAAAATCAATGAATGTTAATTCAACAGGGATATAAACCTCCAGATGAAGGGCCATCAGAGTATCAGACAATTCCACTTAATAAAATTGAAGACTTTGGAGTTCACTGCAAGCAGTATTATGCATTAGAAGTCTCATATTTCAAATCCAAACTTGATAGAAGACTCTTAGATTCCCTTTGGAATAAGTACTGGGTCAATACACTGAGTTCTTCCAGTCTGTTAACTGTGAGTATAAGTTTATATGTATAATAGAGATAGTCATATGTAAATTGTATGATTAACATCTGAAATCATTTATTTACAAGGTCCTCTTTCACTCATGAAGTGTTTTTTTTTTTGTTTTTTTTTTTAATTTAAAACACACATTTGTTACAAATAGCAACGCTGTTTAATTCTCAACATGACCATCATGACAGTTCAAGTTCCATTCCAGCATGACACTAGCGCATCAGTACTCCTTTTCTGTGAGTCAGAATTTTATCTCATTGCATGACTGACATCCATTACAAAACATTTTTTGATTAAGTGTTTTTAAAGGTCCAAACAGATGAAAATCTGATAGTGCAAGATCCTTTATAGCAGTTGTTCTAAATTTTCTCATCTATTTTCTGAATCCATTCACACAAAAAGTTATGAGTGTGGGGGTTGCATTGTCATATGGGCAAAACAAGCTTGCCTGTCAATAGCCCACTTTTTTTTTCTTTTTTTTTTTTTTTTGAATTGCAATTTTCAGTTTTGTCAGTGTTTGGCATTACCACATTGCATTAACTGTGAAGTCCATGAAATCAGTGAATATAACACCACATTAATAATAAAATAATGGCCATCACCTTTACTGAGAGGCTGTTTTAGAACATTTTTGGCTGAGTAGAAATTAGGTATTTCTACATTGTTGAACTTCAGTTTGTTTGAAGGCAAGATGATACACTCAAGTTTTGTTACTTGTCATTTCTGTTCAGGAATCTCACACTCTTCACTGTAGTATTTAATGTGTATTGCCATGTGACTATCAGTCAACTGTCATGGTACTCACCAAAGTACATGCATTATCAAAGCCAAGATTATATGCACAATTTCTGGCACAGCTAACTTCATCAGTTTTACGGTTTCATGAAGATTGAGATATCTGTTTTCAAGAGTTATGTAGTAAACATGATTTTTTCAATTTTGCTTGTGTTTGGGTCTGCTGGCCCTTTGTTCATTAGTGATGGTGAACTGATTGCTCTTGTAAACTTGCAGCACTAAATCAGCACTTGCTGAACAAACAATTTTTTTCTCCATACATTGACACAAATTCATAGTGAATTTCACTGATGTTTTCCTTTCAGTCTGCAAAAATTGAATAACAGATTGTGCCTCTTTGGTGGAATACATCTGAATTGAGATTAGCATTAGCAAGGGCACATGATGCAAAAAAGCAAGCTTATATAGGGTGTCTTAAAAATACAGGGCATAACTTCAGGAATGAGTTCTTCATATGTAGACAATAAAAATATTTTATATCAACATAGTTCCGGAAATGCTTGGTTTCCGAGTTTTGAAAGTCTGTCCATGACACTTAACGGTTCACATCACCTTATAATAATTGTCCAAAATGTCCGCTTTCTGCCTGAATACAGGCCTCACATCGATATCTCATGGACTCACGAAGACGATGCCAAATTCCTGGCATGTTTCCTATTGTCTCTCAACCTGCCAAAATTCGATTGCGGAGAGTTTCTGCATCAGCTACCAGAGTCGAATACACCAATGACTTTAAATGGCCCCACAAGAAGAAATCTAGTGGGTTTAAATCAGTGAGCGTGGAGGCCAAGCAGTTGGTCCACCCCTCTATTTCAGGAGTCGTAGATCTTGGTCGTCCTCTGTCGGCAGCACGAGGTGTCAAGGTCCAATGTTCACAAAGGCAGCGATGGATACCTTCAAACATTTTCCTGTCTGGACATCTTCGCTCTGTGAACCTTCCGTGGTACAAATGAAGAGCCTCCAGAGCATTGCCTACTGCCAAACCGTACATAAAATGCATATCCGCTTGCTCCTGATTTGAGTACATGATCAGAATGGAAAACCACCAGATTTTGTCAGTACCTTGTGATGAAGGAAATCACCTGCGGGAGATATAAGACATTCTGGTTAATAACTCGGGAACCAAGCATTTCCGGAACTATGTTGATATAAAATATTTTTATTGTATACATATGAGGAACTCATTCCTGATGTGATGCCATGTATTTTTGAGACACCCTGTATAGCATCAGCCAAAAAAAAAAAAAAAAAAAAAATCCTTATTTCGCCCATCCCCTCGCTCCAAATGTTTGTCAAGTTCTGCCTTGAATCTGTTTAACCTATCAACTTCTGCAATGACAGATGGAAGTTTGTTCCAGCAATCAACCCCCCCCCCCCCTGGCTAAAGGCAAACTTCCACACATCTATCCTACAACCTTCTTTCCTCAATTTGAATTTATGCCCTCTCAGGCGATTATTCTGAGCAAGAGGAAGAATCCCATCAGCATTGAGAAAGCTCAAACCATTCAAGGCTTAATACACTTCAGTCAGATCACCTCGCAGGTGCCTAGTCTCCAGACACTGTAATTTGCAAAATTCAGCCTTTCTTCGTAAGAACAACCCTTTGTTCTGTTGACTAATCTTGTTGCCCTTCTCTATACTCGTTCCAACAGCCCTACATCCTTCTTAAAATGAAGCCCCCAGACCTGTATACAGTACTCAATGGCCTGACCATTGCCTTATACAAGGGGATAATCACCTCCTTATCCTTGCTAGAAAAATTCCTGTATATCATTGACAAGACACTATGAGCTACTCTTGCAGACCGTCTCAGAAAACTTCATATCATATCTGCCTGCACAATTACCCCCAGGTCCTTTTCATTCTCTACCACTGTCAGTGTGGTACCACAGAGTTGATACGTTACTCTGTGATTACTGCTTCCCATATGTAGTACTTTACATTTGTCAATGTTAAACTTCATTTGCCACCTCTCAGCCCATCTGCTCAAATTTTCTAGATCCTGTTGCAGCAGTGTACTGTCATTAGTGTCATTAACAATCCTGCAAACTTGGACATTAAGCCTGATATACCATCATCAGTACCATTTATATATACAGAAAACAACAATGGACCAAACCCTGAACCCTGAGGGACTCCACTAATAACATTAGTCCACAAAGAGCAGTGTCCATTGATTACCACTCTGTCTTCTCCCACTCAACCATCCCTTTATCCATAGCAGCAATTTGCTTCCAATGCCACACTGCTCTAATTTGTGCAGCACTCCCTTTCTGTTCTATCTATCCTTTCTGTACACATTGTACTCCTTAAATTCCAGTTTTGCACTGCTTGTGTGACACCATGTCTCTGAGATCCCAACAATATCTGCCTTTGATGTCTTGACTAGCACTTCATGCTCATTGAATTTATTAACTATACTCCTAGCATTGGTGTACATGCAGGTATACATACATCTGTTTTCTACTCTTAGTTACCCTAACACAGCCCGTGTGTATTTACTTGTTGCACTATGACTCCCAGCAGTCCTGGAAATCCCCATTTCCTTGCTTTCTAGGCTGCTTCTCAATTGCATTTCAATAGAAGTAGTGCAAGAATCACTTCTACCTCTGCCAACGGCTACTGTTAATCTATTAGTCCATGTATCCCCCCAATCCAGCAGTTTTCCGCCCCATCTGACTCTGCCTATTTTTAGTCATGCAGATAGCCCATTTTTAGTCATGCAGTCATCCTAAATATAAAACAATTGTAGTTTACTTTGCTGTGTACTACATCTGATTTATTGGAGTGTGCTAAACAATTTTATTTCTCTGGAACAATCTTCTCCCTGTGTAGTGAGTAAAGGATGAAACAGCTGAATATTCTTTGTTATCATGAGGCAGTAAACGAGTTAAAAGCGGATTTTTAAGTGCGAAAGAAAAATTTAAAATGCTATGTGAAATGGGGAAAATAAAAAAAAAAAAAAGGGTTGCTGTTTGCTGTGAGTTTCATAGTCACTTCAGCAGGCCACATAATTTTGAAAAACATGTAGGTTGTGCTTGCCAGAAAGTTTTCAATGCATACTGTGGGTGATCATCAATTTCAGTGAATAATCACTTTGTGTTACAGAATTATTTAATTTAATTTTTATAGCTACACACACGCATTAAGTTTACATCCATACTTCTAGTGTAGCATAAGCCTCAGGCTTCCTTGCACTATATGGCTAGTAATAATATAAAAATAAATATAAATTATAATAATGTTTGTATTGTTGCTATAGAAAAATGCATTTCGGGTTTTGAACAATTATGAAGCAATTTGTTTTTGGGGTAAGTTGGGGATTACTAGTATTCATTTCACTATTTTTACATTTATATAGTTTAAAAATTAAGGAAGAACCACCCCTATAACAATTTTCACTTTTTGAAAAAGTCAAAATTCATAAATCTGCATCATTGCATTTTTCTAGCCATAAAAGCTGTCTAATTTATTTTAAAAATATCTATAACATTGACACTGCTTCTAAAACCATGCTTAAAATAAACCAGCAGCAGCCCAAAATCTAAAACTCTTCTACTCCATCTACAGTACTAAAAAATTATTAGGAAACTGGCAGTTTGCTATTGGAAGCATAAATTGACTTCACAAAAAATAAAGTAACTGCTTCCAAGAACTAAATCAATCAATTAATTAAATTAAAGCAGAAGCTAAGGGACAATCATGACCATAGCACAGTGATTGTTAGCATGCAATCTCTATTCATATGTTTGCCGCCTCCATAGCCAGGTGGGCAGGAGCAGCAGTGTGTTGCACATACTTCTTGATTATACTGGGGTTTGAGCTTGTGACCACCAAATACGGAGGATGCAGAAAGGTCAGGGAATGACCACCGCATATCCCCGGAGCAATATGGCCTTAGTTGCTAATGCTCCTAAAAATAAAATAACAACAACAACAATATTCATATGTCACTAATATTCACATCCCAATATGTTATTCTTGAACATTATGGAAATACTGATATCTTAAATTATTTATCATGTGACCTATATTCACATTTAACCAGTATTCAGTAATCTTACAGTAATACCGACATTCTAAAATATTTAGGATATGACATGTATTCACATTCCATAGACAGGAAGAAGTTGTACTAGCAAGACTAAGGATAGGACATATGCACCTAACCCATATGTTTCTACTCATGGGCGATGATATATCGTCCACGAGTAGAAACATATAGCTTAGGTGTTATCGCCCACTTATATATGAATGCCTCTGATGCCAAAATGGAACAAATTATATTGCTTTAGGATAATAGTATAGGACCTGTGACATTTTGGCCTCAGCTGCCCTTGTGCCCTTAAATACCAATACTGCCAATATTCATCACATCAACATTCTGAGGCGCCTCCGTAGCCAGGTGGGCAGGAGCAGGAATGCATGCACATGCTTCTTGATTAGATACTATAATACTACATTCTGAGGCGCCTCCGTAGCCAGGTGGGCAGGAGCAGGAATGCATGCACATGCTTCTTGATTAGACCGGGGTTAGAGCCCGTAACCACCAAATACGGAGGATGCGGAAAGGTCAGGGAATGACCACCGCATATCCCCGGAGCAATATGGCCTTAGTTGCTAATGCTCCTAAAAACCAAATAACAAAACAAAACAAACAACATTCTGCCAATATTCATCACAACCTAGTATAACTGGGTCGTGATGAATATTAGTGAAGTACCCAGTAACATTATAGAAATCTGACATCCAAAAATATTTACCTAAAAATATGGTTTTTATGACTTTGGTAATTTGCATTATTTAATTTAATTTAATTAAATCATAATGTGAGTTACAAAATTTAATTATTTCATTCATTATTATTTTTTGATTACATAAAATCTTCATGATTGCAACATTCCTAGTGACCCACAAAAATATGTCATTGATCCAAGTGTGAGTCCCAACTTATGTTAGGAAACACTGTTATAGCAGGAATGGTCAGCATGAAAATGTAGTGTTTTAGATGGAGGCTCTAGAAAAGAACTGTGATTTCTGTGTTTATTGTCTGTGCAACTAACACATATGTGACAATAATACCAAACATCTTGGCAGATAATGGTGTTAACTTAAACATTTACAGTGGGGCCCCAACATCCAATGGTAATTCGTTCCACAAAACCCATCATATGTTGAAAATATTGTAAGTTGAAACCAATAATACATTGATTTCCAGTAATTCTTTCCCCAATAACACATGAAATAGGTATTTCTTACATGTTATACTTCATTTTTACATTAAAATTTGTGTTTGATTAAAAAAATTTTTGTAAGATTATTTAATAAGATTATAAGATTATTTAATAAGATTTAATATTTTAATATATAATATATAATATTTAATATTTTAATATATAATATTTAATAAGATTTAATATTTATATAATTTATATAAAATTTATATTTAATAAGATTATTTGTGGGTCGGAAAACTGCTAGTTGGGGGGGATACAAGGACTAATAGATTAACAGTAGCCACTGGCAGAGGTGGAAGTGATTCTTGCACTGCTTCTATTGATATGAGCAGAAGTCTGAAAAACAAGATGCAGGATATTTCAGAGACTGCTGGTAGTCATTGCGGTACAAGTAAACACATGGGTTGCGTTAGGGTAGCTAAGAATAGAAACAGGTGCATGTATACCTGCGTGTACACCAATGCTAGGAGTTTGGTAAATAAATTTGATGAATTTGAGGTATTGCTCAAAACATCAAAGGCAGATATTGTTGGGATATCAGAGACGTGGTGTCACACAGATATAAGTAATGCGGAACTGGAATTTGGGGAATACAATGTGTATAGAAAGGATAGACAGGACAGGAGGGGAGGAGGGGTTATGCTATTAATTAAGAAACACATAAAGTCCAAGGAAGTGAAGCCAGTTGACATCGATGGACAGGGCAGTGCCGAATCAGTTTGGTGTGACATAAGCATAGGGAAATCAAAATTGAGAGTAGGAGTGTGCTATAGGCCTAATGACTCTGATGAGTATAATAAGATATTGTACAGGGAAATAGAGTGGGCCAGTAAATCAGAGAGTCTTATAATGGGGGATTTTAATTTCCCAGATATTGACTGGAATTTGTGGGTTGGTCACTCGCACACTAGCAAGGCTTTTGTGGATTTATTGGATGATTGTTTTCTACATCAGCATGTTCGTGAGGCAACAAGAGGGAGCAATACTCTTGATCTGATTATCAGTAGTGACTCTTCGTGCATTAAGAACCTGCAGATAAATGAACCACTAGGTGGCAGTGATCACAGTGTGTTGAAGTGGGATTTACTCAAGGAGGTAACTACCATCAGAGGTAAAGGGAAGGGTTTTTGTTTTCGTAAAGGCGACTATGATGGTCTGAGACAGTATTTAAATTCTGTACAGTGGGACCAACTGATGATGTTACCAACAGCAAACTCAAAATGGGAAGCATTCAAGGAACTAATCTTGGAGGCTACCAGGCTTTACATACCAACTAAGAAATATTGTTCAAGGTTTAGGCCTAAATGGTTGTCAGATGAACTAATGAGACATGTGGCAGAGAAGAAAAATGCATGGGATACATATAAATTAATGGGTGACATGGAAGCCTATGATAGATATAAGTTGGTCTGTAACCAAGTCACAAAGGAGATTAGGCAGGCAAAGGCAGACTACGAAAAATCCTTGGCAAAGGATGCAAAGAAAAACAGAAAAGAGTTCTTTACATACTTGAACTCGAGAAGGAAAGGGATGAATCAGATTGGTCCACTGGATATTGATGGTTCAACAGTTGAGGATCCTGCTCAGGTGGCTAACAATCTAAACGAGTATTTTGCATCTACATTCACGCATGAGGAGTTATTCAGGAAGGAGAATGATGTAGGTAAAGTAAACATTGGCAGTGAGCTGGATGATTTTGTAATAACTGAGAGGAAAGTGGAGGAGAGATTGTTGAGGATAAACATAAAAAAGGCACCTGGGGTGGATGGGATCTATCCAGTTATATTAAAGGAGGCAGCAAAGGAAGTATGCAAACCCCTAGCCATAATTATGAGAGCTTCTTTGGACTCAGGGGAGGTACCCATAGACTGGAGATGTGCAAATGTAACCCCAATTCACAAAGATGGATCAAAGGCTGACACAAGTAATTATAGACCTGTTAGTTTAACTTCTGTTCCAGGTAAATTAATGGAGGCACTGGTTAAAGAAGCACTGCAGGATCATCTAGACAAGAATTCAGTTATAGCTCAGACGCAGCATGGTTTTGTTAAGGGCAGGTCTTGCCTGACCAATTTGATTGGATACTATGATGTAGTCACAAAAGAACTGGATGCAGGGAATAACTTTGATATTATATATTTGGATCTTAGAAAGGCTTTTGATACTGTTGCACATGGAAGACTGCTGCACAAATTGGAGCAGTGTGGCATTGGAGGCAAATTGCTACTATGGATAAGGGGATGGTTGAGTGGCAGAAGACAGAGAGTGGTAATCAATGGACACTGCTCAACGTGGACTAATGTTATTAGTGGAGTTCCTCAAGGTTCCGTGTTGGGTCCGTTGTTGTTTTCGGTGTTTATGAATGATATTGATGATGGGATATCAAGTTTAATGTCCAAGTTTGCAGATGATACAAAGGTTGGCAGGGTCGTTAAGGACACTACTGACGCTATGCTGCTGCAACAGGATCTGGAAAGGTTGAACAGATGGGCTGAGAGGTGGCAAATGAAGTTTAACATTGACAAATGTAAAGTACTACATATGGGAAACAGTAACCCCAGAGCAACGTATCAACTCTGCGGTACTGCACTGACAGTGGTGGAGAATGAAAAGGACCTGGGGGTAATTGTGCAGGGAGATATGAAGTTCTCTGAGCAGTGCAGACGAGCTGCAAGAGTAGCTCATGGTGTCTTGTCAATGATATACAGGAATTTTTCTAGCAGGGATAAGGAGGTGATTATTCCCTTGTATAAGGCAATGGTTAGGCCACATCTTGAGTACTGTATACAGGTCTGGAGGCCTCATTTCAAGAAGGATGTAGAGCTGCTGGAACGGGTACAGAGAAGGGCAACAAGATTAGTAAATGGAACAAAGGGTTGCTCTTACGAAGAAAGGCTTAAGTTTTGCAAATTACAGAGTCTGGAGACTAGGCACCGGCGAGGTGATCTGATAGAGGTGTATAAGGCCTTGAATGGTTTGAGCATGCTCAATGCCAATGGGATTCTTCATCTTTCTCAGAATAATCACCTCAGAGGGCATAAATTCAAATTGAGGAAGGACGGATGTCGGATAGATGTGCGGAAATTTGCCTT
Source organism: Mastigoproctus giganteus (assembly GCF_048544385.1). Classification (NCBI taxonomy): domain Eukaryota; kingdom Metazoa; phylum Arthropoda; class Arachnida; order Uropygi; family Thelyphonidae; genus Mastigoproctus; species Mastigoproctus giganteus. The sequence goes on from NC_143583.1 coordinate 209,343,916, forward strand.
TGGCCAGCGGGTGGTTGGTTGGTGGAACCGACTTCCATCACTTGTTGTTGAAGTTGATAGCCTAAACAAATTTAAAGCTCAACTGGACAGGTATTTCGAACGAACGGAGGGGTGAAATGGGAGTGGGTTTTTTTTTTTTTTTTGGCTGATGCTGAATAAGCTTGCTTTCTTGCATCGTATGCCTCTACTAATGCTAATGCTAATGCTAATAAATAGTCATAAAATATCTTAAAATAAAAAACAAACAATAAATTAGCATTTAACTTAGACTTGAAGTGCAGAGCTGATGAATTCAGTGGTGGTGAGACTATATCAAGCATCAGGTGTCTTTTCAGTCTTTTATTGCTACTGGCAAAGAAACTGTCCAAAGTGGACTGTTTTTTACAACTTTTTTTATAGCTTCCTGAAGTAAGAAATTGACTTCGTTTTCCATTTTGCACATCATGAGTTCATTGTTTTCAGTCTTGGGTTTTTTTTTTTTTTTTTTTTTTAACCACTTTGCTTAAACGCTCCCAGCAAGAAATGACAGTCTTCATCTGACACTTTTTGGGTCTTTTTCTTCCTCTCCAGTGTCACATTCCATAATTTTCTCCAGTCTTGTAGCTCTTCTGTTGTTAGCTCATGCCGTTCAATAAGGTCCTCCACAACCTTTTCGCTAGTCTGCAGACCCATTGATTTACCGAGAGTGATAATATTATTTGTCAAAGCGCCATTTCCTTCAAATCCGTCAATGTTATGGATAATTAAAGGCCAGATGTTTTCCAAGGCTGAATTTAAGCACATGGTGGAAATGTCATTCCAAGAACTTACAATCAGCCTCACGCAATCCAGCATGTTGAACTTCAACCTCCAAAAATCTTGAGGGTGACAGCATTTTCACCAGAGGTAGCTGCAAAGCAACTTGCAAACATTTTCGTCGTGTAGATTTTCTTGAAGTTTGCAGTCATTTGCTGGTCCATTGGTTGAAGAAGAGGAGTGATGTTGGGTGGCAAAAATTTGACTTGAACAAAGTCAGATTGTGCCTCAAGAGATTGAACAAGATTGGGATCATGGCCTGGCACATTATCCATCAGGAGCAGTGCCTTCACAGGAAGCTTATTTTTCTCAAGATAACCCTTCACTGAACGACAGAAAACTTCAAGCTCCCATTCATTGAAGACATATCCTGTAATCCATGCCTTCTTGTTACTGCACCATAACACTCCCAGAATGCCTTTGTCGACCTTTTGTTGTTTAAATATTTTGGGGGTGTTAGAGTGATATACAAGCAAAGGCTTCAGCTTAAAATCTCAAGAGACATTGACACCCAACAGGAGAGTGAGCCTATCTTTCATAGGCTTATTCCCAGGTAAACTAGCCTCATCCTTAGTGATGTACGTTCTCCTGGGCGTTCGCTTCCAGAAGAGGTCGGTTTCGTCAGTGTTAAAAACCTGCTGGAGAAGATAACCTTCCTGATTAACAAACTCTTAGAATTCAATTTTAAAGGTCTCAGCTACTTTTTTATCAGCACTGGGTGCCTCCCCAAGCCTTTCAACACTTGATATTTGCCCTTTTTTGATGCACTCGAACCAGCCTCTGCTGGCTTTAAAGTCTTCAAAGCACACAGCACTGCCACTGGTTGATGGAGCTTTAAGTTTCAGATCATCATATATCTGAAACAATCATACGAGATATGTTTCTTGCACCATGCATTGAACAATAAAAAAGACGCTAATTGGTTAAGAATAATCGTACGAGTGATGTTCCATGTGCCACACGTCTGAAAATTTCCACCCATGTATCATTCCAGCTATATTGGAAAGCCATCGGTACCTGCAAATATCATCGTTCCTTAAAGTAAACGCTCCTATGGAAGGTATATCGGTTCCTGAGAATATCAGATGTTGATGTCATCATAAGCTGAGGCCCCACTGTACTTTATTAAATATTTATTAATATTTATTAGAGAGGAATTGGAGGGAGAAGGTGAGCCTGATTGTTCTGGGGCCTATGCTGGCTCTTGATTCCCTTATTGTGACTTTAAATCAGAGATTGGCCACAGATAGTACCGTTTGTTTTGTTTGTAATCAGACTCAGAACTGTACTTTCAACTTTAGTGGGAAGAACTATGCCATCAATAGCATTGGACTATATGATGAACTCACAGTGATTGCTGTTGTTGCTATTATTCATATAGCACATGAGCATCTAAGGCCATATTGCACAGTTCATGCTCTGGAATTGAACACAGACCTCCCCAAGTTGGTGGCAGGCAGCAATGTATTGTGCTGACTAAGCTGCCACAGAGGACATGAAAAAAAAAAAAAAAAAAAAAAAAACCTGAATGATATATGAGCTTCACATTCCCAATCCATTTTCAAGAGCAGATAATTGGGAGAATTAACCTGAAATAGTGTAGAACAACCTATAAAACTATATAGCCACAACTGAATCATATAAAACACAAAAAACATCACTTATTAGTTGTGAGAAGTTGAAAATACAACTTCTCGCAACTTTCTTTTCCCATTGTGATGCATGCGTGCGTGCACACACACACACAAAATGGACTACTCTCAGTTGCATGATACGGTGCATATTGCAATCCTTTGAACTTCATAAAAATCATCAGTATGTTTAAAGTATTATGAAATAAATGTAGGCTTTAGATTTATAAATCCACAGACTGGAAAACGTGTTTACTGTCGTATAAGTTTTAGTGCATTAGCATCATTTCTATACATAGTAAACCAACTGAAGTTGGCAGTGTCAACATTACATAACATCTTATATTGTGAATTCCTATCACAATGAGTTATCTATCTCATTATACCTCAAATAAGTAATGCTTGCCCAGTAGAGAAGACTGTTGTTACTTATTTTCAGTGGGAGCTCTGCCTCCAGATAGCTGTTTCAGGGCTATTTGGCCCCTCATCGGTAATTGGGTAGGTACTCCCTAATGGTATAACAGCTGAGAACCCAGTTGTGAATTAATTTTCCCAATATGAAAGATGCCAGGCAGGGTGTAGTTTAATACATGTAGGATTTATTCTTCTACTGGGAAAGCATTACTTATTTGAGGTATAATGAGATACGCAACTCATTCTGAAGGATTCACTTAAATGACAGTAAACACTTCCCACAGTCTGAGGCTTTTTAGCCATAAAACCACATGTATTAAGCCACACCCCACTTTGTATCTCTCATATTGTGAAAATTAATTTACAACTGCACTGTCAGCTGTTGTACCATTATGGTATCTACCCACTCCCTATGAGGGGCCAAATTGCCCTGAAATGGCCATCTGGGTGGTTGATGCCCACTGAGAATAACTAACGATAGTTTTCTATACTGGGAAAGCATTACTTATTCGAGGTATAATGAGATAGGCAACTTTTTGTGAAAGAATTCACAATATGAGATGTTATGCACTGCCCAATTTCAGTTGGTTTACTGTGTATAGAAATTATGCTAATGCACTGACTTATATGACAGTATTATGAAATTTAAATACAGTATGAACTTATTCTGTTTTTGTGCTGAGAGACAACTCCCAGTGCTTCATGCAACAACAGTATGTCTTGAAAAATTGAAAACTACTTTTTGACATAACAGATAAAACAAAACCAAAATGATAACATTTGCACATTAACAGTATGTGATTTTAGAACAGAGTTCCTATATTAATTAAAGTTTGAAAAACAGCAAAAAATTTGAGTGAAATCCATCTGAAAAATAAATTTTCCATGAAGGCATAAAAATTTGCATGATTTTCATAAAGATCCCTCTAGTTGTGGGTATAGTTAGCTGATCTCAGGTAGTTTTTCAGCCCACGTGACATACAAAATCAGAAAAATTAGCAGGTATTGAATTGGAATTTGTTTAAATCTGAGATCTTTAACCTTTAAGGCCAAGTGCCATATTATTTGTAAGATTAATGTTTATGTCTCTCTTCCTCTCCCCACCCCTTCAAGATATATCTTTCAGCACAAGAGAATCTTTCAGGATCATATCATTTCAGTTAACTTTTTTTTATCCTCCATTAGTGAAAAGTGGTATTACCTCTTTATTCTCATTTTCAGAAGTCTAGGTTTGAAGCCCATGATGACTGGAAGAATTTTGTAAAGATCCCTCTGGTTGTGGGTATAGTTAGCTGATCTCAGGTAGTGTTTCAGCCCACGTGACATACAAAATCAGTTTGTGAACACACAAACTGATTTTGTTTGTTTGGGGTTTCTGCAGACATAACACACAATGAAGTAATATGATCTAAATTGCTGATGTTTCTAAAAATTAATAACAACATTGTTTTGCTGAACTGCTGCTGACCTGATAGAGCTACATTCACTCAACAAAACATTTTTTTTTTTTTTTTATTACACTAGATTAAGACAAGTTTTCTTCACAGAATCACTTTATTTGAATCAAATTGAAAACTTGTGCTCTAAGCCAGGGAATCAGATGATGATATTAACATTTCGCACACTTGAGATAGCTCTTCCAAAGTTTTAAATTTTCAAATGTAAACAATTAGGGAAAAACTTTTTCTGAAAGGGTTCGAAGTGTTTTTGCACATTTTTTATATGTTGAACAGTATTATGCTTTGAAAAAGAGAACCACTGCTAGAAGACACTGGTTTCTTTACTACTTGACCTTTGTTGAGTGAATCATCATAAGCAGGTATTACACTGGTGTGCAAAACTTAAGGACCAACACTATTTCTAAAGGTTACAACCACAAAATCTTTACTTAAGGTATTCTTTACTGATGAGAGTAGATTCAGTCCCAGCAGCTAATCTGGTGAGGTTGGCACACGGTATCACCTCGCAAACAACACTGAAAGGGATCGATATGACAGTCGAGGTGTTATCTTGGATGGACGTACACAACTCCAGATACTGGAAGGCAGTACTGTAACTGGTGCACGCTACTGTAGTGAGGTAATCCTTCCCCATGTGTGCCTGTTCTGAGGTACCATTGGCCCCCGAGTTCGTGTTTATGGATGATAATGCCCCACCCCATTGCACTGCAGCTGTTGATATGCTTTTGGAAAGTGAGGACATTGTTCGTATGGATTGGCCTGCTCGTTTCCCCTGATCTAAATCCTATCGAACACATATGGAACGCTCTGGGGAGGCGCCTAGCGGCATGTCCACACCCACCAGAAAATGTTCACCAGCTGAAGATGGCACTGACAGAGGAATGAACGATGTTACCACAAGAACAACACTGCTCTAAGTGTGCCCTGGTTAGAGCAATAACCACCTGGTTATTGCTCTAACCAGGTGGTGCAAAGTCTGCATCGATATTAGGAGTTGCCATATCTCCTACTGAGGACCACCTCTCTCCTTTGTTCAATCTTTGGCAGTGATGCATCTGTATCATGGCAGCCAGTGCTATGTTACCATTTTTGAATAAAGTCCTTCTATACCGTTTTGTTTCCGTTGTTGTGTCAGTGTTTTTTCTTTCATCATTTCTGTACATCACAAGGTTCCTTTGGTATGCTTTTCCCATATCCAGGCCATTCCTGTATTATTGCTGGCCCAATTCTTGTCATCGGTGTTCTGCCACGGGCAGGTCCAAGTACACAACTCAGCTAACTCTCCATATTTCTCTATCCTCAAACTTTTCTCTTCATCTTTCCATATCCACCATCCCCTCTCACTTCATCAATCATATATATATTTCTATCTTTCTTTCTCAATTTCTTTTTGAGCCTCTTCCACTTAGCCTTCCCCTCCGTTACATTCATAGGTGACTGAATAGGCTATTAGGCAGTCTTTCCATTATCTGAAACTGTTTCTTCATTCCAGTCTTAACACAGTACCCCGGAAACAACTGGTAATCTCAAGGAACCTGAACAACTTAATGCAGCAATTAATTGTTAAGGCTTAATACCCCTAATAACATGACCATCCGTTAATGACACTGATGACAGTACACTGCTGCAACAGGATCTAGAAAATTTAAGCAGATGGGCTGAGAGGTGGCAACTGAGTTTAACATTGACAAATGTAAAGTACTGCATATTGGGAAGCAGTAACCCCAGAGTAACATATCTCCTGTGTGGTACTACACTGACAAGGTTGTTATTTGTGGTTTAGTCATGTCCAAGTAACTGTTTCAGTTGAAAATGTGGAGGTCATGGTTGGGAGACCAAGTCCCATCGATGGTTTAGTCAATCAGATCCAGGTATTTGTCACAATTGGAGGTTCTCGGTGTGTCTTGTTTACAGGTTTTAATCACATCAAGGTCACATCATTTAAGCTCATCCAGGTATTTGTCACAATTGCTAGGTCTCAATAGCAGCAGTTTGGTGTATATTATTCACTATTCAGTGATTACTCATCGGCATGTATGTTCCTAGAATGGTTGATAGGATTGTTTCTTTGTTTTGCAAATAATTCCTAGGCTTAATATGCAAATGCTGTATACTAACCTATTATCCAATAGGTGGAATTCCTGATTTCTGGGTAAGTACATGATTTTGGTGATTAATGTAGAACGAAGGTCCTCGTACAGGAGTCAGTCATACATAAGATGGTGCCAGCTTTCCAGCCCCCTTCCCCCCACAAGCACAAGATGGATCTTCAGTGATGTCCAGTGATGTTAGTTTGGCTTTAATAGATCCATGGCCAGTAAGTAAGTAAGTTGCATACAAACCTGGTGAGAACACTGATGGTGGTAGAGAATGAAAAGGACCTGGGGGTAATTGTGCAGGCAGATATGAGTTTTCTGAGCAGTGCAGAGACAGTCTGCAAGAGTAGCTCATGGTGTCTTGTCAATGATATACAGGAAGTTTTCTAGCAGGGATAAGGAGGTGATTATCCCCTTCTATAAGGCAATGGTCAGGCCACACCTTAAGTACTATATACCGGTCTGGGGGCCTCATTTTAAGAAGGATGTAGAGCTGTTGGAACAAGTACATTGAAGAGCAACAAGATTAGTGAATGGAACAAAGGGTTGATCTTATCAAGAAAGGCTTAGTTTTGCAAATTACGGTGTCTAGAGACTAGGCACCTGCAAGGTGATCTCTTGGTGCCTCCATAGCCAGGTGGGCAGGAGCAACAGTGCGCAGCACAAGCTTCTTGACTAGACCGGGGTTGAAGCCCATGACCACCAAATACAGAGGATGCGGAAAGGTCAGGGAATGACCACCGCATATCCCCAGAGCAATATGGCCTTAGTTGTAATGCTCCTAGAAACCAAATAACAAACAAACAAACAGCAAGGTGATCTGATTGAGGTGTATAAAGCTTTGAATGGTTTGAGCATGCTCAATGTTGATGTGATTCTTCCTCTTGCTCAGAATAATCATCTGATAGGGCATGAATTCAAATTGAAGAAAGACAGTTGTAGGATAAATGTGCGGAAGTTTGTCTTTATAGCCAGCGGGTAATTGATTGTTGGAACAAACTTCCATCTGTCGTAGAAGTTGATAGCTTAAATAGATTCAAGGCAGAACTAGACAAACATTTGGAGCAAGTGGATGGATGAAATGAGAAGGGTGTTTTTTTTTGTTTTTTTTTTTCATTTGGCTGATGCTATATAAGCTTGCTTTCTTGTGTCATATATTTCTCTACTAATGCTAACCTATCCTAAGGGAATAACTAGACTATCAGTTGAGGATATATTTCCCAGGAAACACTGTGTTGGATATATTCAACAAGGATATATTCAAGTAACAAATAATTACTCTAATCAAGTGAGGCCTCCACCCAATAATTATGTTAATAATAAAAGAAATACCCATATTTGGTTTTAGATAATTAAATTTTAACTTTAATTTTAAATAAGCAACTACACTAAAAATTTTTTTTTTAAATTTCATTCTATTCTAAATTAATTCAAGTTAGAATAAATATAGAAATTGCTATTCCTGAATTCAGTATTCAGTATTCAAAATACTATTTCAGAATTGCAAATAACACTGTTAACCTTTTTATATGACTGTGTATACCAATTTCTATTCAATAAACAGATTTTAATAATAATATATGAAGAGAAAAAAAAACTAAAACTTCAAACCAATTATTTCTTGTATATATAAGGAACTTTTTTGAAATCAATATGCTTTTTATAGAGAACCTGTATATTCTTTATTTTTTTATATTTTTACAGAATGCAGACTACACAACAGGCCAGGTATTTGACTTATCTGATAAACTAGAGCAATCAGAATCACAGCTAGGGAGAGGTGGATTTGTTTTAGGAATGGATCCTCATGAAAAGCGTACAGAGGATAAACTTGCTAAAGCAACAAAAGATAGCTGCAAAACTACAATTGAAGTAATTCATGGGCTCATGTCACAAGTAATAAAAGATCGTTTATTCAATCAAGTGAATCGAAAGAATTAGATGACTAATTGAATGTTCAGTTTGTTTCGTCTTAATATTTATAATGCATGTCAGATATATATTTCTGCATAGTGTTAACTTAAATTTTTTAATTTTCTGCAGTATGTGTTAAAATATTTATTAAAAAATAAGACTAAATTTTTTTAACTTAGCCTTCTGTTGTATTCAGTATCTATCCATGAAAAAAAACTTTTGTTATTCAATTAATCCCAGCCAGTTTTAAAATGGTACTTAATTTATGTAATTACAGTAATTTGCCAAACATTTTAGCAATTCTTTAGTATATTAACCTTCTAGCTAGCTACAGTTCAATATAATTCAGAATTGAAAAGACCATTTCTTCATTCAGAAAGAATTTAAAAATGAAATAAAACAATTTTTATTTTTTTATTAGTTACTTTTTAAATGGTAATATTAAAAACACAGTTTACGTTATTAACCTTTTCATAAGTGCGTTTCTGGACACGGAATACTGGAGAACAGAAACCTACTCTCCAGTATTCCATGCATATGGCATGCAATCTGGATTGAATTGTTTCAAGGAATTGTGAAAGTTTTTTAAAAAAAAAAAAATTGCATACATACATAAATGATTTCAAATATTAAGTTTTCTGATTCCAAATCTGAATGAACTAAAGGCATTGTTTTTGCATGTTTTTTTCAAGGAATGTATTTAGCAGTAATAGATTTTTAGATATTGCTTGTTTGTCCACCAACAAAGAGAACAAAGTAATTCAAATTAGGTGATCTAAAGTAAAAAATATTTTCAATAAAAAGTATTTTTTTTTTTTTTTTATATTTTACTCAGAATGATTATTGCATTAGCCAAGGTACCCTTGGTTTCAAAAATAATTTCATTGAAAAATATAATCCTCAACAAGGATTATTTGTGTATTTATTTTAGCTGTCTAGTAACAGGTTACATGTCACCTATTATGCCATGTTTTGGAAAGCCTTCCTTGAGTTGAAAATCACTGTAGTGGTGGAGGAAGTTGAACTCTTTGACTCTTAGAAGTGTCATTTGCAAACTGTAAGAAGATGGCAGATTCCTCTTAAAGGATTTTCATCATAAGGAGTTTCAAAAGAAGTTGCTTATGAAGAATATGCTTTAGACAGGATATGCCCAAAATAACATTTTAGAAAAAAAGCTATTGAATTTGGATGCAGAAGATAGATTGATCATCCATCCTCATTTTATGTGAAAGATGAGAGTCCAAATAAGAAGAATAACTATAGAGTATGTAGTGACAGAAGTGTTAGTAGTGGGAGAAAAAACAATATTTTGGTTTTAGAGGTATGAGCCAGAAAACCAGGATTGCAAAATTTTTAAAGTTTCAAGGAACATCACACATTAAAATCATATAAATAATTAATTTTAAAATGTCTTAAATATTATAAAATATTTAACATTGTTTTATATATTATCTCATGCAAACCCAAAAACAAATAATTTTTAAACCTCACATTTCGAGTAGGCTTTTTTTTTTTTTTTTTTTTTTTTTCCAGAGCTGTTCTGCATGGGCAATATTAAAGTTAAGAATTGAAAGTATGTATTTTCATATTAAAAACAGAATTTGGCAAATCTTCACATTGTTTTATGTTTATTTTATTGTAGAACAAGAAATAGTAAAGGGATATGCTGTGCTCCTGTTTAAGCATACAAGAATGAGTGTAAATACATAAAAATAGACTTTCAGTTAATCCTTGGGAATGACTATGTAGGATTAGAGGTGGTCAGAAGTAATGAAATTCCTATACTATAGAAAGTCCGTTTTGATAAGAATCCAAATTGACAGAAATTTTGACCCTTAGAGGAGGAAAGGCTACATAAGCTTTCTATTAAAAAAATTAATAAAAATCTGTTTTAAAGCCACATGATGAAAGCCTGAAAGAGCCAGACAGTAAGTAATATATGGACTGTCTAATATTAAAATGAATTATATTATGTTCTTAAGTTCCAAAATTCCAATTTATTACAAGCTTAAGATTAGTAGAACAATAGTTTTAATGATCATTTTTTTTTTTTTTTTTTTTTAAATTTAAACCCACTTTAGTAAGCTTAAGCTTGGTAAGAACTCATAATTAGGCATTTAGATTTGAGTTTCCTGTGAACTTAAAGAAGACAATTGCATGCAGCAAACTTTTATTCATTTCTCTCTTTGGCTGATGGTCAAACATTTGAGCCATTTATGGCAAACACTGATTGGTATGTGAATGTTCATCACAAAAGATTATGCTTAAATCTCAAACATCTAGAAAAGATTTTGTGCAAAGTGACCCTTATACCTAGAAAAGATTTTTTTGTATATGGTGAGACATAAATATCTCCACGGAACAGTTCTGTTAACAGTAGTATCATTTAGGAAAGGCTTTTAATTAAAAAAAAAAAAAAAAAACCTGCATTGATGAATCAAAAAGGTGTGCACCTGCAAGATAATGCGAAATACCAAGCTCCAGTGTTGCAAGAATGATACAGGAAAAATTTCCACTCTGCAGTGCTCAGTTCTTTTTTTTATTACAACCTTTTTTTTTTTTTTTTTTTTTACAAAACAGCATTCAAATGCAAAATACTGAATGAAAAATATAAAAAATATTGCATGACAATTTTAATGACCAATCTTGGTCATTAAAATTGGTCACCATGGTGCAACATTTGAGGAAAAGAAGTCAACATAAGAAAAGGTCTCTAACTTTTGCTATTCCCGTGCTCTTGCATAGGAATGGCAAAAACCATGAGCCTGAGAAGCCATGAAAATGATTTCTATTTTTTCTTATCAAAGGTTCGAGGCTTCAACATTAGAAATAAAAAAGAATATTTCATGCATGAATCAGCCATCTACTGTAAGATTTGATCTGGATATACCTTCAACAAAACCTCTCATTGTATTTTCATTGCCAGATTAATGTATATGGCAATAGTAACCGTTCTCAGAATGAAAACTATGTAAACTTCAGCAATACACACAGAATAAACATACAAGCTAAATGATTTTGTGAGAGAATTAGATTTCCTAAAATGCAGTGATCCTTAGACTCCTTTTATTTAAAGCTTATTTTCCCTAGGGATACCATTTTCATTTACAAATACCATAAGAGAAATTCAGGCCATACTTTTCTTTGGAAGATTCTATTGTCTACTTCCACATTAATCAAATAGGAACACATGTATTTTATTCTTCTGAAACTAACCTTAAAGGTTAATTGTTGCTTTCATTTGCTTAAAGGAAGTATATAAAAATTCAGACTGCTTCTTAATCAAGTTAAATATGAAGACATAATCGGCTACTTTGCAGAGGCTCTATGTATGTTATTTGGTTAGTAATTGGATTACTTAAGATTACATATGTAAATGGAATAGCAGAGTATTCAAAAAGTATTGAATGTAAAAATCTAGTGGACTTTATGTTAATTAGATCACTTCAGATCAAATCCTTGTATAAAGCATTGACAATTTGTAGAAGCTTTGTACAAGGCTGATAATTGGTTTTGGTACCTTTGTAATCAGTGTCCAAGTTTAAAAAAGGCATATTGCTAGTCGGAGACATGACAGTTAACTTCAGATGAGCAGTTTGAAGGAATACCATTGAAAAACATTTGCCGTACTTCAAAAATATTCACAACTTCTTAGTTGTGACAAAAACAGATATTGAAAGTATGTTCAATAAATTTCCAATATGAAGATGTAAGTCAAGCTTGAAGATTCATTTTTTATATTCCCACATACAGTTTTTAATGCAAAATTTTGGTTCTGTCATTGAGAAATGGAGTAAGTGATTTCCCAAGGTATAAAGAAGGTAGTGAATACCAAGGAAGATGGGACATAAATATGGTGGCAGATTACTGCTGGTCTTTAAAAAGGGAGTTGTGTCATAATGCACAAAATAAAATTATAAAGCATTCATTTGGAACTAAAGAACCTAGAATTTATTCCAAGAGATATAATAAATCTGCATAATTGTTCACTTTTTTTTAAATATTCTTCTGTTTGTTTCACTTTGAGTTTTGTTCATTTTATCATTAAAGAAAAAAGTGCACATTGTTGTTTTTGATAAATAAAAATTATAAAATAAGGAACATATTTCCTTTTCCTCAGTTGCTGGAAAAACTTTAAAAAAAGCAATACAAAAAGATGTCCAAAACAATATCAGTTTTGAACTCAGTATAATAAACTTAAGGAAGGTAACATATTAGAATAGAAGCTTCATTCTGTAACTTCAGATTAGCATTAGTTTTAGTAGAGGCATATGATACAAGAAAGCAAGCTTATCTGTGTTTTTTTTAGCATCAGCCAAAAAAAAAAAAAAAAAAAAAAACCCCTCCCATTTCATCCCTCCATTCATTCCAAATGCCTGTCCAGCTCAGTCTTAAATTTATTTAGGCTGTCAACTTCTACAACTGTCTTTCCTCAATTTGATTCTCAATTTGAACCCCCTCAGGTTCTTAATCCAAGCAAGAGAAAGAATTCCATCAGCATTCAGCTTACTCAACCCATTCAAGGCCTTATACGCCTCAATCAGATCACCTTGCTGGTGCCTACTCTCCAGGCACTGCAGTTTGCAGAACTTAAGCCTTTCTTGGTAAGAGCACCCCTTTGTCCCACTCACCAATCTTGTTGCCCTTTGTACTCGTTCTAGCAACTCTACATCTTTCCGGCCGACCAGGCTAGCCAGGTGGGTAAGGTGCCTGCCTGGCAACCCAAAGGTCGCGGGTTTGAATCCCGCCTCGGGCTTGGATCAAAGTACTGCAAAAACCTTGGGTTTTTGCAGTACTATGATCCAAGTGTGTGCACTATGGCCACAGAAGCCGATGCGCCAACAACTACCAAGGCACCTCCGTAGCCAGGTGGGAAGGAGCAGGAGTGCGTAGCACACGCTTCTTGATTAGACCGGGGTTCGAGCCCGTCACCACCAGATACGGAGGATGCGGAAAGGTCAGGGAATGACCACCACATATCCCGGAGCAATATGGCCTTAGTTGCTAATGCTCCTAAAAACCAAATAACAAACAAACAAACCAACAACTACCAAAAAAAAAAAAAAAAAAAAAACTACATCTTTCCTAAAATGAGGTCTCCAGACCTGTACACAGTACTCTACGTGTAGCCTAACCATTGCTGTGTACAACGGGATAATCACCTCCCTGTCCCTGCTAGCAAAATTCCTATATATCATTGACAAGACTCCATGACCTGCCCTGGCAGCTAATCTGCACTGCCCAGCAAACTACATATTTGACTGCACAATTACCGCCAGGTCTTTTTCACTTTCCACTTCCCTGAGTGTAGTACAACACAGTTGGTACATTTCTCTTCGGGTATTGCTACCGTATGCAGTACTTTGCATTTGTCAATGTTAAACTTCCGTTGAACAGGCCTGTGTTATTATATCTTAAACTTGTTGAATTTTATCATCAGTGCATTCATAGAAAAAGCCCCATTCTTGGTGATGTTATGGTTGAGCTATTTTTGTTTCTAATCAGTACAGTATTAAAAAAAAATTACATTTCTAGCCTAATATTAATCTGAATCTTTCAGGAAAAGAAATATATATATGAATCGGTATAAAGTAACAGAGCTATTCTGCTCCTTTTTACTATTTTTAGTCTTTTCTCATAGTAGTTTGGTAGTTTTAGTTTCTCATTGCTATTCAACTTTCAATTATTGCAAATTACCACATACAAAACTAGCTTAAAATAAATTCATCCACCAAATGGAATATATTGATATATATTTAAGTCGGCATACTACTGAAATAGTTGTCATACATTCCATTTAATCTTTTTCTTAGGATTTATTTCATTATTACAACAGTTCTCTTCAACCTAACATTGAAAAGTCATTCTCTTATTCTTTTTTTTTTCTTTCCATTTTCTTCTATCTTCCTAATCTCCATCCACTAGTCCTCTTCTCTTCATGGATGCTCTCACAACTTCTATCCACATCCTTCTTGGTCTTTCTCTCTTTTTTCATCTCCAAGGCTCTGGACAATCTTTGTCATCTATTCTCTTCACAAGACCAAACCATTCCAGTCTTTTTTATTCTATTTGATTAATGATGGTTTTTAAATAAATAGCATTATACAGTGTCAAGAGGAATTGCTTATACAGTATATATTTGCATCATCAGGAGGCATTTGGTGAGATGTTTTAATTTTTGCCACATGGGAAAAATGCTTTTATGTTGAAGGATTTGGTAGTTTTCAGTATGTGATCAATAGTACTGGCTATTTGAGTTGGTTACAATTTGAGATTTATTATCATTAGTAGAGGTATATGATGCAAGAAAGCAAACTCATATAGACAGCGTCCTGCACTTTGCCTTGAACTTATTTAAGTTTTCGGCCTCTACTATGACAGATGGAAGCTTGTTCCAACTATCAACCACCCTCTGGCTAAAGGCAAATTTCCACATATCTATTTTACAGTTGTCTTTCTTCAGTTTGAATTTATGTCCCCTCAGGTGAGTAATCTGAGCAAGAGGACAAACAAAGAGACCAAAGCAAATGGCTTTTGAAAGCGATTAGAACAATAAAACTTTAAATAAGAAGCGAGGAAGATGTTTCGCTCTAGATTCTAGCCTGGACAATTGTGAATAAGCAGTCGTGCTCAGAAGGGCCCACATATCCAATTCACCCCTTCCGCCTCCTTGGTGCCCCAACTAATAATTTCTCCGTCCCTCACAGAGTGGTATCACCCACTTAGGGAACCGATGCTCTACATTATATAACATTTTATCACATATACATTGGTTATTATTAATACAAATCAGTAATAAAGAAAATAATTATGAATAAGTAAAAAATAAGAAATACAGTTTAGTAATCAAGATTAATATAAATCATTAATGGGAAGATTAGTGCAATGTTATGATGGGCATTTCAAAAATTCTTGGACTGAGTATGAACAAACAGTTGAACAGTTTCAAATTTTGGTACTTATGTGTTAAGCTTCAAATAGTAACCCATCAAGTTTCATGCAGTTTGAGTAGTCTTTTAATTGCAGTTCCTGAAGTCGATTTGTGTGAATGAGGACAGATGGACAATAGCATTCACCGTAGTCATCCAATATTTGTGGGAAAAAGGTAGTTCATGATGATATGGTTACAACATTGGAAGAGCATGCTACTTCCTGTTTCATTTTTTTTTTTAATGAAACCCCAAACAAGACAGGTATTAGAACCTATAGTACTTAGTACCATGCTTTGGTTCAATGTTGAAAGAAGATATTTGTTGACATTAGGCTTGAACTTATGTATATGATGAGAGCCTTGTCAATCAATTCGGCCCTGGAAAGATTGTGCAAGGCTCAAGGGGTAGAATTTTTTTCAGCCTGGTCTGTACTTGTTAACGGAAGAGACTGCTTCTCCAGGGATGGGATACACTTAAATAGAAAGGGTGCAAGAATATTTGCTGATGCTATTGAGGCAGCGTTAGGTAGGTCGGAAAACTGCTAGCTTGGGAGGATACAAGGACTAATAGATTAACAGTAGCCACTTGCAGAGGTGAAAGTGATCCTTGCACTGCTTCTATTGGAATGAGCAGCAGCCTGGAAAACAAGATGCAGGATATTTCATAGACTGCTGGGAGTCATTGCAGTACAAGTAAACACGTGTTGTGTTAGGGTAGCTAAGAATAGGAACAGGTGTATGTATACTTGCATGTACACCAATGCTAGGAGTTTCATAAATAAATTTCATGAATTTGAGGTGTTGCTGAAAACATCAAAGGCAGATATTGTTGGGATATCAGAGACGTGGTGTCACAGAAATAAGGAATGCAGAACTGGAATTGGGGGAGTACAACGTATACAGAAAGAATAGGAAGGGAGGAAGAGTTATGCTATTAGTCAAGAAACACAAAAGCCAAGGAAGTGAAGCCAGTCGACAGCGCAGTGTCGAGTCAGTTTGATGTGACAAACATTGAGAGAAAAATTGAGGGTAGGAGTGTGCTATAGGCCTAATGACTGATAAGTATAATAAGAAACTACAGGGAAATAGAGTGGGCCAGTAAATCAGAGAGTTTTATAAGGGGATTTTAATTTCCCAGATATTGACTGAAATTTGTGGGTTGGTCACTCACACGCTAGCAAGGCTTTTGTGCATTTTTGTCGAATCAGTTTGGTGTGACAAGCATTGGGAGATCAAAATTGAGAGTAGGAGTGTGCTATAGGACTTAATTTTGGAGACTACTAGGTGTTTCATTGCAACTAAGAAATACTGTTCAAGGTTTGGGCCCAAAATGGTTGTCAAATGAACTAATGATACTCGTGGCAGAGAAGAAAAATGCATCAGATGCATATAAATTTTCAGGCAACACAGAAGCCTATAGCAGATATAAATAGTCACAAGGGAGATCAGGCAAGTGAAGACAGATTACAAGAAATCTTTGGCAAAGGATGCTAAGAAAATCAGAAAGGATTTCTTTACTTTTATAAACTCTAAAAGTAATGGGATGAATCAGATTGGTCCACTTGATATCGATTGTTCGACTGTTGATCCTGCTCGGATAGCAAACAAACTGAATGAATATTTTGCATCTATGTTCACACGTGTAGTTATTAAGGATTGAAAATTCCAGCAGGTTATCAAATTGTAGCTTGGTGCATAATGAATTTGTAATAACTGAGCAAATTGGAAGAGAAATTGTTGAAGTTAAACATAAAAAAGGCACCTGGGGTGGAGGGAATCTATCCAGTTAAATTAAAGGAGGCGGCAAAGGAACTAAGCAAATCCTTAGCCATAATTATGAGAGCCTCCTTGGACTCGGGAAGTCCCCACTGTCTGGAGATGTGCAAATGTATCTCCAATTCACAAAGGAAGGTCGAGGGGTTACGTGAGTAATTACAGACCAGTTAGTTTAACTTATGTTCCGGGTGAAATAATGGAGACAGTGGTTAAAGATGCATTGCATGATCATCTAGACAAGACTGCGGCAATAATTCTGACAGCATGGGTTTGTTAAGGGAAAGTCTTGTCTGACAAATTTTATTGGACATTATGATGTGGTTACGAAGGAACTGGATGAAAAAAATAATTTTGATTTCATATACTTGAATTTCAGGAAAGTTTTTGAGACTTGCGCACGGAAGACTACTGTACAAATTGGAGCGGAATCGTATTAAGGGTAAGTTGCTACAATGGATAAAAGGATGGTTGAGTGGGAGAAGACACGGTGGAAATCAATGGGTGCCTCTCTTTGTAGACTAATGTTATTAGTGATGTCCCACAGGGTTCGGTGTTGGGTGCACTGTTGTTTTGTATATTTATCAGTGATATTGATGAAGGTATATCAGGCATAATCTCGAAGTTTGCAGATAATACAAAGGTTGGCAGGGTTGTTAATGGCAGTGTGCTACTGCAACAGGATTTGGAAAATTTCGGTAGATGGGCTGAGAGTGGCAACTGAAGTTTAACATTGACAAATTAAAGTACTGCATATGGGTGGAAGGTACCAATTGTGTGGTACTACACTCAGGGAAGTGGAAAGTGAAAAAGACCTGGGAGTAATTGTGCAGTCAGATATGAAGTTTTCTGAGCAATGCAGACAGGTCATGAGGTTTTGTCAATGATTTACAGGAATTTTTCTGGTAGGGAAAAGGTGTTTGTCCCTTTATGTAAGGCAATGGTCAGTCCACGCATTGAGTACTGTGTACAGGTCTGGAGTCCTCAATTTAGGAAGAATGTAGATTTGCTTGAGCGTGTACAGAGAAGGGCAACAAGATTGTTGAGGGGAATGAAGGGATCCTCTTACCAAGAGAGGCTTAAGTTCTGCCACTTGCAACGGCTGGACACTGGTCACCTGTGAGGTGATCTGATTGAGGTGTATAAGGCCTTGAATGAGTTGAGTACGCTGAATTCTGATGTGATTCTTCCACTTCTTAAATTACGAACCTAAGGAGGCATATATTCAAATTGAGAAAAGACAGTTGTAGAATAGATATGCCGAAATTTACATTTAGCTAGCGGGTAGTTAATTACTGGAACAAACTTCCATGTGTCGTTTGGAAGTTGATAGGTTAAATAAATTTAAGGAGGAATTGGACAAACATTTAGGACTGGTTGTGTCAATTTTTTTTTTTTTTTTTTTGTCTGATTCTACATAATCTCATACGTTTTCTTTCTTGCATCACATGCCACTATTACTATTACATTCAATACTATCAGCTTCGATATTGTTCTCTGTTTTTGAAATTATTTAATCCTAATAGTGCCAAAAGACAAGCATTGGTTCTGTCTAGAACAAATTTCTCCTGTCTTTAACTTCAATTCCTCTTTTCTCTAACAATGCGCAATCCAATACTGTCTTATCCCCCAACTAATGAGGCATATGGCAGAGAAGAAAAATGCATGGGATACTTACAAATTAACACATGACACAGAAGCCTATGATAGATACAAGTTGATATGCAACCAAGTTACAAAGGAGGTTAGGCAGGCGAAGGCAGATTACGAGAAATCCTTGGCAAGGGATGCAAAGAAAAACAGCAAAGAGTTCTTTACTTATGTAAACTCTAGAAGGAAGGGGATGAATCAGATTGGTCCACTTGATATTGATGGGTCAACTGTTGATGATCCTGCTCAGGTAGCTAACAAACTAAATGAATATTTTGCATCGACATTCACACATGAGGAGTTATTCAGCAAGGGGAATGCCAGAGGTGTATTCAACTCTAGCAGTAAGCTACAGAATCTTGAAATAACTGGGAGTAAAGTGGAGGAGAAACTGTTGAAGATAAACACAAGAAAGGCACCCGGGGTGGATGGGATCTATCCAGTTATATTAAAGGAGGCAGCAAGGGAAGTAAGCAAACCCTTAGCCATAATTATGAGAGCTTCCTTGGACTCAGGGGAGGTACCCATAGACTGGAAATGTGCAAATGTGACCCCAATTCACAAAGGAGGATCAAAGGCTGACACAAGTAACTATAGACCTGTGAGCTTAACTTCTGTTCCAGGAAAATTAATGGAGGCACTGGTTAAAGAAGCACTGCAGGATCATTTAGACAAGACTTCAGTTATAGCTCAGACACAGCATGGTTTTGTTAAGGGGAAGTCTTGCCTGACCAACTTGATTGGATACTATGATGCAGTCACAAAAGAACTGGATGCAGAGAATAACTTTGATATTATATACTTGGATCTTAGAAAGGCTTTTGATACTGTTGCACATGGAAGACTGCTACACAAATTGGAGCAGTGTGACATTGGAGGCAAATTGCTGCTATGGATAAAGGGGTGGTTGAGTGGGAGAAGACAGAGAGTGGTAATCAATGGACACTGCTCATCGTGGACTAATGTTATTAGTGGAGTCCCTCAGGGCTCAGTGTTGGGTCCATTATTGTTTTCTGTATTTATAAATGATATTGATGATGGTATATCAAGCTTAATGTCTAAGTTTGCAGATGATACAAAGGTTGGCAGGGTTGTCAAGGACACTACTGACACTACACTGCTGCAACAGGATCTGGAAAGGTTGAGCAGATGGGCTGAGAGGTGGCAAATGAAGTTTAACATTGACAAATGTAAAGTACTACACATGGGAAACAGCAACCCCAGAGCAATGTATCAACTCTGTGGTACTACACTGACAGTGGTAGAGAATGAAAGGGACTTGGGGGTGATTGTGCAGGCAGATATGAAGTTCTCTGAGCAGTGCAGACGGGCTGCAAGAGTAGCTCATGGAGTATTGTCAATGATATACGGGAATTTTTCCAGCAGGGATAAGGAGGTGATTATTCCATTCTACAAGGCAATGGTCAGGCCACACCTAGAGTACTGTATACAGGTCTGGAGGCCTCATTTCAAGAAGGATGTAGAGCTGCTGGAACGAGTACAGAGAAGGGCAACAAGATTAGTGAATGGAACAAAGAGGTGCTCTTACGAAGAAAGGCTTAAGTTTTGCAAATTACAGTGTCTGGAGACTAGGCACCAGCGAGGTGATCTGATAGAGGTGTATAAAGCCTTGAATGGTTTAAGCATGCTCAATGCTGATGGGATTCTTCCTCTCGCTCAGAAAAATCGCCTGAGAGGGCATAAATTCAAATTGAGGAAAGACAGATGTAGGATAGACGTGCGGAAATTTGCCTTTAGCCAGCGGGTGGTTGGTTGGTGGAACAGACTGCCATCCCTTGTGGTGGAGGTTGATAGCCTAAATAAGTTTAAGGCTCAGCTGGACAGGTATTTTGAACGAACAGAGGGGTGAAGTTGAAGTGGGTTTTTTTTTTTTTTTTTTTTTTTGACTGATGCTGCATAAGCTTGCTTTCTTGCATCAAATGCCTCTACTAATGCTAATGCTAATGTTGTCTTAACCCCTAAGTGCTAACGATTAGTTGATAATATCTACATAAAAATAAAGCTAGACAGTTATGTTTCACTCTCTGAACTAAAATCATTCGTAGTAATTAGTTTACAAAGTTTCATGGTAATATGTTGCATTGTAAAACAATGAATGCTTACACAAATATAATAATTGCATGATTGCAGAATTAATAGGAATGTTGGACTTAAGAATCCGAACAGATAAACTTCAAAATAATGATGAGATCAAAATAAAAGAACTGCATGATTATTCGATGAACAAGAACGTCACGCTCTTAAATCGAAAGGAGAATGGTCACATTAGTGGAGTCCCTCAGGGTTCAGTATTGGGTCCATTATTGTTTTCTGTATTTATAAATGATATTGATGATGGAATATCAAGCTTAGTGTCCAAGTTTGCAGACGATACGAAGGTTGGCAGTGTTGTCAAGGACACTACTGCAACAGGGTCTGGAAAGGTTGAGCAGATGGGCTGAGAGGTGGCAAATGAAGTTTAACATTGACAAATGTAAAGTACTACATATGGGAAACAGCAACTCCAGAGCAACGTATCAACTCTGTGGTACTACACTGACAGTGGTAGAGAATGAAAGGGACCTGGGGGTGGTTGCGCAGGCAGATATGAAGTTTTCTGAGCAGTGCAGACGGGCTGCAAGAGTAGCTCATGGTGTATTGTCGATGATATATAGGAATTTTTCTACCAGGGATAAGGAGGTGATTATTCCGTTGTATAAGGCAATGGTCAGACCACACCTAGAGTACTGATAGAGGTGTATAAAGCCTTGAATGGTTTGAGCATGCTCAATGCTGATGGGATTCTTCCTCATGCTCAGAATAATCACCTGAGAGGGCATAAATTCAAATTGAGAAAAAACAGATGTAGCATAGACGTGAGGAAATTTGCCTTTAGCCAGCGGGTGGTTCGTTGGTGGAATAGACTTCCATCCCTTGTCGTGGAAGTTGATTGCCTAAATAAGTTTAAGGCTCAGCTGGACAGGTATTTCGAACGAACAGAGGGGTGAAGTGGAAGTGGTTATTTTTTATTTATTTATATATATTTTAAAATTTATTATTTTATTTTATTTATTTATTTTTTTTTTTTTTTTTTTGGCTGATGCTGCATAAGCTTACTTTCTTGCATCAAATGCCTCTACTAATGCTAATGCATAGAGGACTACTCTCCTCCAGATCAATCTGGGCCCAAATTTCTTCAATACTGATCAACGAAAGATCTCAAATCGCACAGGAAATATGAATTAAGTTAACTTAGGAAAGTACTGGGAGCTTCAACCCTGCAAGTACTCATGGGGAACAATTTTAAAGATGCCATATGACTTGTCATCCATGCAATAACTCGAGGTTGAACAGACTTTCCTTCAACACAATATATTTGAAGCATCTGTTATTGCAATTGACAATTCGCTATCGGCACTAAAATCTAAAAAAATAAAATAAAATAAAATCTTTCATTTAAAATAATGATTAAATATTTTGAACATCGGTATTTCTTCACTTCTCAATAAAATGTTTCACTAATATTTAATTATTATTATATTTAACTACCTTCAAAATTACATTTAAAAATAGCATAAACACGGGAAAATCTGCACCAGTTATATTTCACTTCATGATTAAAATATTTTTTTCTGCTGAAATACACTCA
Organism: Mastigoproctus giganteus; assembly: GCF_048544385.1. Taxonomy (NCBI): domain Eukaryota; kingdom Metazoa; phylum Arthropoda; class Arachnida; order Uropygi; family Thelyphonidae; genus Mastigoproctus; species Mastigoproctus giganteus. The sequence continues at coordinate 209,366,229 of NC_143583.1, forward strand.
GTGATCTAAGAATTATGATGCCTAATGGGCTATGCAGCATAACTCGCAGTATAAAAAGCCGAACAGTTTCGAACGCTGGAGCAGTAGTAAATTTCGCCTGGTGCGAATCAAAGTGATATAGTAGCAGTTATGAGACGTAGTAAAGGTATCATGGCGTTTCGAATAGGCGTGCGCGAGTGTGGGAACACGTGGGTCGAGTTACTTTCATATCGAAAACAACACGTCGTGTCGGTTTTTTGAGGCCCATTCTTGTTAAGATGTACAAAAATTGAATGAACATGTCAAACCACCACCGCCATCAGAACGGGAAAGGATTATATAAGGTGGTGGCTGTTGTTATTTGGTGTTAGGAGCATCGGCGACTAAAGCCATGTTGCTCCGTGTGTTCTGAGGTTGATTTTCTGTTTAATGGACAAAAATCTCGAGTTTCCGGGAGTAAAAAACATGCTACCCTCAACTGAGACAGACTAACTTAACCATGTTGTGAAAAAGACCAGTAAAACTTCCTGCCGTCATCGACAGGATTCGAACTCAGGTCTTTTCCACCCGATGTGGGGAGGACGGCGATCCTATAACTGTGCTACCCACGAGGGTATGCAAAGTGGATGTTCGTGGTGAGTGAAGGGTGCAGCGCGATGTACAGGATTAACGGTAGGTCACTGTGCGACAGTTGACATCGCAACGCAATGCGGGAAATACAAGAAAAATGTCCCAAATTACGATGAGCCCCACACTTAGACATATAGGGTTCCACAGCAGACAACGCAAGCGACATCCTCTACTCACTGCAGATCATCGTCGACGGCGAATGCTTTGGTGCCAACACGCTGGTTGCACAATTGAGGGCTTAAAACGAGTCTGCTGGTCGGATGAGTCCAAATATTTGGTGCTACACGCCGACGAACGCCTTCGTCTGTAGCGCAACCAACACAAGTCCATGGACCCGGCATGCATGGTACCCACTGTCCAGGCAGGTGGCGGTGGTTTCTTAATATGGGATATGTTTTTCTGGCAAGAAGTATGATCTACCTGGTGCGTACGGACCAACGTTTCACTGATGAAGTTAGTGTAAGTGTAAGTGTGTGTTGTTGTCTTACGGCACCAGGGGTTTCCCCCATCTCCGCGTTGCTTTCATTGTGGTGAACCAGTTCACTGGGAAATGCCAGAGATTTAAAAGTGTGTGGGAATTGTTCATGTGTTGTGTTCTGTACCGTTGTTCATCTGGTCATTTAGCCGTTGGACCCCTATTGAGGCCCAACGTTGTCCCACTTACGCCCCGTGGAGGCAGACCAGGAACCCAGTAGCTGTAGATTCACTCTGGCAGGTCCTGCCGCTTAATTTCCTGGGATTTCGGCGGCTAGGACCTTAAAAAAAAAATAAATAAAATAAAATAAAAAAAAATAAATAAATAAAAAAAAAAATAAAAATAAATTTATAAGTAAATAAAAAATCTGCGCTGGGGTAATGTCGCTTTGGTTTGCTAGGCCGAGTTTTGGGCGTAAATGTTACCCGGCAACTCTTGGGAAACAATGTTCACCCTGCCTTGTAGTACTTTATTCCGAACAGAAACGGGATTTTCTTAAACGATAATGCGCCGTGTCGTAGGATCCTGCACTTTCTAAGAATGTTTCGAGGATGTCACCCATTTTGCTTGGCCTCCAAATTCTCCTGGCCTCAGTCCAATTGAGCAATCCAATGTTTTGAAACAAGAAGTGAGTCGTTTGGACACGCAACCGTCTTCTGTTCCGATACTATGGTACGCCTTCCAGGCAGCATGTCTGCTGATCCGTACGGACGTCTTCAGATATTTAGTGGAGTCAATGTCTAGGAGAATAGCGGCTGTTATCCGTACGAAAAGTGGTCCAACACAGTATAAGGTATGTGGTCATAATTCAGTGATCACTCAGTGTATAGCTACCTGTTTTTGCTCTATGTAATCCTAAGACAGATTATAGGTTTTGCAAGTGCAGGTTCTTGTGGGCTCTTCCAAGCTTTGTAATTTTCCATTCCTTGCTTTCTAGGCTGCGCCATGTTCAATTAGAAGTGCTACAAGAATGAATTTTTCTTCTATTTAAGGCTAATCGTAAGCTATTAGTCTGTATATTCCTCCTTCTCTGAGTAGCCATTTTCCGACAATCCAAATACTACCTCATAGCATTAGCAAATATTCTTGCATACATTCTATTTAATTGTCTCCTGTCCCTGTAAAAACAGGTTCTCCTGTTAACAAGTGCACACCGTCCTGAAAAAATTCAGTGAGCCTTGCACAATATTATGTGGGCTGAAAGTTTCTCGTCGTGTATTCCTTCATGTGTGAGCAAAATTTCAGACATTTTCCAATTTTACCCTCGTTCGCACCATTGTATCAACATTGACTTATACCTTTTAAATTGATTGCTCATTATCAATATCGTTAATACCAATAGGTATAACAATGTTTACCTTTTGTGCATTTAAAGTTAACCGTTCCAAAACTTGAGTAACTTTTATCCCCAGCAGACATATTCTGGTTCTGTTCCACCTGTCTTTTTTTTTTTTTTTTTTTTTTTTGTCAAATATATTTAACAATGTACTTGCACTACCTGACGATTTCCTGATCATAATTGTATTTTAGAGTTATACACATGGATAGGAGAAATTCCAACTTTACTCGGATCTACAAAAGTCAGATGAGAAGAATGAGATAAGAATTTGTTTGGAGGCCATCGGTGAACAGGTAGCATTAGCAGTAGTAGAGGCATATGTTGCAAGAAAGCAAGCTTATGCAGCATCAGTCAAAAAAACCACTCCCATTTCACCCCTCCATTCGTTCGAAAATTTCTGTCCAGCTGAGCCTTAAATTTAATTAGGCTATCAACTTTCACAACAAGGGATTGAAGACTGATCCACCAACCAACTATCCGCTAGCCGAGTGGGTAAAGTACCTGCCCGGCAACCCAAAGGTCGCGGGTTCTATTCCCGCCTCGGGCTTGGATCAAAGTACTGCAAAAACCTTGGAAGGTGCAATATGGCCACAGAAGCCGATGCGCCAACGACTACCAAATCAAAAAAAAAAAAAAAACTATCCGCTGGCTAAAGGCAAATTTCCGCTCATCTATCCTACATCTGTCTTTCCTCAATTTGAATTTATCCCTTCTCAGGTGATTATTCTCGGCAAGAGGAAGAATTCCATCGATATTGAGCATACCCAAACCATTCAAGGCTTTATACATCTCTATCAGATCACCTCTCCGGTGCTTAGTCTCCAGACACTGTAATTTGCAAAACTTAAGCCTTTCTTCGTAAGAGCAACCCTTTGTTCCATTCACTAATCTTGTTGCCCTTCTCTGTACTCGTTCCAGCAGCTCTACATCCTTCTTGAAATGAGGCCTCCAGACCTGTATACAGTACTCAAGGTGTGGCCTGACCATTGCATTATACAAGGGATTAATGACCTCCTTATCCCTGCTAGAAAATTCCTGTATATCATTGACAAGACACCATGAGCTACTCTTGTAGCCCGTCTGCAGTACTCAGAAAACTTAATATATGCCTGCACAATAACCCCCAGGTCCTTTTCATTCTCTACCACTGTCAGTTTAGTATCACAGAGTTCATACATTCCTCTAGGGCTACTGTTACCCATATGTAGTACTTTACATTTGTCAATGTTAAACTTCATTTGCCACCTCTCAGCCCATCTGCTCAACCTTTCCAGATCCTGTTGCAGCAGCATCGCGTGAGTAGTGTCCTTAACAACCCTGCTAACCGTTGTATCGTCTACAAACTCGGATATTAAGCTTGATATACTAATATTTCCGAATGTACTTTTCTTTTAAACTCTTTTCATCAATATCATTTATAAATACAGAAAACAGCAATGGACCCAACACAGAACCCTGAGGGACTCCACTAATAACATTAGTCCACGATGAGCAGTGCCCATTGATTACCACTATCTGTCTTCTCCCCATCAACCATCCCTTTATCCATAGCAGCAATTTGCCTCCAATGCCATACTGCTCAAATTTGTGCAGCAGTCTTCCATGTGTAACAGCATCAAAAGCCTTTCTAAGATCCAAATATATAATATCGAAGTTATTCCCTGTATCCAGTTCTTTTGTGACTGCCTCATAGTATCCAATCAAATTGGTCAGGCAAGACTTTCCCTTAACAAAACCATGCTGTGTCCGAGCTATAACTGAAGTCTTGTGTAGATGATCCTGCAGTGCTTCTTTAACCAGTGCCTCCATTAATTTTTCTGGAACAGAAGTTAAACTCACAGTTCTATAAGTACTTGTGTCATCTTTGATTCTGTTTTGTCAATTGGGGTCACATTTGCGCATCTCCAGTCTATAGGTACCTGAGTCCAAAGACGCTCTCATAATTAAGGCTAACGGTTTGCTTATTTCCTTTGCTGCCTCCTTTAATATAACCGGATAGATCCCATCCATCTCGGGTGCCTTTTTTATGTTCATCCTCAACAATTTCTCCTCCATTTTCCTCTCAGTTATTACAAAGTCATCTAGATCACTGCCAGAGTTTACTTCACCTCTGGCATTCCCCTTCCTGAAGAACTCCTCATGTGTGAATGTAGATGCAGAATATTCATTTACTTTGTTAGCTACCTGAGCAGGATCATCAACAGTTGAACCTTCGATATTAAGTGGAACAATCTGATTCATCCCTTTCCTTCTAGAGTTTACATAGATGAAGAACTCTCTTCTGTTTTTCTTTGCATCCTTTGCTAAAGATTTCTCGTAATCTGCCTTCGCCTGCCCCTCCTTTGTAACTTGGTTACAGATCAACTTATATCTATCATAGGCTTCTGTCATGTGTTAATTTATATGTATTCCATGCATTTTTCTTCTCTGTCATATGTCTCATTAGGTCATCTGGAATCCATTTAGGCCTGAACCTTGAACAATATTTTTTAGTTAGTATGTAAAGTCTAGTAGCTTCCAAGATAAGTTCTTTGAATGCTTCCCATTTTGAATTTGCTGTTGGTAACATCATCAGTTGGTCCCACTGTATAGAATTTAAATACTGTCTCAGACCATCGTATTTGTCTTTACGAAAGCAATAACCCTTCCCTTTACCCCTGATGGTAGTTACCTCTTTGAGTAAATCTCACTTCAGCACACTGTGATCACTGCCACCTAGTGGTTTCTTTATCTGCAGATTCTTAATGCATGAAGAATCACTACTGATAATCAAATCAAGAGTATTACACCCTCTAGTTAGTTGACTCCCGAACACAGCTGATGTAGAAAACAATCATGCAATAAATCCACAAAATCCTTGCTAGTGTGTGCGTGACCAACTCACAAATTCCAGTCAATATCTTGGAAATTAAAATCCCCCATTATAAAACTTTCTGATTTACTGGCCCACTCTATTTCCCTGTACATTTTCTTATTATACTCATCAGAGTCATTAGGCCTGTAGCATCCTCCTCCCCTCAATTTTGATCTCCGAATGCTTACGTCACACCAAACTGACTCGACACTGCACTGTCCATCGATGTTGACTGGTTTCGATTCCTTGGATTTTATGTATTTCTTAACTAATAGCATAACCCCTCCTCCCTTGCTATCCTGTCTATCCTTTCTGCAGACATTGTACCCCCCAAAGTCCGGTTCTGCATCCCTTATATCTGTGTGACACGACGTCTCTGATATCCAAACAATATCTGCCTTTGATATTTTGAGCAATCCCGAAAATTCATCAAATTTATTTACCAAACTCCTAGCATTGGTGTACACGCAAGTATACATTCACCTGTTCCTATTCTTAGCTACCCTAACACAACCCATGTGTTTGCTTGTACCGTAATGACTCCCAGCAGTCTCTGAAATATCCTGCATCTTTTTTTCCACGCTGCTGCTCATTCCAATAGAAGCAGTGCAAGGATCACTTTCACCTCTGCAAGTGGCTACTGTTAATCTATTAGTCCTTGTATCCCCCCCCAAGCTAGCAGTTTTCCGACCCACCTAACGCTTCCCCGATAGCATCAGCAAATATTCTTGCACCCTTTCTATTTAAGTGTATCCCATCCTTGTAGAAGCAGTCTCTCCTGTTAACAAGTACTGAAAAAAAATTCTACCTCTTGAGTCTTGCACAATCTTTCCAGAGCCGAATTGATCTACAAGGCTCCCGTCATATATTCCCTCCTATCGTGCCTCTGCAGAATTGTAGACACTTTCAAATTCAACCCTAATTCACGGCTTTTTTTCAACAGTGACCTGGTAAGCAACGTGAAGACCTTAGCAACACTGCAACGAGAAGTAACCGCAAGTTGTGTATAAAATGCGAGAGAGTGCACAAAAATAAAACTTAATTTTATTTTGTTTTTTAATATTTTTTAAATACACTCTAAACTTAATTTTATTTTGTTTTTTGATATTTTTTAAATACACTCTAAACTTAATTTTATTTTGTTTTTTAATATTTTTTAAATGCACTCTAAACTTAATTTAATTTTTTTTTTTTTTTTTCTGTTCGTTTGCTGACAATAATATATATTTTCTTCTTTTCTTTTTAGCACTTGGCAACGTCTTTTGCCAATCATGTAATAAACTATACGTAATGTTAAATATATATATATATATTTTGTTAAATATATATATATATATATTTTTTTTTGCTGTTGTTGTTATATTGCTTTTTCTTCCTGGAGAATATTTAAAAGTTAGTTTTTGATAAATTTCCTAAAGGATGCTACGGATTTGTACGAATATATTATTATTATTATTAATAATAATTATTTTTATTTGAGAACGATGGCGCTACTATTTCGATCAGTACTAATAACGCCACTGATTGGAGGGAAGTATTTGCGCGGTCTATATGATGTGCACATTTAATGATGTTTAGGTTTTCGGAGTAATTTATTTAATCAACTGACGTGCGTTTATTAGTGAAAACAGAAAGATAAAATGTAGCGTCAATGAGTTCCTTTCGTTTTTAAGCAAGAATACACACGGTGTTAACAATTCTGATAAATTAAAGTTTTTGCGTAAGAAGTTGGTACCAAATTCACCACATTTATTACATCAATGAGTCATCATTCCAATCAAGAAAGTACAGTATTCAAATTGATTAATATATCATTAAAAATATATATAATAATAAGTTGTGTGTGTCCTTTTCCTGTGTGTAAGTAGGCTGGGATCCTCGCGCTCATAATTTTAGAACCCTGAGAAATTTGTCCCGAAATTTCCCTGGACCAACAGTAATTACTTAGTTCGCTAAATCTGGCTCTACGTGTTTACTTTGATAGCAAGTTAAAACTTCAGGTTAGTTACAAATGTTCTCAATTAATAAGTTTAGTACCAACTGTTATGGAATATTTGGTAAACCAAACAAAAATATTGTGTAAAGGCAGAAACAGCATTTTCGAAATATATTTTGCGTAATTATAACTTGTCAGTGCAAAATGCGTAGTAACAGTATAAAAAGATGTGGTTACGAAATAAACAAGCGCATATAAACACATACATGAATATAAACTTACGGGACCCGTTTCTGAATCTCTACGAAACTTACATATGTATAAATGCTGTATTTATGTGTAGCATGTTTTTGTAATGTCCGTATAATGTATCATTGCTTTGTAGTGGCAGGACAGACAGCTTTGATGTTCAAAACATCGGTTTTAAATATATGTGGAAATAAAGGCCGGATGAAATACATCCAACTTCAGCCATGGTTATAAGTAATAAAAGTGAAAGCAAAGTAATCTTGATTCAAACTCTTAATCATAGCAGTAACAGGGACTACTCGCCCCAGAGTTCTTTTGTTAGAAATTAAAAGAATATAGCACTGCAGAACAGAATCCCAAAAGTGAATAGTCACCCTAAAAACTAGATTAGCTGCAGGCTTGTTAACGTGCAACGAAATAAAACAATGAAATTTTGCCAAGGTTGCTGTGTTGTTCTAGAGCCAACACAGGCCATTATAGCTGCTTTTCTCTGTAATGGTTTTGTGTGAGTAGTATTGGAAGGTATAGACACATTTTCTTCCACCCCACATTCTTTCGCACTCAAGTAAGGAGAATGATTTTTAAGTTTTCTATTGTGATTCTTCTATCTCTATATTCAGAAAGTTGACTAGACCCATGGTAACCAGATATTTCTGGCAAATGAATTCAAGGACTGGTTGTTTTTTCCAGGCTTTAAATTAAGTTTCCAGACTTGTTTTTACCTGTTATCTAAATTAAGTAAACAATGTATATTTTTTATATAAAGTAAAATAATTGTGTACCCTATACTGTTCTGCCTTAATTTTTAATAATTTTGTGTCCTTTCATTTATTATAAACAAAGTAATACATACTTGTACTTTAAAGTTTACTAGGCAAGTGCAGGGCCACTGAAAGTATGTGCCCTTGCACTTGCTTAGTAAAGTTTAAGCATAAGGTTAATATTTGTTGATGATTTATTACCAGACCAACACCAAAATTATATATAACAACACAAAATGATTAAGTTTTCTAGAGTTTCTTAACTGGAAGTATGCAGATTCCTTTTTAAGGAGTCATTCTTTCTTTCTGTTTCTTGAGCATGCCGTAAGGTGCTGTAAGCTATGAATGGGTAACTTAGTATGACTGACACTAAGTTTATATTTAGCAGCAGAAACACTTTTGTTTTTTAAACATGTGGGTATGATACGTAAAACTAATGTTAATCTCTATATGTATGCCCATCAGTTAGACATGGTGTTTTCCTTAATATTATTATCAAAACTTTGTTATGTATGTTTTTAACAGCCATTACAAATTTTGTTTATTAGCACAGTGTTAGGATATAATTATTTTTTTTTTTATTCTGTATAGCCAAAAAAGTTTATAAACTTTTTATGGGAAGGGGAAGAGCTCTTCAGAAATTAAAATTTTTCAGGCAGTTCATTGTCCAAAATAGGTCAATAAACACCAGTCTAGCTGACAACATGCATACTTTGTTAGCAACTTCAATTTGTTTAGAGAGTGTGTGTGTGTGATATTAATGCGTAGATAGCATGGACTAAAGTCACCTGGAAAGTTCAGGGAATTTGAAAATCTTTAGTGTCAGGGAAAACCTTAATTATTTATTTGCTGTTATCACTTATTGTAATTGTAATGGCCATAGGTCTTTTCCATCCCTTGGGGCGCCTCCGTAGTCAGGTGGGAAGGAGCAGCAGTGCGTAGCATACGCTTCTTGATTAGACCGAGGTTCGAGCCCGTCACCACCAAATATGGAGGATGCGGAAAGGTCAGGGAATGACCACCGCATATCCTGGAGCAATATGGCTTTAGTTGCTAATGCTCCTAAAAACCAAAACAACAACAAACAACATCCATCCCTTGGTTTTCAAAAATTGAGAATAATAGTTGAGAAGAGACACTTTGTTTCTTCTCAACTATTCAAAAAGGTTGATATTATTTATATTTTTTGTTATGTGTTGTTTCTTAAGGGACTCACTGTTTGTAAGAAAACCATCCTCATGTAGAAATCCCAAGGCATAAGTTAAAAAAAAAAAAAAAAAAACATGCACCTCAGGGTTGCTACACTCCAAAAAAAAAAAAAAATTCTGTAATCTCTGACAGACCTGTTTGTTAATTTTACTAATTTATATTAAACTCTAAAATCATCTGAGTTGTGTCAAAGAAATGACAGCTTGCCAATCTCAATTAAATCCCATGTGAACTGAGAATTGTTTCAGTGGTTAAAACTAAGTGTCAGTGCAAAAGCAAAATGCAAAGTTTGCAAAAAAACTATTTGAATTTAGTAAATTGGATTGCCAAGCAGTTATTAGCCATTCTAAAAATGCAGTTCATAAAGAAGAACAAAAAACAACAGTGCCACATGAGGTTGCATCTCTGAAGACTTCTTTAGCATCTGGTGAATTAGTTAATGAAGTGATAAAAGTTATAGTTACAGAAAAACAGATTAACAAGACAGACTTTTAGTTTCTGCTTTCAATCCCAGTATACATTAGCGGAGATGGGAGAAATCCCAGGTGCCGTCTGACATGAACATACCTTATATACATTTGCTAATTAAGTTTTTTTTTTTTTTTTTTCTGCCAAAGACAATACAAATGAAAAGAATGGACTTCCATTTATTTCATTTGATTTGTCTTTGACGGCCAGTTCATACTTCATGTAATGCACAGTTTTCGTCTTTGGAAAACTGTTATTTATGAAAATGTTCAAATAGCAGAGTATCTTTTGGGGATTTTGGAGAATAGACATTTCTCCTGATGACTTTTTCACCACTCTGGAAATTCAGTATCCAGATGAGTTCAAATACTCATGTGAAAGTGTGGTAGTGTACCATCCTGCAGAATGCAAGATCCTTATTATGTTACATTTTCAGGCACTGAATATACATGCTGTTCCTGCTTTACTGGTTTTTGTTTTACGAGTTCTTTTTTTCACCAAATCAAGTATCACCAAAATTGAAAATATGAAAATTAATTGCAGTAAATAAATGCTAAACATTCATAAATACAGCATTTCAAGCCATGTGCCTAGCTATTCAATACTACAGTACTGCCCTTAGCATTGTATAGCTACACGTGCTACTGTACCTTTGTTTGTTCAGGTGGATGAGAGTATCTCACTGACTCGCATAACATAAAGCAGTTACCACGCTGATGTTGCAGAGAGTGGTTCTTTTGCTCTTCATTTCTGCTGTCTTGTCTTATTTCAAATTTATCCCCTTATTAATACTGTATGGTATGCCAAAACAAAGTAATACTACAGAGTGATGCTAATAAAAAGAAACAGAGGCTACTCAAAGCGGTAACTACCATTAGGGGTAAAGGGAAGGGTTATTGCTTTCGTAAAGACAACTACGATGGTCTGAGACAGTATTTAAATTCTATACAGTGGGACCAACTGATGATGTTACCAACAACAAATTCAAAATGGGAAGCATTCAAAGAACTTATCTTGGAAGCTACTAGGCTTTACATACCAACTAAGAAATATTGTTCAAGGTTTAGGCCTCAATGGATGTCAGATGAACTAATGAGACATATGGCAGAGAAGAAAAATGCATGGGATACGTACAAATTAACACATGACACAGAAGCCTATGATAGATAAAAGTTGATCTCTAACCAAGTTACAAAGGAGGTTAGGCAGACGAAGGCAGATTACGAGAATTCTTTGGCAAGGGATGCAAAGAAAAAACAGCAAAGAGTTCTTTACTTATGTAAACTAGAAGGAAGGGGATGAATCAGATTGGTCCACTTGATATCGATGGATCAACTGTTGATGATCCTGCTCAGGTAGCTAACAGACTAAATGAATATTTTGCATCGACATTCACACACGAGGAGTTATTCAGTGAGGGGGGGGAATGCCAGAGGTGTATCCAAATCTGGCAGTAAGCTAGAGAATCTTGTAATAACTGAGAGTAAAGTGGAGGAGAAATTTTTGAAGATAAACACAAGAAAGGCACCTGGGGTGGATGGGATCTATCCAGTTATATTAAAGGAGGCAGCAAAGGAAGTAAGCAAACCCTTAGCCATAATTATGAGAGCTTCCTTGGACTCAGGGGAGGAACCCACAGACTGGAGATGTGCAAATGTGATCCGAATTCACAAAGGAGGATCAAAGGCTGACACAAGTAATTATAGACCTGTGAGTTTAACTTCTGTTCCAGGAAAATTAATGGAGGCACTGGTTAAAGAAGCACTGCAGGATCATCTAGACAAGACTTCAGTTATAGCTCGGACGCAGCATGGTTTTGTTAAGGGGAAGTCTTGCCTGACCAATTTGATTGGATACTATGATGCAGTCACAAAAGAACTGTATGCAGGGAATAACTTCGATATTATATATTTGGATCTTAGAAAGGCTTTTGATGCTGTTGCACATGGAAGACTGCTGCACAAAATTGAGCAGTGTGGCATTGGAGGCAAATTGCTGCTATGGATAAAGGGGTGATTGAGGGGGAGAAGACAGAGTGGTAATCAGTGGACACTGCTCATCGTGGACTGATGTTATTAGTGGAGTCCCTCAGGGTTCAGTGTTATGTCCATTATTGCTTTCTGTATTTATAAATGGTATTGATGATGGTATATCAAGCTTAATGTCCAAGTTTGCAGATGATACAAAGGTTGACAGGGTTGTCAAGGACACTACTGACACTATGCTGCTGCAACAGGATCTGGAAAGGTTGAGCAGATGTGCTGAGAGGTGGCAAATGAAGTTTAACATTGACAAATGTAAAGTACTACATGTGGGAAACAACAACCCCAGAGCAACGTATCAACTCTGTGGTACTACACTGACAGTGGTAGAGAATGAAAAGGACCTGGGGTAATTGTGCAGGCAGATATGAAGTTCTCTGAGCAGTGCAGACGGGCTACAAGAGTAGCTTGTGGTGTATTGGCAATGATATACAGGAACTTTTCTAGCAGGGATAAGGAGGTGATTATTCCCTTGTATAAGGCAATGGTCAGGCCACACCTAGAGTACTGTATATAGGTCTGGAGGCCTCATTTCAAGAAGGATGTAGAGCTGCTGGAACGAATACAGAGAAGGGCAACAAGATTAGTGAATGGAACAAAGGATGCGCTTATGAAGAAAGGCTTAAGTTTCGCGAATTACAGTGTCTGGAGACTAGGCACCAGCAAGGTGATCTGATAGAGGTGTATAAAGCCTTGAATGGTTTGAGCATGCTCAATGCTGATGGGATTCTTCCTCTTGCTCAGAATAATCACCTGAGAGGGCATAAATTCAAATTGAGAAAAGACAGATGTAGGATAGATGTGAGGAAATTTGCCTTTAGCCAGCAGGTGGTTGGTTGGTGGAATAGACTTCCATCCCTTGTCATGGAAGTTGATAGCCTAAATAAGGTTAAGGCTCAGCTGGACAGGTATTTCGAACGAACAGAGGGGTGAAGTGGAAGTGGTTTTTTTTGGCTGATGCTGCATAAGCTTGCTTTCTTGCATCAAATGCCTCTACTAATGCTAACTGTTTATACATAATTTTGAAGATTAAAAAGGGGTTAGGGCCAAAAGCCTCAGAATACAGGAAATTCACTAGAAAAACGAGTTGGTGCAAAGCATCAATTTATTTCATAGTTAAATCACCATAGTAGGTGAAATGGCATAGGTTTTGTTACATCTCATATTTCAAATTTCAAATGCCTTCACAATGAGTTGCCGTGATACAATGTTTTATCAGTGGGAAATAAGTAACATTAGTCTTCCTGCTGGCAAAGCTTTTCTTATTCTAGATAGTGTAGTGTCACAGCAACTCATTGCGAAGGCATTCGCAATGTGAGATGTAACAAAAACAATGCCATTTCACCTACTTCGGTGATCTTCTTTCTATAAAATAAAATGATGCTTTGCACTAACTTGTTTGTCTGCATAATTTTGAATTAACTCGTGTAACTAACAGTGGCAATTTTATTACTTTGCTACCATATTGTTTTACAAAATTTGTTTATAGCTAATAGATTTAATAAATGAATGAATAAATTAATGATTTTTTTATAATTTATTTAGTTTATTTTATTCAGTTTATATATTTATTTAGTTCAGTTACATGGTGCTTTGCTTCTTCTTCGAGATTAAAAGATGCCCTATAACCTTAGGAAACGCAAGCCTCCAGATACATTCAGGTATACAATGTTTTTTTTTTTTTCTTAAAAGAAAGACAAATATTTGCTGTTTTGTGTTCAGGATTAAGGGCAATGCAGTTTTATTATTTAGTGCACTCATAAAAGCTTTATTAAAATAATATGTCTGTAAAAGATGAATATAGGAGATATACACATAATTATTAAAAATTTCCTCTCAAACCGATCATTCCATGTTTTTTGTAGAATCCACTCTGCCTCTTGGCCATCTTGCTAAGAGAAGGGAGTTCCTGAAGGATCAGTCCTAAGTGTAATGCTTTTTGTTATCAAAGTTAATTCTATTACTGAAAAGCTGTCCCTCAACCATAAACAGTGCCATATTTTTTTAAGATGACGTTAGCACCTTTTCACAGTCATGCAACATGAGGGTTATCAAAAAGCAGTTGACTGTGTTAACTCTTGGTTAAAGACTAATGGGTTCATGATTTCGTCCCAGAAGACCATTTGCATCCAAATTTGTCAGAAGCAGAACCTTCACCCTGCACTAGAACTAAAGTTCAGACAAAAACACCTGACATGAAATTGTTGAGATGTATATTCAATAGAAGGTTGACATTTTTACAAAAAATGTCTACTTTGAACAAAGTGCACAAAGGACTTGTGCATGTTACGGGCTGTATCTTCCAACAAGTGGGGTGCAGATCATTGTATGTCACTTCAACAACTTTTTTGTGCACTTTGTGTGTTATAAATTATATTATGGATCTCACATTTATGTATTGGCTAGAAACAGCCTACTGCGATGGCTTGACCGAGTCCACAATTTGGCTATTATTGCTATTGGAATGTTCTGAACATCTATCCAGAGTCGAAGCAACTGAACCATCCTTGTTTGTCTGACGAAAGAAGTTGTCATTACGATACACCTTTAAACTAAACTCCCTGCCAGACCACCCTATATGTGTTTTTGAGCCGTGTTGGGAAAATATCTATAACAGCTGCAAGATTGCCACCTGTCCCTGTTGCACATAAAAAGAATGCTGTGCAAATTGGAGAAGTATGGCATTAAGGGAAAGTTGCTGCTATGGATAAAGGCATGCTTCTCTAATTTGTACAGCATTCTTTTATGCGCAACAGTATCAAAAGCATTCCTGAAATTGAAGTATATGCATTCCATGCCTTTTCTTCTCTGTCGCAAGTCTCATTAGTTAATCTGACATCCATTTAGGCCTTGAACAGTATTATTTAGTTGGTATGAAAATTATATAATATTATGATTAAGCCAAAATTTTATTAAAAAAAATAGCATTCAGCCCTACTGTAACCAAACAGAATCATTAGTATATTTTTTTATGAAAAATTTAGTTTTTTTCATTATAATGTAATCCTGTTTTAAAAACGAGACCATTGTCTATAAAGTTAGAGTATATAACTGATTATTATTTTTTAACCTTTGATGAATGAGTGTGTGTGCGTGCGTGCGCGCGCACATGCTCTAATAGTAATCAGATTCCCAGTCGGGGCCAGCTCTGTTGAGTGAGTTTCTCTATGGAACTTTCTAAAAAAGAAAAATTGTATATAAATACTTTTTATATTGAAGCCAACAGTTATGGTATCCTGATTTTCAAAGCTATATTCGTGCTGTCATCCATTATAAACATCCATTGAAACACAGTCGGAAGAGCCAAGCTGAGCCAGATGTTGATACATTTGAATATAAATATATATATATATACACACACATTATTTGAACTGTACTTTAAACATATTTGAAAAATGTATAATAATGGACCCCGCTTTACAATATTAATCCGTTCCAGAGACTCCATCGTATCATGAAAATACCATAACGTGAACCCAACAACACATTGTTTTTTTTGGTAATTTGTTCCAAGACTTTGGAAGTTGGAATTTTGCCTATATAACTAAGCTATTTATCTCTCTTAAAAGGTGATTTTTATAATGGAAATTGTGTTGATAAAAAAAAAATTCATTAAAACTAATATATTGATTAAAGCATAACACAAAAAATCACTTCAACTAAAGGATGCAAAAACAAAACTTGTGGCCAACATGTTTACAAATGTTGCTATTGGCTAAGAGAAGGATCGGTCAGAGACAATCTTAATCACATCCCATCGTAAATTTAAATAAGTAGGTACCAGTTAACATGATCACTGGTTAGTGGAATCAGTCACTTTAATTTCGAAAAACAATTCAAATCATTAAAATGCACTACACTTTCATCGTTATCATATGTTCGGTTATTAAAGTCAATTTTGAACACCTTTGTGATATTTTTTTTTTTTTTTTAAGGCACATTTCTGGAGGTCACTGTCATAAAACAATAAAAACTATTTTCAGTTGGTGGTTTATTGGGCTTTTCTGTTAGTGCAATCTATTATAAACGGGTAGTAAATTTGATCTTATTGCATTTGTGATAATACCGATAACTGGAATTCTTTGGGTGTTTACATTATTATGGTGAAATGTTTCCCCTTCCACGAAATCTTCAGTCATGTAAAAAACAAAAATAAATTTTCAGAATCTTCTCTTCATTTCTATTTTTTAAGCTTCGTAAACTTGTTACTCCATATCTCACTTGCGTGTATTGTTGTTAGTTGCAATTTGTGCACGGCATGTTCTTTGTTATTGATTGCTTATCTTTTTTACTGTTTTAAATTTTTCAACCCGAAAAATTTATTATGTACATTACAGTATTAATTAAGCTATGTACGTAAGTGTAAATTTATTTTGCTAACTTATGGAAAATATTCTTCTGATTTTCATTTAATTTTGTTAATTGGTAATGTAATAAAATGTAAATTTGTGATCTCTGTTTTTATAGCCCGTGAATAATATTCCTCTTATTTTTGCTTATTAGAATCGCTGTTTAATAGAATTAAAATTCAATTCACAAATGTGATCACAATGACTGGTACTTACCACATATTGTATAGTGAACAGTATTTGATTATAGAGAGTCCATCGTAAAGTGATTTGATCGTACAGGGAACCAGTTGTAAAGCGGGGGTCCACTGTATATATGTGCTACTCCTGAAAGGATTAATGCCACTGTTTTTCATTTTTACATTATATAATTGACTAATCATCATTTAATAATTGTTCACTCTAGTAGTAAGTTCAATCAGATTTATACTTTGTGCAAGTGTTTTTTTATTTAAGCTATTTTTAAAGCTAAAAACTTTAAAATGAATATTTTTCTTAGGCAGTGGATAATTTACTCATTTTTATTAATATAATTAATATATGTATTTATTTATTTTTTTATAGTCAGGTTGAGATGTGTAATGTATCACTTAGAATACCATTGAAGGAAGCCAATATTCTGCCTGCTTTGCAAAATGAAAGGAAATATACTCGTATTCCTTTATATAATAAGGAGCAAAAAGAAGTTGAACAGCATACTGATCAAATTTTTTTGTTCCAGTCAGACAGCTTCTATTCCCCTGTATGCAAGAGAAATAGCAAACAAAGATCAAAGACAAACAAAGATTTCGATTCACTTTTATCTTACAATGTTCCAAAAATTTGTACGAAGAAAAGAAGCAAAAAGAGAAATGAAATAACCATTTCAAAGTACCGCAGCCGTAAAGACATAAAACGATCAAAAGTGGATAAAGAAAACAGTAAAGAAACAAAAGGAGAGAAGTTGGAGTGCATAAAAAAATTAAAAGGTCCAGATATGATCTTAGAATTAATTAAAGAAACAGGATGTTCAGAAAATAAGGAACCTTCATTATTAAGTGAAACCTCCTTTGGAGACTTAAAAGGTAATTTACCTAATTTTGTTCGCAAAATTTTCGTTTCCAGAAGTTCTCCAAAATATAAAAGTGGACTTTACATGACAAAAGGGAGACATTTTCATCTTCAATTTAAATCATCTTGTGAGAGTATAGATGCAAAGAAACCACAGAAGAAATCATTACGTAAGCGTCCAAGGCAAAAAGTTCCCTTACAAATACGTTTTGGAAAGCATAATTTAGAAAATGTGAAAATAGACCTTCCTTCACATTCTGCAAGAGCTGTTAATGATCTTAAAACGACTGAATTACTGAATGAGGGTGGTTGTTTACCTAGCTATAATTTACTACAGAAAAAAATAGAGAATAAAAATAGCGATAACTGCGATAATCCTGCTTCTAATAATAATAATTCTCTTCACATTCATTCTAATGTAGGAAGCACTGAGAATGATGTACTTGAAAAAGTTTCAAAACCTAAATGTTTAGACTTAAAGAATAAGCTGCATTCTAGTTTGGACTTAAATTCTAGTGGGTTTGAATTACGTAGTTCAGATGGATTAGATGATGTTGAACAGGCATCGATATCTGTAAGTGAACAAAGAATGATTAATAATTATAGGAAAAGTAGGAAAAAATTAAATAAAGGAGCCTCACCTATTTTTCTTCGTCGAAGTCCAAGACTTAAACATTCTTGCGAAACCACTTCAGTTGTGTATGTTAATGGCAATATTACAAAAGCTATAGATAATGTTGAAATCTCTGAAAATATAATATCTGTTCAAATGCCAGAAGAGAATGTACAAAAGATCTCTACTGCTTCTTCTGACTTAACAAAAAATAAAGAATTTCCACCTTGTGATGCAAGTCAGCAACCCCTATCAAATCTCAGTGATATGCCATCTGTTAGACAAAGAAGATATTTGACCAAATTTAAGAATCTTAAGGAGATAACTGGTGATATTGATATTTTTGTTGATGAAGCTCTGTCTCCTGTTAGAAAATCCGAGGATAATGCTTTATCTTATAATTCAGCCTCACTGAAAGAATTACCGTGCAAAAGTATGCCAGTAGAGAATGAATATTCATTTTTTGAAACCAGTTCAACACTAGTCAGTGATTTAACATTAAAGCTGACCTCAACTCCAGTAGAACCAGTGATAAAACGTTTATCAGGCTTTAGTCTACACTGTTTTAAGAGAAAATCTAATGTTGAAAATAATTCCTTATCACAGAAACCCCAAAGCAGTAGTGATTTGTGTACAGAAAATAATGTTCGGTGTTGTCCTTCAGGTGGTCAAGATGAAAGTGAAGGTTCAGTTCCAGGTAGGTTGAAGATAATTATATACAATATTTGAAGTTGTTCTTTTTGATTAAAAGTTAACTTTTTATATGTCGTTTTAAAAAAGTTTATTAATTAATTAAATTTTTTTACACCCAAAACCATTCTGGTAACTGAGGAGTAACTCACAATGTTCACTGTGTTTTTTTTTTTTTTTTTTGCCACAGTAAATTTCTCTATTAAAAATTCAGTAACCATCTTAGAAAACAGGTCTTGTGCGTCAGGTTGCATATCATCCAAGTTTCTTGCGACCAACTAACTGGTTAAAATAAATTTATTAAAATAAAAATGATATATACATAAGATAAAAGTGTTAAAATACATAGAAGCTTTCGAAGCAAAGTGTCTCTTCATCAACTAGTCGGTGGATGGTGTACTTCAGTATATATTGATGGTTACAATAGCACAAGTCGACTGGGCATGATCATGTATCATGAGTCTGGTGTCGGTAGAACAAAATTACGTACACGTGATGACTGCTAGCGCTCATCGCACTCGTGTGATTCATAGTACTATTATTGGTGTCTATGTGCAGTGCTTCAAGCCATGAGCACTGGCCGTAATCGCATGAATAGTCGACGATTTCAGTATCCCGTCGGGAATCAAGATTGTGCTGCTCAACCCAGTAATGCTCGATGACTGTGGAGCATTCAAAATTAGTGGTTCACAGAGCCTCCTCATGCTCAGAAACCCAGTCTTTCAATCTTCTACCAGATTCACCTACATAACACCCCCCACAGTCCACTCATGGCTTGAAGCACTGCACATAGCCACCAATAATAGTACTATGAATCGCACAAGGGGAGTGCACTTACACCCTATTATATGATGTACTGTATTGCAGTGCAATGAGTGCTGGCGGTCATCACGTGACGTGATCATGCCCAGCTGACTTGTGCTATTGTAATCATCAGTATATACCGCAGTACACCATTCGCTGACTAGCTGATGAAGAGGCACTTCGCTTTGAAAGCTTCTATGTATTTTAGCGCTTTATATTATATTTTACACTTTTATCTTATTGTATTTTAATGCTTTCATCCTATTGTATCTCTGTTTTATCAGGTATGTATATATCATTTTTATTTTAATAAATTTATTTTAACCAATTAGTCGGTCATTGCAAGAAATTTGGATGATCAGTAACAATCTATTGAATAAGGTGAAAATGACCCTCAAAGTTGGCATTAACCTATATATAATTTCACATTACTGCTGATTAGCTAAACCAGTTGGAAATCAGATTTAATGATAAATATAAAAATGTACACAAGTCAAAGGAAGTCGAAGTATGCATCACCTAAAATGAGTGTTGGCTAGCCTTCTAATTACCAATAAATCGGCCGATTAGTCATTACAGTGCTTTCTTACCTTAATAGCCAGCAACCCACTGAAAAAGATGCCTATTGCTTATACAGTACACTACATACAGTCAAATATTAACTAAATAATACTATTATAAGGAATATTACAATGATTCATGTCTGAGAGAGTTTTCAATTAGAATGATGTTACATATCTGTAACTAGTTCCAGAAGATGGAGGTGATAATGGCG
The DNA here is from genome assembly GCF_048544385.1 of Mastigoproctus giganteus. NCBI lineage: Eukaryota > Metazoa > Arthropoda > Arachnida > Uropygi > Thelyphonidae > Mastigoproctus > Mastigoproctus giganteus. The sequence goes on from NC_143583.1 coordinate 209,386,452, forward strand.
GACAAGACATGGCTTCATCATTTCGACCCAGAAAATATGCAGCAATGCTCTGTTTGGAAGTGTATGTCATTGCCAACACCGATAAAATGAAAGTTATGGCTTCTGCAGGAAAAGGTTATGGTCATCTCTCGTTTTGACATTTTAAGGAATGATTTACCAGAACATTGTGCCATGTCATACGACTGTTACTGTACCTTATTATGGAACTGTGCTGCACACTTGTGCATGATTCCATTTGTCGCAAACGAGATGTCATGTTGCTCGTACTGTCATCGAGTACTTAGCCAGCTATAATGTCAGAAGTGTTTCTCGCCATACTGCTGACCCTAAGTTAAAGAAGGATCTGTGAGGACAATGTTTCCAGTTGTCAGAAGAAGTTGTAAAGACATTGGTGGTAATGCCCAAATGTATTCCCCCAAGGTTTTGAAGAATGGCAGAAAATTTTCATCAAATGGTGACTACTTTGAAAAAGGACCATCAAAATATGGATGATTAATAAATGCATGTTGTGAAAAAACGTTATGATCATTCTTTATTAAAAAGCCCTCGTAAAGTGTATGCCACTATCAAAATAAAAAGCAGTATACTTCTGCACTGGAGCAGTGTAATATCAAGGAAACTGATAGTGAAGTGTGTCCCTGATATGAGATCAATGCACCTGGTTTTCTTACAGCTGCGTACATAAAGTAGCTATGCCAGTATGTATAGAGCTCATGTGCAGTGACTTTATATAGCTTTTGCCCTGAACTTAAATTATATCTACTTTTGCAGTTAACTGGAAGCAGCAAAAATCGATCAATGATTATGGTTCCATTTTGTTTTATTATTATTATTAATTACACATGAATTATTAATGATTCTACTAAAGCTTTCAAAAAAAAAAAAAAACTAACTAACAAACAACAAAATAGCAAATGAATACTGTGAGACCGATGTAGCTGCAAGGTGTGAAGTCTTAAATATAGATTTTTTGTCTTGAAGTGCAAATAGCATAACTGTATGCAGTATAGGTTTTTTGTTTTAGTTTAACAGTACTAAATTCTGTGCAGTTTATAAATGAAAAAAATTTAAAGAACCTTCAGTTGAAGAAATTAAGTCTTGACATTTCACTTTAATGAAAGGATTGTGGCTGAATTTTAGCAGCAAGATAATAGATATTTATTGGAAGGTTAGTAAAAGATATGTGTAAATTGCGATGCAAATGGTCATCACTCGTTCACGAGTGCAATTTCAATTTTATAACTTTCATTCCCAGACATATTAAGTGCTTCCAAAAACATTCAACATTTTTTCTGCAAATCTTTTGATATTAAGAAATTTGTAAAATTGTTGTGCCAGTGGATGAAACCACAATGTGAACTGTGTGTGTGTTGCTTGCATTTATAGATTGCCGAACCGTGACCTATTCAGTAACATATACTGAAATTTAGTAAATTAATGAAGAGCCAATTTTAAATATTATATAGTAATACATATGTTATCTTAAAAATGATTCTTATTCATTTTAAAATACTTCAAACATATCAAATATACTACATGTTTGTCACTCAGGGAGTTTCTTTATCAATTTTTATTTTCCTTTAAAAAAAACTAGTAGCAGTATCCCCAGTGACCTTTTTACTTGTTTTCCACCATGAATAAGTTCTACAAATTTCAGCTTCTGGAGAATAGACACCTGCAAGGTGATCTATTTGAGGTGTATAAGGCCTTGAATGGTTTGAGCAAGCTCAGTGCTAATGGGATTCTTCCTCTTCCTCAGATTACTCACCTGAGGGGACATATTCAAATTGAGGAAAGACAATTGTAGAATTGATGTGCAGAAATTCGCCTTTAGCCAGCGGGTGGTTGATAGTTGGAACAAACTTCCATCTATTGTTGGTGGAGGTCAACAACTTAAATAAGTTCAAGGAAGGACTAGACAAACATTTGGAGTGAATCGATGGTTTTTTTTTTTTTTTTTTGGCTGAGACTATATAAGCTTGCTTCCTTGCATCATAGCCTCTACTAATGCTAATATCAGTCATTTATGGAAAAAAAAAAAAAAAAAAAAAAAAAAAATATATATATATATATATATATATATTTTTTTTTTTCATACTTCCATAGCAAGAGTTAGATTCTAAAGGAAATTGAGCTGCTTATTTCAAAAATACCAAGAGCATGTCTCTGTCATGCTTCATTAAAAGATATACTGAAATTTAGTAAATTAATGAAGAGCCAATTTCAAATATCATATAGTAATATATATCTTATCATAAAAATGATTCTTATTCATTTTAAAATACTTCAATCAAACATATAATATACTACATGTTTGCCACTCAGAGAGTTTTCCTTATAGTTAATTTTTATTTTCCATTTAAGAAACTAGTAGCAGTATCCCCAATGACCTTTTTACTGGTTTTTTGCCATGAATATGTCCTGATGAAAGCATTCCCTTTGCTTATCATTTACATGTCCCAAATTTTGAGATAATAAAGTGAAATGAGAATGAAGAAAATGAATTTTCAAAGAGATTCAGCAGCCCATATCTTTATAACATTGCAGTAAAGTCAACTCCAGAGATTCATTATTGTCTTCTTTTCTTCTTCCAAGAAATCCTTGCAAAACTGCTTTGTTACATCATTTGTGAAGAGTTTCTTCATTTGAGTGAAAATTCCTTTTTTTTTTTTCAGTTTTGCATCTGTTAAATTTGAGAACAGTTCCCTTAGATTAATAAAATCTGCTTCCTTCTATATCCAGAATTAACAAAATTCTTCATTAATCTAGGCTTTATGTGGGAAGGTGGAAGAACTTATTTTCATATAAAGCTTCAATTAATATATACATATTTTGTATTACTTCTCCCTGGTAAAAATTCCTACTCCTTTTCCCACTGCTGCACAACTATCCCACTAACATAGAAAACAAGAGTATTTTGTGAAACTTCCCTATAGGCCACTGAGTAATTCACTTACCATAAGATCTCTACAGATATTCCAAGAAAAATCATGGTATCTTATTGCACTCAAGATCATGAAGATATTTTCATGTTTCTTTCAAGCCAAAAGAATGAAGATATAGATGGGAAATGCATTTCCATTGTATGCAGCAAAACTGCTTTAAAAGTAAATTTTGAGGCATCAGTAAATATATGCCATTCATCAGGATTGTGTTCATTGTCCATTTCATTCAGAAGACAACTAATATCTTTTCAGAAACACATATCATCTACCATAACAAAATATTTGGGAAACAATCAAAATATTTTTGATATATTGTAATTTTAGTTCTTGCTTCAAGTAACTTCCACCATGGTAAACTGGAACCAAGGAGTTCTGTTGCTCTTTATAGTTTGAATTGCAAACTATGTTATTCAGTTCTTGTTGGTCAGTTAAGTGTGGCACGCGAATCTATTGAGGTGAACATTTCAGCAACTCAGGAATCCTCACTGTATTCATCGTACTTCTTTTATCCAATGATTTTGAGGCATTTGGTATATAGTGTATAGTGTGTTCGTGCCTAACAGCACCAGGGGGTTTCCCCCATCTCCGTGTTGCTTTCATTGTGGGTGTAACAGTTCACTGTAAAGGCCAGACATTTAAAAGCGTATGGATATTGTATGGGTGTAGTGTTGTGTATCGTTGTTCTTCTGGCCATTTAGCCACTAGACCCCTGCTGGGGCCCACAGTTGTCCACACTATGCCTCGTGGAGGCAGACCAGGTACACTAGTATTGAAATATTTACTCTGGCAGGTCCTGCCACCTAATTTTCTGAGATTTCAGTAGCTAGGACCTAAAAAAAAATATATATATATACAGTCGAACTTCCCTATAACGAATTCGATAAATCCAGCGAAAAAATTCGTTATAGAGAAATTTCGTTATACAGAGAATATCTTTTTTATTAGAAATTGTTATTTAATTAGAAAATAAAAATGAATCTACATTTATTTTTAATGTATTTTATTTCAAAAACACTTATTTAAATTACGTGTACACAATATGCGCCTGTAAGTATCACAAATTTTAAAAAATCTGTAATTTTCGTTTGCACAGTACAATTAAAAAATGTCTGATTCTCAAAAAAACCTCACATTTGTTCAGAGCATTAAAAACATTATCAGGAACATTTTCACAAAACTGTAGACCCATACGAACCGTTTTAAAAGCGTTAATCATTTCTTCATGAGTTGACTTTTCTCTATGGGTTGTTCTGATGTGTCTTCAGCGTCATCGTTAATTTCTTCGTGATCATGGTTGCGTCTAACACTGTTCAGCAGTATTTCATCTTCATTTAGATGTTCTGTTGTAGTCAGATCTTGATCTACATAAACATAACTATCCAGTGTTATTTCATTTTCGATGTTTCCGGATGATTATAATAATGTCCAAAAGTTTTTCAGTTGTGAAAGGGGCAGTTCATCTTGTTCATCCAGTTGATGGTCGACTTCTGTATTCAATGCAAATCCCGCTTTCGAAAAACAATTTTGAATAGTGTATTCAGTGATATCGTTTGTCCAAACTTTTGCCAGTTCAGAGATGCAATCTCTAAGGTTAATTGTAACCTCCAAATTTCTATTTTCTGATAATGCATTGACAATCTTCATTATTATTCTCTTTCGATAATGAAATTTAAAATTTTTAATAATGCCTTGGTCCATTGGCTGGAGTTTTGATGTCACATTTGGTGGTAAAAACAAAAACTTCACACTTTTAAGTTTGGCAGAAATACTGGCAGGATGTGCTGGACAGTTGTCAGTTACCAACATGATTTTCCTTTTTTTCTTTTGTTATATGCTTGTCTAGTTTTAATATCCAGTCTTCAAAGATATCACTGGACATCCATGCTTTTTTATTAAAGGCGTAGTCAACTTCCAAAGATTTTGTGCCTCTAAAACATCTTGGGTTTTTTGATTTTCCGATGACTAAAAGTCTTAATTTTTCACTTCCTGTCATATTTGCTCCAACTGGCACAGTGATTCTTTCTTTGCTTTGTTTTCCGCCAAAACATTTATCATCCTTAAAAGCAAGTGTTCTATTCAGTAAACATTTAAAGAATAAACCCATTTCGTCAGCATTAAAAACATCCTTAGGTTCATATTCTTCCAAAATCTCCTTTAAGGTATTGTTCCTCTAACTGTTGCAATCTTCTTCACTTACATTAACACTTTCTCCACAATTCTGTGGCGCTTCTTAAATTTATCTAGCCACCCAGTGCTCGCATTAAATTCTGTATGTCCCAGGGACTGTGCAAATTTCAGAGCTTGTTGCTTAATTATTGGACCCGATATTGATATATTCTTTTCAGGTATCATTTGCACCCATTTTAGAATAGCTTTATCAACATCTTCTTATATACACAACTTAATTCGCTTCTTGTTATTGTTATTTGGTTTTTTAGGAGCATTAGCAGCTAAGGCCATATTGCTCTGGGGATATGCGGTGGTCATTCTCTGACCTTTCCGCATCCTCCTTATTTGGTGGTGACGGGCTCGAACCCAGGTCTAATGAAGAAGCGTGTGCTATGCACTGCTGCTCCTTCCCACCTGGCTATGGAGGCGCCCTTGAATCGCTTCTTGTCTGCACCTCCTTCAATTGCATTTAAAATTGTATATAAGCTGCTTGCAGGTATGCCATATTTGCCCGCAATATCTTTTTTCTTAAAACCCTGGTCAATATCATGAAGAATCTTTACTTTATCATTAATACTTAAACACTTTCTCTTAGACATTGTTTCTGCAAATGTAACAATTACTGGACTGCAGCTCTTGCTCATACATACACGGCAAACTTCGCTGCGCTGGCCATGTAGTGAATTGTTAGTACTGCCTATTCAGTGATGTTCGCTTGCCAATTCAACAGTATCACGTGACTTTTTCTACCAATCACTTTGAAGAAATGTATGACTTTCATTCATATACTGGGTGATTCACTACCAGCGCGACAAGCTTGCAGGAGGTGTAGGGGACACAAAGACGAATCGGAATCACATAGCATTGCAGGGTCCGAAATGCCTTCGTCATGCGGTAGAGGACGTTGAACGGAAGGTCGCGTGAACAGCGATCCTGCTGGAAGGCAGCATTTGCGGACCGTTTCTGTTGAAGAAACCAAGTAGCAAAAGTCCTCCGGAGTGGATAATCCGCAGGCTCCAATGATTGGACGTGTTGCAGATGGTATGAACTCATTTGGTTTGTTGACAGTATCCTTCATACAGTGGATTGGGAAATACCCAATTGTTGGCCTATCGCTCTAGTACTCGTACTCGGATTGCCTTCTGCAAGACGTAGGACATTCTCCTCATTGTCTGGCGTCCTCGTCGTTCGCTCTTGATTGATGGTACCTTTCGTGAAACAACCAGTCTCGCGTAACCTTCTGTGCACACGTGCGAAAATCGTATGATGAGGAGCATGCCTGTGCGGGAAACGTTCCTGGTACAAGCGCAGAGCGGTGCGCCGTTACAGTCCGCATCTCCATACGCGAGGTGCATGTCGCCCAGTTTAATGTTTGAATACTCGTCCATCCTACTGCCTCGGGAACCGGTTCGCAACTGCTGACTTTCAGCGGGATCGCTGTTCACACGACCTCCCGTTCAACGTCCTCTACCGCATGACAAAGGCATTTCGGACCCTGCAATGCTATGTGAATCCGATTCGTCTTTGTGCCCCATACACCTCCTGCAAGTTTGTCACACTGGTAGTGAATCACCCTGTATACACGAAATAAAATTTACGGTTAATGTATGCTGTATGTTACTTTTCAGAAAAAATAATAATAATAAAAGAGCATATAGCCTATGTGATTGATGACAAATTGTTGTAAAAGAACGAAATTAAAAAAAAAAAAAAAAAATTCATTAAAGCCATCTACTGTGAGTCCAATTAGATGAGAACGGACATATCATATAATGATTGACAGGAAGGTCACATGGTACGATTGAGATGAGAAGCGAATGTCACTCAGTAGGCGTTACTAAAAACCGACTATGGTAGCATTCTATGTATTGCTACCGCAGCGAATTTTGTTTTCCCCTGAGCCAACATAAATTTACAAATCTATCCTATTTATTGTAAAGTTTATGACCACTTTTAAGAAAACCCATTTGGTTTTATAACTGTAACAAAAATGAAACAAAGACCCTCCTACGGGCATCAATGGCCACAAGTATTCACTCAAAGGATGATTAATTCCAGATGCTAATGCATAATTTCGGGAAGGAGGTCGTATATTTGAGCGGCTGTTTAGCAGTAAATGCTTGAAAATCTTCAAAAATGCTTTTACTAATTTTTTTTAAAAATTCATTATAGAGAGAGACTAACACTTCGCTATATGGTTAATTTTACATGTAATTTCGTTTCAAGGTGCAATGTTTTGCGCAAAAAATTTGTAATATAGAGAAATTCGTTAAATAGAAGTTCCACTGTGTATATATATATATATATATATATATATATTATCCTTTTGTATTATAATTCTTTTGTATTATCATTCTATTGTTTCTTAATCTGTCTTTTGTGCATCGTTAATGCCATTGTTATTGCCATGTTGGCCAATTGAACATTATATGTGCAAGTGTATATACGTTTACAATAGTTCGATTTTCTTAAGTACTGGTGTTTTTTTCATATAGGTATTGGCGTTAATACAATACTGGTCTTTAAGTTAGCCTTGTCTCGGTTATCTTAAATTCACATGGCCTATACATTTAGGATTTAGAAACTTATTGCGTATTGCTGAAGAAATTTTCATGATAATTACTGATGAAAATTTTTTATGTATCTGTAGCAATAGGTAATCATCAATACTATTTTATAACTATATAATAATATTTATACAATTTATACATTTTTGCTTTACATCACGTGGCCGTCAATTCCTTACTTCATCGGGGGCTTTGAGTGGATTAACAGCCCATTCGATGTAATGCTTTTATACTTACCCGTTTCTGTTTGTATCTATCACAGCTTTGCTATTTTATTTTATTCTGGATACTAAGGACTTATGTTTATATTAATTTACTTAATTATTGTTAGCTAAACTAGTATTAATTATGAATTAGTTAATTTTTTACAATCTCTTCAGCAACTGTGATAGAATTCACAAAGCCCAACGGGTAAGCATTTTATATTGTTATACTACAACTACTTACTTAAATGTGGTCCAGTGGAGGTCGTGGAGTCGAAAAGGGAATTTCCCGCTTTTAATTTGTTTTTATGTATGGTTATTTTTATGGCGCAGTCGCATTAGCATATCACTGTGTGCTGATGTCTCATTGGCCGAAGTCCCCGATTTTCAAGCCAATGCCTATTATGGTGGTTTGTTGTTGGTTCGATGAAATTCTGTTAAATTTCTGTAGTTTTGTGTTAACTTGTGGATTAAATTCCTTTATTTACATGTGTATTTACATTAATTTTTACATTTGTTTTATGCCTTACCTTGGACTGTGCCGGTACCACTTTTCCAAGGCGTAACAGCACGTGTATGTCCAGAGGCAAAGCTATATACATATATACAGCCTCTTACTATGGGGGTTTTTTTGTTGGGGGTGGGTGGGGGGTTTCAATTTTGGCAAAGGTTGTAGTGCAGTCAGGCGACGAGCCTCGCCTGAGTGCAATAAACCTTATAATCTTGGGGATACTCTTTTGAGTAATTACTATTTTATTTTTAGATGGTTTTTGATGAAAGTATGCGGGTCTACATTGGGGTGGTGTTTTCTAATATTAGCGTATATTGCAGTTTTTATATGATATCTACTGTATTGTTTGGGAATTTTATTTATATCCAGTGTTCTGATGAGTTTTTGTATTGCTATCTTTCCGCTATTTATATTGCTGCATATTTTTAATAGTCTGTTTGTGTGGTTTCTTATGGTATTCCCGTGTATATGTTTAGCTATGTTACTATCCCAGTGTGTAAGTTTTATTGATTCGAAATGAAAATGGTCTCTTTTGTCATAGTGTTGTGTACATATTTTGTCTGTGTTGATGGCAATTTCGCTGTCTAGGTAGACAGCTTTTTGGTTATTATCTGGATTTGTGCATTCAATTTTTAGGTCTGTTGGGTAAGTGTTCTTTGCTACGCTTATAAAGTTGTCATGGTTGATCACGAGTACGTCATCTATGTATCTGTAGAATTTTATTTTGTTGGTAATGTTACTTTCATAATAGTGCAGGTAGAGGTTAGCCATGGCACATGAACTGCTGGAGCCCATAGCTATCCCCCTGCTTTGTATATATGTTCTGCCCCCCATTAGAATGTAATTGCCTTTAACACTGATTTTTGTGAGGTCATTCCAGTATTGTTTTTTGCATTGCAGTATGTTTTGATGTTTTTGGTAGTATATCTGTAGTACTTCTATTAGGTTGTCGTGTGCTATACTTGTGAAGAGGTTTTTGAAGTCGTATGTGTTTATACTTTTTATATGATTGTTTTGTTTTTTTAGGTCGTCCAAATATTCTTTGTTGTTGGTGATAATTCTGGTGTTTTCGATTTCTTTGGTGATGCTTTTTAATTTGTCTTCCATAATCTTACTAGTATACTTGATGTAGCTATTTTTGCCTGAAGTGATGAATCTTTTTCCCGTAGGTATCTTGTGATATTTTGGAATCCAGTAAATGTAGGGGTATTGCATCCTGTCTATTTTAATTTTTAGTTTTTTATGCATTGCCAAAATTTTTTTGCTGATGCTGTTTGGATTGGCATCTATGTACTTGTATGTTTCATTGTCATGCAATTCTTCTTTAATGGCTTCTATGTAGAATTTCTTGCAAATGATACTGAAATTATTGTTTGCTTTGTCGGTTCTAGTGGTAACGAATTTGTTTTGTATTTCTTTAATTTTATTGTTGATGGTTTTTAAATTTAAGTGTTTGTTATTTTTATTATGTTTTTGTAGTGTTATGTTTTCCCTGAAGCATTCTAATATGTTTTCCGTATTGGCGTTTATCCAACATTGGAATGATTCTATGGGTTCATTGTTTTTGTGTGCTGCTTTGAATGCAAATTGTAACAGATCTGTGTATATTGATTTTTTTATATAATCCAACGTAATTGGGATGTTGGGTCTGAATTTTGTACCCTTTTTCATTGTTTCTCTTAGTGTTTTGCCTTCGATGATATTGAGGTCTCCTGTTACTATATGATTGTAATGTGTATTGATGAAATTTTTATATCTACTTTCCTGGCAGTGACATGGTTGTTCTTCTTCATTCATTTTATTAATGGTGTTTTTGTAATTGCAGATGGTTAGTCCTATGGGTTTGGTGTATCTGTATCTAATTTTAATTTGTGTGTTTTTGATAGGTAGGTAACTTTTGTTATTATTAATGATATTACCAATATTAACTGTGTCGTATAAACGGTTTTGGTATTTTATTATGCAGTACTCTTTTTTAGTGTGTACGTTGAAATTTATGCCTATTCTGAATTTAAATATGTCTTCAAGTATATTGTTGAGGTGTATGTTCTGAGTTTTTTGCCTTTGGTATATTTTGCTAAGTGCTCTAAGTTTGCTTATTTTAATAGAGAATAGTGTGTTGTGTATATTTTTGGTGTTTATGGGGTCTGTATCCCATTCTGTTAAGAGTTTTTCAAAATCATTGATATTTATTGGTATTTTGCTGTTGCTTTTATTGTATTCCTGTAATTTTCCGTTTTTAATCCCATTATATTGCCGTTTGTTTGTGGTGATCTTGTAGACCACCCCCAGGGATCATTAGGCGCCTCCGTAGCCAGGTGGGAAGGAGCAGCAGTGCATAGCACACGCTTCTTGATTAGACCGGGGTTCGAGCCCGTCACAACCAAATATGGAGGATGCAGAAAGGTCAGAGAATGACCACCGCCTATCCCGGAGCAATATGGCCTTAGTTGCTAATGCTCCTAAAAACCAAACGACAACAACCAGGGATCATTATTGCCAGTAGTTGTGACCAATTGCTGCCAAGTCTCCTGTTTGCAGTGCCGTAGTTTGCAGTTTGCATTTCTCACTTCTCTGCACCGCTGCCGTAAGGCCTCCACTTCTGCAGCTGGCCAAGATCTTCTGGCCCTTTGAAAAGCCTTGTGTCAGATCTGAGTTTCCTTTCTAAGGTGCTGCAGGTCCCGGTTCTACCATGGCACTGCACCCGGGGCTGGGTGTTTCCTAGGTATTGGAGCTTCACAGGCCTGGGTGATGAGGGCTGTTGTCTTCTGCTGAAGGGGTTCCGGGTTTCTAGTGGTCTGGAGTTCGGCATTATGATCCTGTAAGGCAACTGAGATTTCAGTCTGGAAGGTGTCCCAATTTGCTTTCTGAATAGTGTACCTGTGCTGTATTTGTCTTGGTACTGGATTCCTAGTTAGTGAGCAGGTAAGCTGGAAGGGTATGGCACAGTGGTCAGAGGTGGTCCAGGCATCTTGGACTTGACCACCCAGTAATATTGCTGGCTATGTTTCTGGAGGCCATGGTGACATCTACAGTTGGCTCCCACAACGTATTGCAGAAGGTCGGCAGGTTGTGTGGGAAGTTTAATACCGTTACTGGTGCGTTTGCCAAGAACTCCTCTAGTTTTTGACCGTTCCTTGTGCCCGGTCGATCAGGTGTGTGACTGTGCCTCACTGTGGTCCTGCAGTTGGCATCTGCGCCAATGATTATTCGCGAGTTTGGAAAGGTGTTGATTACCGTGTGAAGGTAATTTATAGTGATGGCGATATTCACCTGGGCGGCAACACAAGACCACAACATAAAGGGCTCCCATGGCAGTAACAATGTGGGCACATGTGGCCCAAGCAGTGCAGAAGTGTGTAATTCTAGTAGCTGTGATGTCTGGATTCCGGAAGACAATGGCTGCCCAGGGAGTCTCATCCTCCGCCCGGATGATCTTGTATTTCAGGGGATACCTTCAGACCATTTACATGTGGGCATATGATTCTTGCAAAATTAAGACGGCAATGTTCTCCTCTTCAGCTTTAAGTCATAACTGATCGGCCACTGCCCTGGCCCTTTGTGCTTTTATTTGTATGAACTTAACCTCAGTGGTGTTGTACTGCTTAAGGCATGTCCCCATAATCGAGTCTTGCCTGGTATAAACTCTTAGCCTTAAGGTACACTGGGCATTTTCTGTCTCTTATGGAATGCGCAGAGTCCATTTTTAGGCCTTTACAATTTGTACAAACTGGTTGCGTGCTTTTATTTGGGCAGTTGTTATAATAATGGCCTTTTTCAGAACAGTGACCACACGTTGGTGCCGTTTGTGTGCAAGTATGTAGTGTGGCCATATCTGCAACAACAGAAGCATATGAGCACACCCACGTGCTCGCGGAAGTGGTGGCTGCTCCACTTTACAAAGATTCTTGTCTGTCCTTTCAGGGCCTGCCAGGCGACAGGGGTAAGTTCCACAATCCAGTTGGTGGATCTAGCGTCTTTAGATTTGTTGGAGTACTTTGGGGTGAGCAGGTTTTGGGCGTCAGAGTTAGGTAGGGAGTTGGAGAAATTTCTCTGGTAGATCTCATCTGCTAACTGGTTTGGTGTCATTTTCTAAGTCATATATATATTGTTATGGACGGTCCTTTTTGCGTGGGCAAAGTCGCGGTAAGGCTTAGTTCTGGGATTTTTGGATTATTGATGATCTTTTCTGCTTCTTCCTTTGTCTCCGTCTCCATTAGTATGCCAGTGTTTCTAGTCTTCCTAACTGCTTTTATCCTCATTGTCTTGAGGTCAGCGCTTAGATTGGTGATTACTTGTGTCTTGAGCTCTTCACTGGATTGCATTTTGTCCGGTGTCGCAGGGCATAGAACGACCAGATGTGGTTGCCTTAGGAGTGTTTTCCGTTTGGCAGGTTGTGCACTAGAATCTGCAGTCGGTGTCTGGTAAGGTGTGGTCCTCAGTGCTTGTGCATAGGAAGGGGCATGCTGTGGCATTTGATTTGCCCTTCCCTCCAAGTAGGCCTCCAACTTGGCAGTTGCTTTGTCATATTCCGATTGTGTAGAGAGGAGGATAGTCTCCAATTTGCTCCATAAGGAGACGATTTCGGCGTGATGATTTGTCGTAACTCTGTTCGTTTGCTCTTTGAACAAGGTCCCTAATGCCGTCCTAAGGGTCAGCACCTGTTGCAGGACGGGGCCCTCTCGCAGTGCGGGATCCAAAGCATGTTCCTCCTCCACGCAGTCGCACTGCTGGCTCCTTTGTTCAGTTTGTTCCTTGGATTCAGATTGAGATCTAGTTTCTCTCTCAGGTTTTGGGATTTCTACCTTGTTGTTGTTGTTTTTTGGAACTGGAGCGGGCTTTTGGCTTTCCGTATCGCCTATTATGTCTACAGTCTGAACAATTCCAGAGGCGTTTTCCATGCTTACTTCTGAGCAGTTTGAGTCTTGTGAAGGCATTTTCATAAAGTTCCAGATTATCGGGACTTGTTTGATTTATCCTTGTAGAGCAGTGAGAATTATGATATTTGGTGGTCGCCGCAAGAAGCTGCGATTATTTGGGCTGATTTCCACTGGTCGCGTGGGGGGGAGGAATAGAGCCCAGATTATAAAGGGCCCTAGAGCAGCGGGGTTTTTCTTCTCTTTGCAATTTTCAGGGGCGCCGATCACAGAAATCACAATTATTTCAATGTAGGCACAATAGTATGGAAGCGGAGTCCGCCCAAATAATGTCTAAGAGAAGAGGGGTGGGGGGAATCTTGAAGGCACATTTTAGTTCACTATACAGTTCACAGAATGTCTCCGGGTTAATAGAGCACAGTCCTACCGTATAGTAGCATGGGAGGGGCACCAATCCCCAGTCAATAAGTGAAGTTTGGATGTGGTGGCTGAAAGGCCACACTAATTCTAGAACAGGGTGCTTTTCACGGCAGACCCAGTCACAAGACAAATCAAAATTTGCTGTGGCCAGAATTCAGTCATTTTCAGTGATTTCGGTTTGGTCATAAGCTGTTGGTGCAAATAGGGCAAGACCATTCCTTAATAGAGGGGGTCTTTCTCTGTTTTGTGCAAGTTTCCGATCTACCAGAGCTGAGAACCAAAGTTCCGAAAATCGGTCAAAAGTCAGTCGAGATCGCTGGCCTGACGCGAGTTGTGACTACGTGGTGCTAACATAGCACCACGTAACAGTACCAAGTGAAGAGGATGAAAAAATGCCCACTCTTATTGCTAAGTACATTATTGGTGTATCTATAATTATAAATATGGACGTTTAATATTGGTTAAGGCTGCGTACACAAATTCACAGCCAAATTTAACTGAGTTTTAAGCACGTGGCAGTGATGGCAGGACAAAGGGAGACCCTCTTTGTTGTGCAAGGTGTTCCTGTGAATGTACCTAGGAAAATTTTAAATTACTGTATACAGTTTGGCAAATCAATGACAGAGATAACAAGCAAGTATTAATTTCCATATCAGCATATTGAATTGGGAAGTAGCTCGGGATGCTAAAGTCCAAAATTGTATGCTGTAGGCATATAGGCAAAGTTTAAATACACTCATATTTTCATTAATTCTGTAAAGGAAATTTTTACAAAGTCACCTGGTGATCCAGTTTCTTTAGTTCTTTAAGATTAAGTCACTGGCAAATGGCAAATCCATGGTTAAAAAAAAAAAGTAAAGTGCAGCCATTATCAACCCACTGCAGGATGGAAGCCTCCTCAACAATTCATGCTGAGGGAAGTGGACCATAATCTGCCACGCTGGTCCAGTGCGGGTTGGCAGATCGACCGTATTCAGCAGTCAGGGGCTTGAACCCCAGTCTACTCAAAGAGCATGTGCTACTGCACTCCCGCTCCTGCCCACTCGGCTACAGAGGCCTCTGTGGTTATCTGGCACAAAATTTACTATTTATCAGGAGCACTCATAAACGTGACCTCACGGTTGAAACCATATGCTGACCAGAGGCATTTGGTATCAGCAGGTCTTTATTATGCGGAACGGAACAGATGATTCTGTGTGGTAGTATATTTGATGCTTTGTTTGCTTTTTATGGACATCGCTGATTTTTTGTCATGTAGAAATAGGAGTTATCGATGTGGTTGTGTAGTTCTTGCCACACCTTAGGAACAGAATAAAATCAGAAAATGTGGTGCCATTCTGTTATACTGGATGGTACCATCCAGTATAACAGAAATTGGTGCTATGTAATGAATGGAACAAGAAAACAGTAATGTGGTGATTGGCTATATGTGCAAGTGGAGTAGTAGGAAGAGCCATAGTGGCCATGTGATCAGTTTTTTATATGGATATGTAAGCTGGCTGCTATAATCTCCAGAAGATTTAACAGTACCAGATTGCCCTTTGGCAAATCACTTGAGAGACAGTATACATTTCTAAGACATGAATATTAAGTGATTTTAAAAATAACATATGGTCAGAAAAATTTTCATACTTGATGTTATTATAAATTTTAAGGTTTCAGTATGTTTTTATAACAAAATGAATCCCTACACATTATTGCTGGATCATGTAGCATAATGGAAATATGCAAACAAAATAATGTGGTAATAAAATTAGTGAGGGTACTAAAGGTAAACATTATTAGATGAAGCATGCTTTTTCAAGTGTGCTGTACATCTATATAGAAAAAGATATTTTAATATAGAATTTTTTTATAGGATTTGTTACACACTTCTGAAAATGTTTAATAAGTTCTATTGTCTTAATATTCCAATATATTTTCTGTAGTTCATAACACCAAAAAAAAGTGTAGTAAATTTAGTAGTCTGTTTTTTTCAGAAATGAATTCTTTAAATATTATTACGAATGTATACTAAACTGTTATTAGTGAACAGGTTAGTGCCATTGCACCATGTTTTGTTTATAGTGAACTGTCGAAGTAGATAATTCTCATAGTTTTAATTGTATCTCATATTGTGAATACCTTCACAATGAGTTGCCATAGTATTGCACTACCTTGAATAAGTAAGACTTCACGAATGGAGAGCCGACGGGCTAGCCGGGTGGGTAAAGTGCCTGCCTAGCAACCCAAAGGTCGTGGGTTCGATTCCCGCCTTGGGCTTGGATCAAAGTACTGCAAAAACTTTGGGAGGTGCATTATGGCCACAGAAGCCTATGCACCAACAACTACCAAAAAAAAAAAAAAAAAAAAACCAATGGAGAAGACTAATATTACTTAGCTGACCGAGGAGAGGCCAACAAGCCTTGAAATGGTGCCATCTGGGTGGTGGTATCTGCTGAGAATAAGTACCATTAGTCCTCTCCATTGGTGAAGTGTTACTTATTCGAGGTAGTGCAATACTATGGCAATGCATTGTGAAGGTATTCACAATACAATTTAAATGATGTCAGTTATCTGTTTTGGCAGTTCACTACGAACGAAATACGGTGCAATGGACTAACGTGGGCACCAACCAGGGAGGGAACCTTATGCGTAGTCTCATGCTTTATGCAAAAATAGTCACTTTAGTTTATACTGAACTGTTATGTAATCTGTCTTCATGTATACAACTGATAACTGATTTAAAAATTATCTAACGCAGCTTAATTTACTCAGACAATTATTTTTTGTTATTCATTAAATTATATAGGTTTTAAAATGTAGTCTTTTTTTTTTTTTTAGCATATTCTCAAGACTTTCCACATCAGGAATCTCATTGTGATTTACCAACAGATATAACAAAAAAGTATGTGATACAGATATTTTATGTTTTTATTTATTATAGTTATTTTTTATATTTTAATTATCGACATGTTTAAAGGGTTAAAATTGAAAATTTTACCCTTTTCTGAGTAGGTTTCTGGACAGTATGCATGCAACTGGAGTAATTTTTTCAAAGAATTTATTAGTTAAAATTGAAAAATTATGTATACAAATGCTTTTGAATATTAATTTTTTCCTATTTTGACTTTATAACTGAGCATCAGAGCTGGATTATTTTCAAAAATATAATAAAAAAACAAAAATATCATAAAACTTGGTAAAATTTTAAAGAATTGAAAAAATATATGTATATAAATTTAGTTATTTATTTTTTTATTTTCAATAAATATCTTATATATTTATATGTTTATTATATGATTCGGTGTCATCAATTTGTGTAAGGCCATGTTATCCTATAAATTATGGACAGGACATTATGTGCCTTCCTAGCTGCCTTTTTTTTTTTTTTTATGAAAACCCCAAACACGAAAGGTATCAAAACCTATAGTACTTAGTACCGTGCATGGGTTGAAGAAGTATGGTGGTGGTGGGGGGAGGGGGATGCCAGAAACTTTGCTCTAGAGACTAAACATGGGTTTCACCACTTCAAGCCTCCAATAAGCAAAGTGGTGGTATTTCACCACTTTGCCAGAAACTTTGCTCTAGAGACTAAACATGGGTTTCACCACTTCAAGCCTCCAATAAGCAAAGTGGTGGTATTTCACCGGTTGATGAAAGTCATCTACCACCTACATTTCATAAAAAATTTTGTCATGTTGAATTGTAACACCTATATCTTTCTCATCTTGAATAAATTTTAGCTCCTCTCTCTTTAACTTATATGTAATTCCAGGATTTCTGCTTATCAAATGCATAATCTTACATTTAGAAGCATTAAACTTTAATTACAATTTTTCAGATCATGTATACATCTGAATTAAGTCATTTTGAAGTATCGTGGCTTAGCTCAAATTATTAACCATTCTTCCCACACTCAGATTATCAGAAACTTTGACAGCTTCCATTTGATAACCTCAATACCATTTATAAAAATGAAGTAGGCGATTCCACTTATTACCCTGGCCCACTCTGAAGACTGACCATTTAGGATAACACGATCCCAAAGATTAGAGGAAAATCTTAATCAGTTATGCAGAGTTAGTAAGGATTTTCAACTAAAGATGAATGTGGCTAAAGCAAAAGTAATGATGAATGTGCCACAGAAGGGGATATAATGATTGGAGCAGTAATTGAAAAGGTGAAATCATATACTTATCTGGGACAAGTTATTAGCTGTAATAATGATAAATGACTGGAAGTCAAGAGAAGAATAAATTTTGGATGGTGGATAGCATTCAGGAAATATAGTCACATACTGAGGAGCAATATCTCAGTTTGTCTAAAACTTAAAATAATGAGCCAATGTATAAGTCATGGTGGGGAAACTTGGGCACTCACCAAAAGATGGAACAAATTATATTGGAAATCAGACTATTAGATAAGAAGAGAAACACGTGGATTAGTTAGCAAACTCAAGTAAAGGACATCCTTATCAAAACTAAAGAACTAAAATGGTCTTGGGCAGGACACATAGCTCGAAGACATGATGACAGGTTATTTTTGTTTTTTTTTGGGAGCATTAGCAGCTAAGGCCATATTGCTCCGTGAATATGTTGTGGTCATTCCCTGACCTTTCCGCATCCTCCTGCTGCTCCTTCCCACCTGGCTACGGAAGCGCCTACATGATGACAGATGGACTAAGAAAATAACAGAATGGTACCCAAGAGGAACTAGAAGAAAACCTGGATGACAATGGCAGAGATGGATAGATGAAATTCATGAGTTTGTGGGTAGTAAATGGATGGCCATTGCACAAAACAGAAGGAACTGGAAAGTTGCTGGAGAGGCCTTTATTCTGCAGTGGATTGAAAATGACATCTGCTGTCTTTTGGCCACTGTGGAATCCAGCATAGGATCTCACCAGCAATGCTGGTTTGTTCTTGTTTATATTAGCAGCCTTCCATCAAAAACTTTACTAAAGTCTAGGTATACTGTCATTATTTTTACCTGCATCCAACTATTTAATAAGTACATCATAGCAATTTCACCAGATCAGGCAGGCAAGACTTCCCCTTAACAAAAAATCATGCTGGGATCCATTCAATATACCATTCTTCTCAAGATGGTTCTGAATTGCATTCTTAACAGACTTTATGATCTTCCCTCGACAGAAGGTCAAACTCACTGG
This sequence comes from Mastigoproctus giganteus, assembly GCF_048544385.1. Lineage (NCBI taxonomy): Eukaryota > Metazoa > Arthropoda > Arachnida > Uropygi > Thelyphonidae > Mastigoproctus > Mastigoproctus giganteus. Next base: position 209,405,296 of record NC_143583.1, read on the forward strand.
ATAATAGTTATCCAACTTGTGTTTAATATCTTTGTTTATGGATGAGACACTAGCACTTCTCCAGTCTGAAGAGATCATCCTGGAATCTAAGAAAGCTGTCATCAACATTTCTAATGTTTGATACACTCTGGTTCTTGAGGTTGTCACAGACATTCTCTCGGATATGCCAGAAAAGCTGTACTTGCTACCTGGGAGTATAAAATGCTGATGGCACTGATATTCGGGTGACATTCAAGTCAAGTGGACCCAATTTCGGTGAAGTCCGGACGGTCTGTGACAGCCAAATCCTCTGCTTGCACCTTCACGATGGTGGGACTGTTAGTAATCCTGGGTATAACCTCCATGCACAATCACACTGTGGGTGACCACCCAGGTGTGAACCAACGTAAGTAGGGGTTGAGGTGTGACGCCCCTCTGTGTTACCACCACTTTGCTTATTGGAGGCTTGAAGTGGTGGAACCCATGTTTAGTCTCCAGAGCTAAGTTCCGGTCAACCCTTCCCCACCTCTTCCATCATGCAGTATGACTGATGACTTTTGAGGTTATGATGAACATCATGTTGAGATCCAGTCTTCCTTACATTTCAAGGGTACAGCTCTAAAATGGTGTTTGCAGGCTGAACCTTTAGGAGGCTTCCGGAGCAGCTAGTGTATAATCTTGCTACCTCTACTCTGCCAGATAGTGACTGGAGAGAGTCCGAGTAGTGTGTATGCAGGGGCATTGTCGAGGCCACATTATATCAAGGATCTGGTATATTCTTACCATGTGTACACCATATCCAAAAATTTAATTACTTCATACAGCATGTCCCCCCACTTTAAATTCAGTCCGGTGTAGGGGGGTCTCTACGAAAACTCTAGCAAAAAAATGCCAAGATTTGTCGCACTTATATCTCGTAAGCTATAAATGATTTAAATTTTGTTGGATAGTTGGGGGGGGGATAGCACTTGCACGTGAACACTGAAAATGGCGATGCCACGCAGCGTTTGGGCAGTGTAACTTTGGATTGCGAAGAGATAGGATGTTGAAATTGGTGTCGATTTGTAGAGAATAACAGGGTCTACAATATTATTTAGCCATAATAAATGATAAAATAAAATTTGTAAAGTTATAACCGATAAGTGTTCTGAGCTGAAGAAAATTTTCATAATGTCGAAAAAATTGCAAAGGAAATATGAACAGAAATGTAAGAAACGTATATCATTGGAAAGAAAAATTCAGAAGTTCAACTTGAAGTACATTTCTACATCGCCCACCACTCTGGGCAACACTTGTATAGTTTTAACCTTTGTAAGAAACATCAATGTAAATACTATGCCATATGTATCCTACTTCTCCTATCATCGACCTTTGATAAATAAAATTATACTTCACTTATAACCACTAAGACTTTATTCATTTACATCTTGCCCTTTCTCTAATAACACAAAGACGGATTCACACCTTAAACGATTGTGATTGTGTCCCCGTACACAACCCACTCCCCCTTTTTTTTTTTTACTATTGAATGCACCACGAATTGTCAAACTAATAGAGTAAGCTTATCTGCGAAAAGATCTAAACCTCCCAAACACTTCCTAGTTCATTTCACAAATATACATGGTCTCAATTCTAATCTCAATGATGTCCATTTCCACTTAGTCTGCCAAACTCAATGTACTTTTTCTGACAGAATCTCAGTTGCCCAAATTATTCGCTGTATGATTCCTTTCGCCTCAAAGGTGGTACTTGTGCATATGTCTGTTCCGATATTCCCTGTCAGAAACTTGGTAATTTGGAATCTCCTCTGGCTTAAAATTTCTCTACCTCATTATGTCAAATTCATCTGTTGTCTCTATTGTTCTCTGAACTCCACTAATCACTTAGAGCTCTTTGACTTCCTCCAGTCCAACTTTCCTGGTTGATTTTAATGTTCACAACTCCAGCTGCTGAGGCTTTTGCAATTACTAATAACCTTGCACAGATTGTTCATTTATCTACAAGGATACTGGACCATCCTAACCATACAGCCAACACGCTTGATCTCACAAACAACCCTTCTAAGTACATGGTTGAAGTGAGTAGTACTTTAGGCACCTCAGATCACAACTTGGTGATTGTCTCTTCTCCAATAGAGCCTTTATCTCATGGCTATTCCCAACCTCGTATTGTTTGGCATTACAAAAATGCAAGATTTCTTTTCCTTGATCGGATTACTGTTTCAAAACTTCTGATGTCAGCATTTGCTCAGATTGTGTCAGTGAAATTATTCTTGTAGAAATGGAATTCTTTATTCTACACTCCACTTTAAAATCTCGTCCTCTATCTAAACCTTGGTTTTCCAAAAAATGTGCTAACGCTGTTCAAGAGAAGAATGTTTCATATCGTCATTGGCTTGTTTCCAATTCTTCAGTTTCATTTTCTGCCTACACCAAAGCTCGCAACAATTGTAAAGCAGTTATTAATCAATCCAAACTAGATTTTGAGCAGGCTAAGAGTAGAAAACTTTCTTCTTGCTCTAATGGTAGCCGAGCATTCTGGTCTCTTACCAAAGATATTGGCTGCAACTTTTGCCCACCTCTGTGAAAACGAGATGGTTCTGTTGTCTCTTAAGCCAAGGATAAAGCTGACCTGCTAGCATCCCATTTTTCTTCCAACTCATGTATTAATGATCTTGGTAAAGCATTTCCCACCATTCCCAACACGCTCCATTCAGTGCCTCCTGTGGTCTTCCGTCAAAAGGATTTAGACGAATCTTGATGCAGAGAAAGCTTCAGGTCCTGATGGTAATTCTCCACTTGTTCTCAAAACCTGTGCTCCTGAACTTACTCCTGTTCTTTGCCGCCTTTTTTCACTTTCTTATTCTAAAGGTGTTTTTCCTTCTGCTTGGAAATTTGCTCATATCCAGCCAGTTCCTAAAAAGGGTGACAAATCCCTCCCATCCAATTACTTCTACTGTTTCTAAAGTATTAGAGGAATCAATTAACCACCAACTCTTAAACTACCTAGAAACCTTTCATCTGATCAACGATTGCCAGTATGGATTCCGTCAGTGTCGATCCACTGGTGATATTCTGGCATATGTTACTCATTTATGGACAAATTCAATGGAAAATTTGGTGAAATACAAGCAGTTGCTCTTCACATCTCAAAGGCTTTTGATCGTGTTTGGCATAAAGGTCTTCTAAAGAAGCTTCCATCTTATGGTTTTCCAGTTTTCTCACTGAGGGTGATGGTAGATGTCTCTCTGTCTTCTAACTTCTCCACTAATGCTGGGATCCCCCAAGGTTCGGTTCTTTTCCTCTTGTATGTCAATGACCTTCTTCCATTGATTGGAAATCCTATCCATAGTTTTACCGATGATAGCACATTGCATTTCACTTTCAATTTTGAGAAACCTTGCCCTACGCAATCAGCTTCAACTTCTTGAATATCCACTACTGATCTCCAGGTAATTCTCCAGTAGGGCAAAGACAACTTAGTTGACTTCAATTCTTCTGCTCCTACGCTTATCTTTGATGACACTCCAATTTCTAGGCAAAATGATATATCTCTTTTGGGGATTACCCTGACTTCTAATCTCCCTTGGCACAAGTACATTACAAATATTGTTTCCTCTGCATCTAAAAAACTTGATTTTTTCTTTCATTCTCGGCGTTACTTTTCTTCCAAACAGCTGTTCACTCTGTACAAATCGCAAATCCGTCCTACCATGGAATATTGTTCCCAGATCTGGGGTGGTGCCCCCAAAACCTTTCTCAGGCTTCTAGATTCCATTCAGAAGAGGGCAGTTAGTTTAATTAATGACTCCTCTTTAACAGAGTCTCTCCACTCACTGTCTCATAGACGTTACTGTTTCTGCTGCATGCCTTTTCTACAGATACTTCCATGGGCTTCTATAATTCCCGCTCTCTCTTTCAAAACAGTCCAAACACCTGCCCCCACCAGCCAACTTTTCATCTTCCTCATTTATTCATTCAACTGCCATTTTCTGGAATAACCTTCTTCCTTATGTATTTCCTGAAAATTACAGTCTACAGAAGTTCAAGTCTAATATTAACAAATATCTCCTTTCATCTTTTCTGTTGTTTTTTGGAGCATTAGCAACTAAGCTATATTGCTCCGGGTATATGCGGTGGTGATTCCCTGACCTTTCCGCAACCACCGTATTTGGTTGTCACGGGCTCGAACCCCGGTCTAATGAAGAAGCGTGTGCTACGCACTGCTGCTCCTGCCCACGGAAACCTTGGTACTAAGTACTATAGGTTCTAATACCTCTCGTGTTTGGGGTTTTCATAAAAAAAAAAAAAAAACTCAAATGCAGTCTTTTTAATTATAACTGAATGTATACCAGCCTCCTGTGGAGCGTGGTATGTATTCAGTTGATTAAATTTCTTTAAAATTAATTGAGATATATCTATTCAACTTATCAGCGATTTCTGTTGGGTTCCAACCGGGGCTATTAGATGCTTTAGTCCCTAACAAGTACCCAGTTTTATTTGTTTTCAGGCTTCTTTTTCTATAATACGGTAGGCTTTAATTTGGGAACAGAGGAAAGAATTGTCATTTGAGTAATGACAGTCAACTAGATTGGCCTTTGAATATGTGCCACAGGCTGTTCAAATGATGAATTTGTAACTCGCATGTGAATCACCTGCAGCTGTTTCAGTCTGAATAATGATGATATCCCAGACAGAGTATTCAGTGTGGATCTTGTAACAACCATTAAAAATTAACCTAATAAAATTTTACTGTAATTAAGTAGTTACCAAACCTTTGCAGGATAGTGAAAATAATGTAACTTTGCAGAATTAATTTCAGTAAGGTAAGAATTAAAAAATTAGAAAATATTATACAAAATTAAATTTCTAAAATTACAAGGTACTTGAACAAATTAATGGAAAACAAAAAATTGTCTACCGATCTCTTAATTTGTGTATAGACACTTATGGAATTAAATATTAAAATATTTCTGAAGTATGCCTGTTTGTTAGAATTAGATAAAAAGCTAATTAGTAAAAATTATTTTTCTGTCAGTCTGATTTTTTAAATTTAATCCTATATGTGTTGATTTCTAAAACATATGCTTTCTTTATAGTGATGACACAGAAAAATCTGAATTCACCCATACTAAAGAATTAAATAAGGTTATAGAAGAACAAAGAAATTTGAACATCAAACGATGCTCTGTGTGTAATCTCATCAGTGAAACTCTTGAAGCAAGACTACATTCTAAGTTTCATAAGCAGCTGTTTTCATCCATAAAGTATCTAGTAGGTTATGTAGAATTTTTTACTATATATTAATCTAATATCTAATTAGTTTCGCATAAGTTACTCAACCAATAGTTCCCTCTTCTCCTTGTCTATTTATAGTATAAGTAGATAAACTATAACAGCATGTGCACTAACTTATTACAGCCAAAATAACTAGAAATGTTATGCTGGTTCCCAGACTTTAGAGCAGTATCTTATCTACTTATGGTTTTTAAATAACTTCAAATGGACAATAGAGAAAATTCAGTGTGCAGCTAATCTTACAGTGCATACCTTTTACTAATAGTGGCAGTTATTTCAATTAGTATTAGTAATATAATGAAAAGCAATAAAAAAAAAAACTATGTTATCTGTTAATTATGTACTTAGTGCTTGATAGCAGTAGTCTGTGATCTGCATGCATATACTGTTATTATTGATATTCACAGTTCTGCTGTAATAGGAAAACTGTACCTGTTTCTTTGCTCAGTTTATGAACAAAGCAATGAGGGCACTTTGGTTTCTGCAGACAGTGACTGACTTTTGGTCTTTAAGGGTTTGGCTTATGCTCATATTATAGATGATATCATTATAAACATGTTTGCCTAAATTGCTATTATTGTCAAAGAAATATGAATTTCAGTGTAGGGCAAATGCAGCCAACTATTAGGGGTACACCTAGCTTTTGTTATGTAATGAATTTTAAGTTTTCACCAGGTGAAAGTTTATTCCAAGAATCACTGACTTTCCCGCAGATCTGCATTCAGCTTAACTGTTGGGTTATATGATGGAATCATTGGACCAAAATATCAAGATTAGAGTTAAAAGTGAATTTAATGACGTGGTTTGGTGAGAGCCTTTTAAGTTTCTCTGATAAAATGAGGAAGGGAAGATGGTGTTATTGTTCCACAAAGCTGAAAGGTAAAGAATTTTAATTAGGAAATCATTGGGTGGGGAAAAAACTTATTAAGCTGAATAATTATTCATCTTATTATTTCCAGAATATTAGGGGAAGGTCAATTGATGATCAGTCTTTGTTGTTATGTAGGACAAATGAGTGAGAGATCATGAAATAACTATACCTGTCACTAATTTGAGGAGATCTGGGTTCATATCCATTGGAGTGAAGAATTCTTAAAGGCATTTTCAGTATAGGCTATGTTAATCTATCTCAGGCAAGGAAGTAGGTTTCCTACCCTGAGATTTCCGATGTTCATAACATATAAAATGCATCTGAACACATGCTTTTATGGACATTACTATGAACTGAGAAGGTGATGTGCCAAAAATATTCCAAGGACAAGAATCATCTCTATTTAAGAAATGTCAGACACCTGAGTCTTGCCGCAGACATTCTTTCATACCCTGGAATCTAAAATACTGATGAAACTGATATTCAGATACACTTATAAGTCAAATGGACTGTTAATAACACTGGATGTTATGAACATCCAATGTTTGTGTTTGCCTCACACAGAGGAATGCTGCCCTCTGTGTTGCTAGACAGTACTAAGTGATAAATGACTCTTAACATCTTTGCTTATTAGCATTAGTAAAGGCATATGATGCAAGAAAGCAAGCTTATACAGCATCAGCCAAAAAAAAAAAAAAAAAAACCTTCTCATTTCACCTATCCACTCGCTCCAAATGTTTGTCTAGTTCTGCCTGGAATCTATTTAAGCTATCAACTTCTATAAAGACAGATGGAAGTTTGTTCCAACAATCAACCACCCGCACATCTATCTTTCCTCAATCTGAATTTATGCCCTCTCAGGTGTTTATTCTGAGCAAGAGGAAGAATCCCATCAGCATTGAGTATACTCAAACCATTCAAGGCCTTATACACCTCAATCGGATCACCAGTGCGTAGCACACACATGCTTCGAGCCCATGACCACCAAATATGGAGGATGCAGAAAGGTCAGGGAACGACCACTGCATATGCCCTTAAAACAAATAGAGAAACAAACCTTGCAGGTGCCTAGTCTCCAGACACTGTAATTTTCAAAACTTAAGCCTATCTTCATAAGAGTAACCCTTGGTTCGATTCACTAATCTTGTTGCCCTTCTCTGTACACTGTACTCAGGTGTGGCATGACAAGACACCATGAGCTACTCTTGCAGATCTGCACAATAACCCCCAGGCCTTTTTTGTTCTCTACCACACAGTTGATATGTTACTGCTTCCCATATGCAGTACTTTACATTTGTTAATGTCGACTTTCAGTTGCCACCTCTCAGCTCAACTTTTCTAGATCCTGTTGCAGTAGCGTACTGCAAACTTAGACATTAAGTCTGATTTACCATCATCGATATCATTAATAAAAACAGAAAACAACAATGGACCCAACACTAATAACATTAATCCACGAAGAGCAGTGTCCATTGATTACCACTCTCTGTCTTCTCCCAATCAACCAACCCTACAATGCCACACTGCTCCAATTTGTGCAGCAGTATCAAAAGCCTTTCTAAGATCCAAATATATGATATCAAAATTATTCTTTGCAACTACATCATAGAATCCAATCAAATTGGTCAGACAAGACCTTCCCTTAACGAGCGCCTCCATAGCACATGCTTCTTGATTACCTGGGGTTTGAGCTTGTCACCACATGTCCCGGAGCAATATGGCCTTAGTTGCCAATGCTTCTAAAAACCAAATAACAAACCCATGCTGTTTCTGAGCTATAATTGAAATTTTGTCTAGATGACCCTGCAGTGCTTCCATTAATTTCCCTGGAACCAAAGTTAAACTAACAGATCAGTAATTACTTGTGTTGACCTATGATCCTCCAGTCCATGGAAGCTCTCATAATTATGGCTAAGGGTTTGCTTACTTCCTCTGCTGCCTCCTTTAATATAACTGGATAGATCCCATATTGGAGGCTTGAAGTGCTAAAACTCATGTTTAGATGGGGGTTTCACTCATACTGCATATTGGAAGAAGAGATGAGGTTGCCAGAGCAACGATCTGACGGGCATCATGGCAAGATCCAGTATTCCTTACATTCTGAGAGTACAGCCTTAAAGTGATTTTTGCATGTCTGCTGCCAGTTAATGCACCATCTCAAACCTATTGGTAATTCTCTGGGAGGGAGTTGGATCAGCCAGTATAATCTTGCAATGTCCAAATGTACACTATATCCACAAATTTTATTAATTTATGCAACATGTTTCTCCCCCCCCCTATTTATTAAGAATAAGAACTTAGAATTATTTATTTACCATATGTAATGTTTCTGTTGTATAGGGTTGGAAAAAGGAACGTGTGATTGGCGTATTTGAAGATGGGAGAGTCATTATGGTTATTCCTTCAGATCCTAAATTCATGATGAAGAAAATTGATGACATCCATAAAATAGTTTATAGGTATTATTATCAGTATAAAAATAGATAAATAATTTTTTATTTGAATTCCATGCTTAATTTTCTTTGAACATAGTATTGAACAAACTTGTTCAATAACACTAAAATGTTAAATATTTGTACTTGTACAGAGCCCGGGCTGGCACAGTTGAGTGGTATTGGTGTAATTTGTCAGGGCTCTTGAAAGCGAATTTTGCAGTGGGGACCATGAGATTGTTGTGCCACTGGTCTTAAATAGAAAACCTTTGAGTACTTCTGTACTTTAGAGAAGTTAAAAATTGGACTATTTAATGCAGCAGAGCTATATGGTATATAAAATAAATTAGTAAAATGAAGAAGTATTTTCCTTGTGTGTAGCTTATTATATTTTAAACAAATAGTAGAACAGCCTTTTGGTGATGTTATTTGTAAGTTTGGTTTCTCAAGGTGACCCATGGTTAGGGAAGTTCATTGTATTACTTTTTGTTGGCTGTCAAATGCCTAAAAATGATAAAATTGTTCTTAATTTACTCTTTTATTCCATAAAGCTTTTGCTGAGTTAAATAAGTTTCGGAAATGATGAAGCAGTCTACTTGGCACTGTATGCTAATTGCAGTAGTTTTTGTGTTGTTTGCTCAATGATTACTGTAGTCATTACAGATCTTTTGCGTCAAGGGACTTACAAATCGCATAGTTCTTTGTAAGAAATTTTTTGATGGTAAGATGCCAAGTGTGCAAAGGCATTGTCTTTTTCAGTTCATTTTCTCCAAACAGAATCACACGGTCACTAACTTTGACCACGTGAAAATAATATCACATTTTTTTCACGTTTGTTTGAGATGTCTTGCTCCTTTCCACCTTTTCTTCCAAGTTAAAGCCCTGCACTCATTATTTGTCAACTTACTAATGACAGAAACAAAATGGGGGCTGCATTTGCTAAGTGAAAGTTATTCACCTATTTTCAGCTAGTTTAAATAGATCAGAACTCAAGTACACTTAGGGAAACATTCTCAGTTTTGTATTTAGCTATGAGCAGATTAAGTTTTCTACAAAATACATTGTTGTGAAGGCAAATCACTACAAGTTTCTTTGGTATTGCACTTGAATTTCAATTAAAAGGTGCATAACCTGTCTGAACTACATATGATGCTAGCTAAGTTAATTTAGAGAGCATCTTATGTATTATGTAACCTGGTGATGTGTTTCATCACTAGGTTGTCAGGTCTTTTGCTCTATGTGTCTACTTATCCACTGAAATATGATAAGTTTGTAAAACTATGTAAATACTGGATTTTTAGCATTGTTTTCTGTTATGTTCAGTTGTTTCATAGTACTTGCATAGTGTGATACTAATTAACAGTGTCTTTCAATAAGATGGCAAAGAAATATGACATATGGAAGATTTTGCATATATTGTGAAATCTGGATAGGTTAATATGTTTGCCTTATATTTATGTTATTTTTCAATTTGAAGCAGTGGGCAGTGCAATGTGATGAAATATTTGCAAACATATAAGCATAATGACAGTGAGATTGGGAGAGGCAGCATCAGATCTCCCCAGGGGATGTGGTTATTTTAGATCGAGTGCCCGCGAATCTGTTCATCCAACAACAATACCATGAATATGGATATGCGTTTGCATCCCCTATTTGAAACTATTGTCCTAAGTACGGATGAATGGTTTTGCTTTTCCCAGTTCTGACCATGCACCTGTTATATATAAGGAAGTGTTGCTAGAAGATTTATTAATGTTCAGGAAGGAAGCTGATGCTTCTGAAAGCTACAGGTTTTATCGCTTTTAATCCAGTTTATTTTAATTTGTAAATTCTAGTCACAGTAAAGACATGAATTTACCCAACCTCAGAGGCCTTTTTCAGGATATTGACAGTGAGTGGTTTGTAGAAAGAAATGAAAAAATGGATGTAGCATTTCATAGTGATAATGATGTCAAGTGCTATTTGCATATTTTTGTCATAGAACATTATGTTCTCCTGGTCATACTGGCATTGTTAGTGATGATTTTGAAAAATTAGCAATTTTTTAAATTAAATATAGAAGGGGTGCAAGGATATTTGCTGATGCTATTGAGGCAGTGTTAGGTGGACTAATAGATTAGCAGCAGCACGAAAAGGAAGATTTCATGGGGTGTGTGTACTTATGCCAGAAGGATATTGAATAAATTTGGAATGGTAAAGTCATCAATAGTAGGGATTTTGGAGATGTAGTGTGTCATTCACACTGTATTCTAAAATGACTGATGAGTATAAGAAAAAACTGTACAGACACATAGAGAGGGCCAGTAATACTGATGGTCTTATAATGGGGGAATTTATCTTTTCAGATATTGAATGGAACTTGTGGGTTGGTCACTTGCTGGCGTAGAAAACATCATCCAATAAATCCACAAAAGTGTTATACTGAGAGAGTGACTCTGTGAGCAAATCTGTCACTGTTGATCAGATGTAGAGTATTATTGTGCAGATTCTTAATGCATTAAGAATCTCCAAATACCATTAGTTGACGCTGGTCATAGTGTATTGATGTGGGATTTACTTAAAGACGTAACTACTGTTGAGGGTAAAGGTAGCTACAATGGTCTGATAGGATTTTCTCTATGATTCGAACTTCTAAAGTAACCACCGCTCAGGTGGAACTGAGTCAAAGGCTTTATTGAAATTCAAATAAACAATGTCAAAATTATTCCCTTAATCCAGCTCACGAGTGACTTGTCAAACATGATTTTCACGTGACACTCCTAGAATCGCCTTTATGTTCCAACTTACACCAATCCAACGGAATCTGTCACTTGCCGCCTCCTTTAAGATTATAGAGTATATGCCATCAATTGGTGGAGGGATTTTTTTTTTTTTTGGCTGATGCTGCATCATGTGCCTGTAGGTGTGAAAGTTTTCTCATTAAGTAATCATTTTTTCAACTTCACTTCCATAATATTTCATTGACACAAAGTAATTGTTGAGTTCATCTGCAACTTCAGCTATGGTATCTAATACTATCCCACGTCCATTACATAAGGGTCCAATCTGATTTGTCCTTCTGTTCCTTGCATTTATATATGTGAAGAATTCCTTAACTGCACTCTTTGCTCTCTCCCAGACTCAGTAAAGATACTATAGAGAAATTATGCTTTGCTTAAAAAACATCTTCAGAAAATGATTAATATAATTCAACCATGGAAGATCAATGTGGAACAGAACATCAGTATTCTGCACATTCTTTCCAAAATAAGAAATTGGCTGACTCCAATGAGATTTTAAAAGATGAACTTGAGTTGGAGATTAATGAAATACTTTTAACTATTTTTGCTAAAAAAAAAGTTCAAAGCTTAGAAAATATGGACTGAGATTGTCTATGATTATCTCAGTACAATAGTACCAGAATAGGATCTGATCTCATTTTCTGCCGCTAATCAAATACTGTGTGTACCAAAATTAGATCCATTTTAAACGATTGTACATGTTTCTTAAGAGCTCACTTTATTCGGACAGGTAGTGTGGATGCTTAAACATAACTAAACTTTTCAGTAACAATATGTATTTTAATGATTTTTTTTCAGAATATTTATTATTGTAATAAAAGTTTATGTAAGACATGAATTCAACTAATTACAGTACTTGTTTTTTCCTTACTTTATTGAGAAAAATGTTTGTTTTTGGAATACTGGTATTGTAAGCCCTACTCTCCAGTTCCTTCTGTTTTGTGAAATGGCTATCCATTTACTGCCCATCGCCATTGTTGTCTTCCAGCTATGTGTCCTGCCTAATCCAGTTGGGAGTAAACGTTGGCTTATTATTTTGTTTCAGAGAAATTGTGATATTGCTGCTCAGTATGTGACTATATTCCCTGAATGCTATTCTTCTCTTGACTTCCAGGCATTTATCATTATTACAGCTAAGTGTAGGAATGCACCATTTCAATTTCTGCTCTTTTAATGATTATATACCTTGCTGTGGCATCATTATTCTGAAATCCTCTAATTTTTCTGCAAATTGTAAATGGTTTAGGTACTTTCCATTCACATTGACTCCTTTTTGCGACCAGTCCAATCTTCTGAAAGGTTCAAGGGTATCAGTAAACAACTTTGGAGATATAGTGTCTCCTTGTTGAACTTCTTTCTGATTTTAAATTTGCTACTCTCTTTGTCTAGGCTAATAAAGGAAGTAATGTTCTCATATATTTTTGGGCATAAGACATCCTATACATTGTTGTTGTTTGGTTTTTAGGAGCATTAGCAACTAAGGCCATATTGCTCCGGGATATGTGGTATTTATGGGCTTGAACCCTGGTCTAATCAAGAAGCATGTGCTAAGCACTGCTGCTTGGAGTAAAATACCAGGCATAACAGCATTTTATATTCATTTGCTTTCTCCATAGTTGAGAATCCTGTGAACAACAGGCTAATTAGTCTGTAATTTCTAATTTATCTTCTTTCTTATGCAGCAAAATAATGTTAGCATTATTCCACTCCTTAGGCATCAAGTGTTGCTCATTTGTGATCTATCTTCCACACTGCTGGCATTGTGCCTTATATAATAATACTATCACTATTCTTTGCATGATTCCCAAGTATAAATTAGTAAAGATCCTGTGGGTTATATTTCAATTGCCACATTCAGTTCTTAGAGAGAATTTTTGTTCGTCTAGTTATGAACCTAAACTGAGGTTACTTGTTGAGTAACTTTTGAAATAGTAGACAACAGTATCATCTGTAATTTAAGGGAGCAGAATGCCCTGAAGACAGAAACTGAATTAAGTTATAATAGAGTAATGAAGTTTTGAACTTAATAGGGATGTGGTAAAGGAACATAGTTAATTGATTAACTGTTGAGAGGTATTATCACAATTTACAGCTGCATGGAATATAAATACTGTCAAATCTGTACTTTATTAATATTAACTAAGCACTGTATTATTTTGTATTATTTGAGAATTTTTATATTTGTTAATTTTCTGTTTGCAGAGAATTAGACTGGCATGATTCTAATGTAACCAGTAGAATGAGCTGCACACATACTTTATTTATATCTTTCAATGGTACAATATCAGGCTGCATGACTGTTGAGAATATTAGCCAGGTATTTTTGTTTATTTATTGTCAAAGAATAAATTTACTAGAGTACTTTTTATCATTCTTCATTATATGTAGAAACTCTATCAGTTTTAACTTATTTAAAATAACATTAGGTGAATGTAATGCTTGTATATTCTGGGATTTGTTTTGCATAGCAGAGAACTGCTGTCATAGAATAAATTTTTAAAAAAAGATTGATGTTGTTGTTCCAGGTTTATTGCAAGGGAAACTAAGTGTGATCTGAACTTTCATTTGTATATAGGTTAGATAAATAAGTAGAGAAATGCTGAAAAAAATTAAATACTATAGAACCTATGATTTTAACTTCTTCATTAAGGGTCAGCAGTCAAAATCAAAGGAAATACAGCAAGAAGTAAAAAGTGAGCTGACGTATATATCAAAACTAACCCGATAGAGAACAATATGTAAAGGAATAAAAATAAAAGGATGCATACAAAGTAGGACCCGGTGAAATGGACTGAATGAAAGAAGTTAGAAAATTAGTTTCCAGTGTATTAATAACAAATTAAATTAATCCCAAGTATGGGAGAAATACAAAAAGTGTCTTTTGTTTTGCTTTCAATTTCACCCCTCCAGCTGAGCCTTAAATTTATTTACGCTATCAACTTCCATTACAAAAGATGGAATTTTTTTTCCACCAGTCAGTTACCCTCTGGCTAAAGGAAAAATCTCATATACACCTCACAGAGCTTAGGCCTGCCCAGTGAACTCCATATCTGATTGTGCAATTACCCCCAGATCTTTTTCACTTTGTACTTTAAGCCTTTCTCTTATTGCCTCTCACACCACAGAATTGATCATGGGCACTTTTCAGCCATGTGTGATGGACTGATTAGAAAACATTGATATATATTTTTTATAACATCTGACTTTCTAGTTGTCCATTGACACTGTTACAGACTCTCTAGTCTGTAACAGTGTCTTCTTGTACAGAATAAAATTGGATCTGAATGGGGAGCATGATTAACAGTTTTTGTGCATGGAGGCTATTTGAATTGTAGCCATGCTCACCTTTCTGTCAATTATAGGGGAGTATGAATACAGAAACAAACTTCAACTTCTCTGTGGGTAGTTTATATCATCTCTTTCTGGACTGTATACTATGTTACTTAGTACCAAAAAATTTGTTGTACTCATGTGCTAAATTAACATTGTCTAAAAATCACTGGTGAATAAAAGTGGTTTTTCTTTTAAAGTTAGAATTATTATTTAATAATATTGGTACCTAAATGGATTAGTGAAAAAGTCTTCAATAATTATTAGCCAATTAAAAACAGGGTAGCATGATTTCACAATTTAAATTTAAGGAATTGATATAATAATTGTGTGTTGGTTAGTTTTTCAATTCTATTTTCTGATATCTTTAGTTTGGATGTGTAATTCAAAATAAGCTTTCCTAAGTGCCAGTTGAACTAAGAATAGGGTTCAAAATGCTGCAGAAATAATTTTCAGTTTGATGTATTAAAGGTCTTATACACTCATGACCATAATGCAGCAATGGTCTGAAGAGGAAGACAACAGGAACATCACTGTGTCTCCTTATCACCAGGAGAAAAGGTGCTTTAGTGGTCATAATATTTTGGCTCATGAGTGTGTGTCTGTTTGATAAACCATGATACTCTTGCTTGAGACCAAATAACTCAATGCCATGTATGTTCTTATGATTCTGTATCACAAAGTGCATTAGATACAAGTTTCTTTTTACTTAAAAAACCCTGGTGAACAGCAGTCTTCCTGACAGATTGATTAAATGAGTATGGCCTATTTAATTTTTTCTGTTGTTACTACATCTGCTATTGTGAGCAATGCCTCTGGTCCATAAACCATTAAGCTCAGCCATTCCCTGTCTAAGGACTAAATAGGTTATAAAACTCAAATCAAACAATGTAACTTTCTGTCCCTGGGAACCAGGCTTCTTCTATTTAGATTTAAAGCATGTTGTCTCCTGAATACTGCACTTACATAATCATTGAAATAAGAAAATAGATGTCTTTTCAACTTAAATTGAGATAGCAGTGACATTCTGACACCCTACATCTCACTATCGTATTTAATCCAAATTGCAACCATGTTTTTCTCTTAACATAAATGTTGTTTAGTAGCAAACATTTATTTTACATAATATTAACAATGGAGTATGAGATGGATGTATTTCATGTAACCCTGGTAGAACTTGTTCAAGAAAGATGGTCTGACCATTGTGCTGATTGAATAAGCCTCATCTGTGAACACTTGCTTGGAGATGAAAGGAATTGTTGTCTGTCTGCACTAGTCCTGTTACCTCTGACCCATAATTGCATAAATTTGTTTTGTGGTCACTACTGCCTGAATGAGTAAACCAGAAATTTTCTCCTTTTGCGAACAGTGCTGGTTCCTATGTGAATCACATAGGAACCTAGAAGGGTGTCTCAAAAAGACACCCTGTGGAATGTAAAAATTGCTTCTTTTCTGACTTAATATCATATTAATTCTATTGTTGTTTTATTTCTCTTTGTATAGTAGAACTGGGAATATAATCTGTAAGGTCTCAGAGGAGGAGACTGTCTGACACACCTTGTTATTTCTAACTAAGCAAATTTTTCTATTACAACTTTCTCATATTAGACTTATTGCTCTACCTTTGATACCCCAGTCAGCTGGTGTATAGAGTTCAAAAATCTCACATGTTCTGTAAAAGAAAGGGCCATTCTTTGAATCTGATTCATATTTAACTTGCCCCTGAGTAAAATCTGAACAGTCTTATCCTTATAAATTTTTGCTCCTTTAGATAGAGAGAGATTTAAAAACTCATCAAATATGATATTCCATGCAAAGGGGCCAATCACTGAGATTCTGGTAAGGATATCTTCCAACCATAACTGATTAAATGCTCCTTTAAAATCTACAAATATCTGTAGAGTATATTGATGACTACTCCTCTCTACTGTTTGAACCAGTTTATATATTGCATAATGGGAAGTCACCCTTCTCTATTGCAACTGGAAAGATCATCTGGCTAATACCAGCACCAATAGTGCAAGTTATAATTTTAACAAAAGGAGTTCCGTGGACCCTTGTTCCTCCACATCTTAATGCACTTTTAGTATCATATATTACTCTAATTTCATTCCTGATCATCAATGTGGGACTAACCATGATCTGCAGTATTCATTACCTCTTCCGATATAATTTTATACCTGGTCTTGTTCAACCGTGATGTCATCCTGCTCCAGCTTTATTGGCCTTAGTGTATAATGGAAACATGGGTAGCCTCACTCTACATTTATAACACTGTATCTGTGAAGATTTCCTTAAACTTGCTAACCATTTTCGTAGTAGCTCAATTGCACCCAATACTATTAATTTAGGATATACAGTTCTAGGTATGGTGTATCCTAGAACAAGCCTCTATCTCTTTTTAAAATATCATCACTTTTGGGGCATTTTCCACCAATTGGTCTCACAAAAGACTGTAGAGTTACATATAGTATAAAAATCAAAATGTCAAACACAACAAGGTGCTCTAAAACTTCTGTAGTTCACACTCTGGCATGACCACGAACTCAAACAGTGTGTGCTCCAATCTTCTGCTAGTTCCTTTAACCTAATACTAGCAGGCCAAATTGTCTGTTGAATAATTCAGTAACATCTTTCTCCTGATCACAAACTTTGCATTGAAGACTGAATGCCAGTAGTCTAAGTGTTTTGTGTCATCCTTATCTAGATTGCAGCCATTGCCCCTTGGACAAAGTTCCCTAGATAAGAAACTGAAAATCTTAAATGTAAGATTTTTTGCTAGAGGGATTGTTGAACTTACCTCATGTGTACATATTCTGTGATTTCCTGAATTGAAATGGCTTTATGAGTATT
The DNA here is from genome assembly GCF_048544385.1 of Mastigoproctus giganteus. Lineage (NCBI taxonomy): Eukaryota > Metazoa > Arthropoda > Arachnida > Uropygi > Thelyphonidae > Mastigoproctus > Mastigoproctus giganteus. The sequence goes on from NC_143583.1 coordinate 209,422,838, forward strand.
ATTAGTGTCATCTCTGAAGATATCCAAAGTACGAGTTCTTTTTTTTTTAAACACAAGAGGTTCAGTACTGTTTAATAGATCCTTGAAAGCTTAGAAATCAAGAGTAATTCTGCTTTTCCTTATAGTAATATCTTGTTTAGCATGGGTTTCAATTAAGTTGAAAATTTACTGTAAATAAAGCTTATTTCTCTGGTATTCATTTAAAACTATTTTAATTGTGTATATTTCAGGCTTATAGAAAAGTTGATGAAGATTCTGAATTGCTGGAAAATGCAGTTTTTATGAAACAATCAGGCTTACATTATTTCCGAGATCCTGTGAAGGCACTTTGTGGAATTAAACTTATATGGACTGTTCCTAAATGCCGTTTGCAGAAAGTTGCAACTCGTATGTTGAATTGTTTAAGGTAATTAGTGATCATATTAATTGTCAAGTTTTTGGTAACTCTCCTTAGTTTAAAAATAATGTAGTATTATTACTATATGGGAAGTAAATTGATATCATGCTGTTAGTTAAGAAATATAAGGAGCAGTAGGTGAAATCACCCATTCCAAAATGTATTTTTTGAAGCATATATAATGGTAGTTATATTAAAATATTTTTTATAAGTAGCTTATTGATCTAGTCAAGATCCTTGGTTTACTGTTTGTAACTTTCCACCATTAGCTTGGTATATAATATTATTAATTAAATACCTGACTCACACCCACCAAGAAATATTGTTTCACTAGCCATCTGTGAGAAGAAAACAGAAGCTGTCACTAATTGTTCACTTAAGACAGTATTCAATCAAAGATGTAATGTAGTCACAAAGCAATTTTTTTTGTTTTTAACTTTAGCATTATATCTAAGAAGTGAAGTGCTTATGTTCTGTTAAATCATTGTAAGTTACATATTAAGATTCACTTTACAGCTGAGATGATATTAATGTTTTTTTTTCTCTTGCAGATGTCATTTTATTTATGGATATGTTCTTTCTGTTGGAGAAATTGCATTTGCCAGTCCTAGTGCTGATTGTAAAATGTTTGCATTGAAATATACAAAGTGTAATGATTATTTGGTGTATAAGTAAATTTGTAATAAAAAGTCAGATGTTAATATATTTTTTTAATTCTCAGTGAAATACATTATATTTGAAGTTTTCTTTGTATTCCAGAACCTGTAAATAAAAATCAGTGGATTAGCTATTGTTGTGAATAGTTTAATAAAAAGCTTTGTTAGTCATTAACATGAATGAATCTAATTTAAAAAAAAGTTGGTTATAGAACTAACTGTATGATTGACACCTGTGGCCAAGATAAATCTTTCTTTTCAAATACAATAAAAGTTAGGAAGAAAGAACTTGTGCAAGTGGAGCCAAACTTAATCTTATTGCTACCATGTTCCTTCACTCATAAAAAAAATTTCAGAAGTGTGAAGCAGGACAAAGTTTGTCATTTATTGCAAGGGAATTAGTTTTGTGATTACTTTTGAAGCATAGAGATCTAAGTATGGTGATGTATTGGATCATATAGTAGTGACAATGATGTTCCTTTCAAGATCTTGAATTTAAAAGTATACTATTTATGCACAACATGAAGAGACTTGGAAATCTTACAATTAATAATAGTTGTTTAAATGGTGAAAAGACAAAAAAAAAAGAATCACCACCACCATCTAGTAATATGTTATTTCATAAGGTTGAGTAGCTGACCCCTTCTAAATCTCCACAATGGTGTATTGTCATCATTTTTCCTGTGCATGAGATTGCACAACTTTAACTCCTTTTCATTTCTGAAGGATGTAATAAGTCTTTTAGATAACTTAAATTAACCTTGAACATATTGCTTTTGTCAAGTAGATGAACTATTAGAGAAAGCAAATATCCTTAGCCTAGTTCTCAGGAAGGGTTAAGAGAAATATATAATGAAACAAGATTCCCCCCCCCCCTAGTATATGTAGAGAACCTGAGTAGACCCATGAGATCATCCTCTTGGACTGGGGAAGTGAAAATGCAATACAAAACAGTTTTGACAAGAATGGTATCCTAGGGGGAAATTAGTATGATAAGATGAAAAAAAAATGTTACATGGAAACAGCAGTTTCCAAACTTTGTTACTACCCCCCCCCTCCCTTTATTTCATAAAATAATTCAGACATTTTTAATGCGATGGATATGCTTGTTTATTAGCACAAAGTTTATCAAATCTAGGTGTCATTGAGGAGAGTGCTTCTTGTAGCTCTTTTTCTACTACTAAATGCGCTTGATATTTGGATTTCATTGTAGCTAATGCAGAAAATCCCATTTTGCATAAATATGATGTTACGAATGGCAGCAGTACTTGCATTGTTTTGCTTGACAAAGTATTATTTTCTTCACTATGAAATTTTTGTTTCAATGAAGTATAGCATGATAATTCTATCAATTTTTCCTTTTCAATAGTTGTCAATCCAAATTCATCAACAAATGGATTCTGTATCCACGCAAACTTTATAAAATCAAGATCTTCAAAATAATGTGAAAAGTGCATTAGCAAACAGATTTTTGTTTGCTTCAATATTAACTCTGGCGCAGAAATCATTTAAAAGTGGAAACATGTTGAACTTATTGTTTTATTCAAAACACTCAATTTTCCAAAAATTTCAACAATAAAGTTATCATTCCTAAATAAATTTGCCTCTTCATTATGATTTTCATCAAGACAAGAAAAATTGCAATCTCTTCACAATAGTATAGAAGTGAGGTATAATTAGCTTCCATATCTTCACACAGCTTTGCAAACAACCTAATTTTTAAAGGACTGTTTTTTTATGTAGCTTATAAAGTTCCTCTCATATTTTTTGACATAAGAGCTGCTCTGTGAAGCATGCAGTACATCCAGATAACTTTGGATGCTTTCTTTTTAACTAATGCTTGAAGACCTGCTTTGTGTCCTGACATTGACTGTGCTCAGTCAGTACAGAGTCCAATGCAGTTATTCCCATCAAAAAAAAAAAGTGTCAATTATATTAGTTTCTGCAACATATTGAACATCTTTAGCTACATCAGTTGCCTCATCTACTTGTATGGCGAAGTACGCAGTTGAGAAACTAACTGATCGCAAAGATCTTCAGATATATCATCGATTTTTCTGAACATTATTTTAACCATATCAGTAGCTGCTGGCAAAACTAGAGTTTCTCCTGTCGTGTGTGGTTTTTTACATTTTGCGATTCTGTAAGAAACTTGGCACAGAAACTATTTTTTTTGAACGTTTGCTTTTGTTTATTAAACTCATCTAATTTTCTTTGAAAAAATTCTATGGGCTTACCAGCGTATTCAGAATGCATAATTTTAATTTGCCTGGTCTCATACATAACAAACACATTGGTTTTTCATAGCCATCTATAATAAGACTTGTGAATCCTAATGATGAATCATATTTTCTTGTCTTGGGAGTTCTACCTCCTTGTTCCCTATATCAGCATCTTCTCTTGTAACCAGTCAAACATTTATCTAAAAATATTAGGATTAAATTTATATTCTTAAAAAATACAACTTCTAAATTACTAACAATTATTATCAGTAAGTAATCACACTGCTGAAACCATATTTTTAACCATGCAAACTACCTATATATGTCATACATAGTACGCACTAAATTATATTAATCATAATTCATCAAAATAAATGTTTATATTGAAGTTACAATGAGATAGGTTGCGGTAAATTCTTTAAAAAATAGGTTACAAATTTAATGTTATGAAAATTACATTTCTGTTACTTTTCGTGCCTCCCAGTTTGGAAATCGCTGCATTAATGGTTGTAGACAGAGAGTAATCTTAAAGGCATATTCTTTAGCACTCTCATATCTTCCTAATGAAAGCTGTAAAGGTTTGCTTAACAATTAGAACCAGGCTACACTCCTTTGAAAGCATTGAGGAACTGAAACCCATGAAGTTTAACATGCTTTTTACTAAAGCCTATACAACACCAGCCAAGGAAAAACAAAAATCCGTACATCCCTGACAATTCACAAAACCCTAATTTTTCTGGATAAGAATATCCTCTTGCGCCCCAACTCATCTTGCTCTTTTATGTGAAAAAATCAGATTTCTAAACTTCCATGATAAAATGACAGTCTTGTAGATGGGCAAAAAAAAAAAATCTTAAATTTGCACTGTTTATTTATACACAGGACCACATAGATTTTCTCAGTAAATGTCAATGAAATTTAAAATTTGTACAGAAAGCAATTGATACTGCAGATCTGTTTTTTTTTTGCTACACCTTCAAAAAACTTGCCAGCAGAATGGGAAGAAAGATCAAAATTTAGAAAAACAGGTAAAAGCCTAAAAGTTAGACAATTTTGCCATGTTTTCTTCATCTGTGATCAGGTATGACTTAACTATCTCACAGCCTCATATGATGTAAAAAAAAAAAAAAAAAACCCAGGATTCAGATTGATTATAGATAAACTGTACCACTTAAATCATTTGTTGAAATTACTTTAGGATGGGGCAGTCATTTTTCCACAGATAAAATTGATTATATTACTTTGATATCCATAAAGCACTGAAACAGATTAGATAAAATTTGTGGGTGGATAGGAGGGAGGCAGGTGAAAAAGATATATGGAATGATGAAATATAATACATGGCAAGAAACAAAATCCTTGGCAGTTTCCCAGACTTTGCAAAGGGGATATACATACGTCTTGATTTAGTGATGGTTTTGACCATCAAATGTAGGAATATTTTTTTTGTAAATTTAACTTGGCATTGGCAACTTTTTTTATTCTACTTGGAGTATATCGCTTGTGTATTTTTGAAAAATAAGTTCTTCAAACAGGGAAAAGGATATTATCTCTCTATAAGATAGCAGTGTGACCACACCAGTCTGCAAAACTGCATCTATGAGAAGTGGCTTATACAATCTACCCCCCACCCCATAAAGGGATAATTAGTTCTTTTCAGCAGATACAGTATAATTTAACTTCCTTCCATTGTAATATAAAAAAAAAAAAAAACACATTTTAGCTAAGAGTCATAATTTGCTGCACATTCCCCTACATAAAAATCTACACGAAAGTGATGATCCCTATTAATCAGTCTGGATCACATAAAGCCTGTGGGTTTAATAAGATAAGTAGTCATAGTCGAGTGCCCAGAAACCATCATAAATGCTATATCACAGTTAAATTTCTATAGTGTATCTCCAAATACCAAACAAATCTTCAGAATTAGGTCTAGCCAAATCCAGTGCTGAGCTCCTGACATCTCATTTCAAGGAATGGAATCTATTCAATTCCAGCTGCAAGGCTCAGATATTTACTCTGTTTCTTTATGATGAGTATATATATCCATTAATTCCTGTTTTGCACTCTGTTCATATTAATGAAGGTCAGTTATGACCACTAGAAATGGATGCCTTCTGGATTTGCACAGATATTTCACCAAGTTTTCATGCCAGGATGAAGTTCATTGAGGCATATAGGGGCTTGAGCAAACTCAATGCTGATAGGATTCTTCCTCTTGCCCAAGGGAACATAAAATTCAAATTTAGGAAAGACAGTTGTTGAATAGACGTGGAAATTTGCCTTTATCCAGCGGGTAATTGCAGTAACAAACTTCCATTAGTCATGGAAGTTAACAGCCTAAATAAATTCAAGGCAGGATTAGACAAATATTTGGAGTGAATGGAAACAGTTTTTTTTTTTGACTGATGCTGTATAAGCCTCTACTAATGTTAAGTTGCAGCCTGATACAAACAATCATTTGCTTTCAGGTATGAACTTAAGTAATCTGTTTACAAAACTGAAAATTATTTCACTTTGTAGCAATAGCAAATGACTTTCCTAATAACAAAAGTGGAAAATTGGATGCAAAATATCAATCAAGCTTTATTTTACTTGGATTTTGGCCATGCTAATGAATGAATGAAGAGGGATCTATAATGGGAAATTGTCTAGTTCAAGATGACCATTCTAACCACAAAAGATAGAAATGTTCAAATTTATGTTTTGTTGATAAAGGAGATTTCTGCTATACAGAAGTTAAACATTTATTACAAAATTGTTACTTTATTCTAATATCTGAACAAAGAAAAACCATTCATATTCGGAATCAGCACAACAAAATTTAAAAAAAACGCAAACGGCAAGAAATGAACTTTTTTAGAAAATTTGTTACACATTACTGGCCAAACAATTGATTATGAACTTTCTTTTTTTTTTTTTTTAAACGATAAACAGGCCAAAAAACAAAATTACATCGACCTAGCAGTACATGAATACTATAGAAATGGAAATAAAATAAATAGTGGAAGAGAAGTGAAAGAATGCAATTTTTGAAATAAGTAAAAATAGGAACGAGTGTAGAAATAAACGAAATTTGCCGCGACACAATTTATATTACATTGTAGTTCTTCCCCCCGCCTCCCAGGAGGCAAGATAATATTAAAAAAAAAAAAAAAAAACATATAGGTCTTTTAATCTCCACTAGATGGCGATGAATAGTTGGTCTCCAAAAGAATCAATGTCCAGTTTAAGCTTTCGAGGTAGGAGGATCCTGAAAGAGGAGGGATGGAATCGTATTTTGACGTCATATAATTACGGCGCGAACCAATAGGGATCTTCCCTTATTTTCATTTTACCGTCCCAATTATTGATCGAAAATTGAAAAGCTCATGAAGAAAACCTCACTGAATACGAATTAAGAAATAAAGCTCTAGTACTAAAATTTCCTTTGGATTCGGACACGATTTCTTTGACAAATTGGGGCAATCGAGAGACAACTGTGATTTGTGTAGACACGTCGGAATATTCAACGTGGAACGAAGAACATTTTTGTAGCTTCGTCGACAAACTACGAACTATTAACAGCCGCAAGGTTAAAACGAGGTGTTTATTGGGCGATGAGGAGGTAAGTTTGTTTCGTCACAAATTAATATAAAACTACTTTTTGGTAAAAGGGGCGGGGATATGCAGATAAAGACGAGGATATTGTTTAATTGCGATGCGTTAAACAAAAATAAAACCAAAATCATATTCGATGATTTCATTGACACCAACCCCTTTTCAAATGAATTAAAGTGTGCAGTTGATTAACCTCCCATTCACCATTTCTACTTCCTTCTCCAGATAAGTTATATAATTAACCTCTCCCTTCTTCAAATAAATCGGTTTAAGTTTACTTGCTATCAATATTTTTCTGTTGTTTTTAAACCTTTTTCAATAGACTTGGGTTCGGATTTTTCACAGGCTGTTTGCTGTCGTTTTTGTTGATTAAACATTGCTGAACCCAACTCCATGTAAAAAAAAAAAAAAGTGCAGCCATTATCAACCCACTGCAGGATGGAAGCCTCCTCAACAATTCATGCTGAGGGAAATGGACCATAATCTGCCACGCTGTTCCAGTGCGGGTTGGCAGATCGACCGTATTCAGCAGTCAGGGGCTTGAACCCAGTTACTGCATTCCCGCTCCTGACCACTCGGCTATGGCGGCCAACTCCATGACGTATTAGTAAATTCTGTAATTTTTTTTTTTTTTTTTTTTGTTATTATTACTTAAAACTGTTTCCTTAGTGAACAAAGTATACCATATCTTTAAATTAAACAAAAGACAACTTTTATATACACAGGTAGCCATTATCTTCTCAAACCTCATTCTAACTATACTAAGAACATATATAATGGTCTGTCATTGCAGAAGTCAGTCTGCAATTTAATATGACAAAAAAAAAAAAAGTCCCGCTTCGTTTTTGCTGTTCTCTCAAAAGTTCTCAGCCCCGGAATACTTCAGACTTTGCAGTTTAATTCTAGATTATTTAGAATTAATCGTCATTTGTATAATATTAATACATATCATTTATTTAATTATTATTTTCCATCATTTTTCCTGAATATATAAGTAAAATTTCGGGGTGTAGATCTTAAGCATCCCCTGGCACAAGTAAATTACGCCCTCGTTCAAAAAACGATTCAGTTTCACTTGCTGTAGTGAAAACCTAGAATTATATTCTAATTTCTAGGTTTTTCTTATAATCTCTACTAGTAGAAAAAACTACTTCAGCTGGTCACTGGATTGCAAAATAAACCAGTACAAAAAAAAAAAAAACAAAACTCAACCCGTGTAATGAAAATTATCTCCTGGTTGTGGTGTGCGGCAGATTTCAAATCACTTCGCCATTTTCATCTCCAGTAATGAATCAATTCAAAAACGGCGCTTAAAGTTCATAAGAACGCGTTGAAACGCAGCAGTTTATCTGCGAGCTGCAATGAACAGTGAAATTTGTTGAAATTCAGTTTCTTGAAAAAAAATTCTCTGCCATCTATTGCCATAGTGCCTTTAAGCGCAGCTATCAGCAAGTTATTATCGAGCTGATCAAGTTTTATGGATTAAGCTGTACTTATTAGAACTTCAGGAACAAAACGTTTTCTCATCATATCTTATTTTATTTATTTTTTTCCCTTAAGGGATCTTCAGAACCTATCTGAATTTTTAAATATGAAAAAGAGAACTAACACATTTTCATACAAATATTCCAGGTGATAGTTGTTTAGCAGTGCAAAAGGCGGCAAAACTTTTGAGATAACGCGCACTTATGAAGTCTGTGTTTCTCCTATTAGATTTGCCTGTGTTGTGGTATGATAAATCTGAAATTCCCAGGAGAAAGAAAAAAAAAAGTCATGAACGTAAAGCCATAAAAGTTACTCCCATTCTGGCCGTGCATATTAAACTGCTACAAATTAGCCCATTTAGTGTGGGTGTAGGAGGAAACATTTCGGCTCCATTGACACTATAAGTCTGACCGACCTTTTCTCCAAATTAAATGAGATTTGGCATTGTCACGCAGCCAGACACTCTTTACTAGTTACTCCAGATTACTTGCCTTTTATGTTAAGTGCTGCTTCATAATGCAAATTATTTTTTTGTGTGGAGGAATTCCAGTTAGTCCCTGATTAAAAAGTTTAAAACAAACAAAACAGCAGACCGTTTACCTAATTTTGAGTGAAAATGTCTGCTTTCAGGTTAGATAACTCCACTACTTATTATGCATGTGTGTTCACATTATACAACTGTCTATCGATATGGATACTGTTAGACTTAAGCGAGACGCCTGTTGTCACGTGTATAGAAACACTAACCAACGACCATCAATTTAAAACTATTCTTCATAATTGGACGAGAGGAAAAGAGTTCCCAAAAGCTTGTCTTCGGTATGCAGTATCTTCGCAAAACCTTTCGGTTTCAATCTTTGTCGTTTAAAAAAAAATGTGAAATGCTCTAATAAAAAACCATTCCCCAACTTCGGAAATTTATACAGAATTTCTTCACACATTTCAGTATATTTTTCAATGGACAGTAGGCTTGTTTTCTAATGTAGTCTCTCACTGTACATTTTAAAATTGCTTGGTCCCTCCACTAAAATTGTTTTCCGATGTTTATGAGAAAGCGGGTAAAGAAACATTATAGCAGAGGGCCTAAAATGAATGTTTCCATTATACAAGATAACCACCAGCACCAATGGCAAGTAAAATTGGTCTTATTTGCGTCCAGCTCTTATCTCCTGTTTGGTGCGAGATGCTATTGAAAAACTTAAAATTACCGCTGAGTGTCGTTATTTTAATGAATATGATCAACGTTCCTAATTTTTTTTTTTGAAATGAACAAAAGTATACTTTAGTGCAGGGGTCGGTAACCTTTTTTGATCTTATTTTTAAAAAAAAAGAGAATCCGAAAAGAATCGCACTGCAGCTCAAGCTGGGAGGAGGAGGGGAATTTTTTTGAGAAATGGAATAGAGTGGGAAGGTGTTTTGTTAAAAAATATTTATTAATATTTAAAAAACGTAACAAACATCCAATTAAGTACGAATTAACGTGACTTTTGCTGCTGAACTTCTTGAGCGAGTCTCTCAACATCAGACGAGTAGGCCGTAATTTTCATCTTTAAACATGCTGAGAGACTCGCATTGTTCAGACATTTTCTTGATTTATTTTTAATATAGTTCATGTTCGAAAATATTTGCCCGCAGAAATTCGTCAAACCAAAAACAGAGAAATCCAAACGCAAATATTTTCAAATTTATATACGTGTCCTACCGTAACACAATTTGGTCTTGCATTTTCAACTCATCTAACGCCGTCCATTTGTGTAGGGCAAGGGCAGCTTTTTGCCTCTCCAAATCCTCAATTTCAGTTTTAAGGTATTTTAGTCTTGCACTTCACATGTCCTTGAATGTTAAGTCCTCTAATTCCATTTTAAATTGTGCTTCATGTGGGCTAAAAGTTAAAGAGCCGCAGGTTGTCGACCCCTGCTTTAGTGCAAGAAATACTATTAGACAAAACTGTCTGTGTATTCACCGAGCAATATTTAAGAACTAAAGAGCTCCACTGAGTAGATATATATATGTCACTGACTTGTTCCAAATACTCTCAACCTGTTTTATTTTTCTTGTTCGTTTCATCTTCAACATCAAAAATCTCTCAAATTTGGGAAAGGCATAAGGACGCATAACAGGGCTAATATCGTTTTTGAAAATATTTTATACATTCATCATTAAGTTTATAACGCTCACTGTTAGCAAGGGGTAACACTGAATCCAAATCTAACCATAAATTTTTGCGCATATCTAAAAAACCTCCTTTGAAGCTGGTAGAGATGCCGAGTCACGCGAAACTAGTTGATGAGCTTAACCATGGCAGATATTCATTTAATGCACATTATTTTCATAACGTTTGGTAAGATAGCGTAGGAGCATTTAGGCTATAAATTATATCAATTTCTTCTTTATAATACATGTACGTTCCGCAAAATTGCCCAATACTATATGATCGTATCGGAGTATAAACAAATTTTAATCTAGTTAAGATAACCTGCTACAATGCTAATAATTGCGTAAGTAAAAAAAAATAAATAAATAAAATAATATACATATTTCACACTAAAAGTGCTTCATGCCAATTTTGAAAATTGAAACGATATACGCCACGCCATTAGTCTGTGATAATTAAAAACCAAGTATCAAAAATTAAATAAGTCGCATTTTTCGTTCTCTCTTCTTATTTTATTTAGAAAGAAATCTTCTAGAGGAAGTTAAGTGATTTAGAATTGAACTCTTTTCATAGAGGTACGACCATCCTTCTCCTTGATCATTTACAGCGCAAAGGCAGCAAAGACCATATTGCGCCTGTCAATGTCTATGTTAAAAATTGAAGAGCATATTAATTCTTTTTAGGACGTGAAAAATTCCTGGATATTGGCTTTGTCTTCAATGATATGTTACATGGTCAAACGTTCCTTTAAGTTTGAAATGGTTAATACAGTTGCATATCTGTCTTGCTGATATTATGGACATTCAAATGAGCACAAGCTTGACTGTGATATTGGTGTTGCAGTGAGTACACTGAATTCGTTCATTTACAATTAGCAGGTAAGTGAGATGTGTATGTGCTCTCAACTCTTCTTGTCGATCAGGGTGTGAACTGAATATCTAAATTTTCGGATCTTGCTTAATCTGCACGAGTTTATTTGTATGGTTGTCAGATTTGCTTCTATTGTACATGATGAGCTCTTCGAATTGCAGAACGATAGTCAATGAATAGCACAAAGAAATGCGTCATGTCAGTATCTATCTGGCAGCCTCATCAACCTTCTCGTTTCATATGATTCTCGAGTGGGCTGCGAGAAAACAAAAGATTATACATTGTTAGTTTCCTTGAATTTTTTATAGAACTCCAATTGCATTCATTAGTAAAAATGAATCGTATTTTTTTTTTATTAATGTGCATATTTCCACCAAAAGAATTCGTTCTTAGTAGATACTGAAAAAACCGAAACTCAACGATCACCCTTGTCCACATTCTATAAAACTTCGGCAGACAGGTACCATTTGGTACTGATATCTTCTTCCAAAATGGATTTTATTTCTTTAACTTCTTTGATTTTTTTTTTCATTCCACAGGCACCTATAAGACTTCTATAAATCTATACCCTGTGAGTTATATAGATTTCCAAGCCGAAGTTCCGTAATCGGTTGTTCAATTATAAGTTTGTCCGCATTTAGTATAATGCCACACACACACGTTTTATAAAAATATAAATTTGTGTTCGGATTAGTAGTGGCAAATGATAAAAGAAAGCAAGCATCAGCCAAAAAAAAAAAAACCCTTCCCATTTCACCCATCCATCTCCTCCAAAAGTTTGTCTCGTTCTCCCTTGAATTTATTCAAGCTGTCCACTTCCACAACAACAGACGGAAGTTTATTCCAGCAATCAACCATCCGCTGGCTAAAAATAAAATTCCGCACGTCCAGTATCCAAATGGTCAAGCGAAAGTTGCATAAGTACACATGCTTTGAGTGACCGTAACTGCTAAATACGGTGCTGTTACTTGTAGTCTGTCTATCTTGTGAACTCTTTTGACCGTGTCGTCCTGGAGTATAAACAGAAAATTTATTTATTTATTCTGAAATCATCCTTCCTCAATTTGAACTTATGCCCCCTAGTGTGTAGTCAATGCGCTTCATCAGCAGCATTGACCTTGCTCAATCCATTCAAAGCCTTAAATACCTCAATCAGATCACCTCGCAGGTTCCTAGTCTACAAAATCTGCAAAACTTAAGAATTGGGAGTAATATATTTTAAAATAAATATTATGGAGGAAGATGCAACTTCGGGCGTTATCACACATACTCGTGAGTAAGATGACTAAATATTTATTACAAAAATAGTCGCTACACATGTTATTGTAATGCAGATATGAATGTGCCTATTACTCCTATCCAATTGCATTAAAATCGCCATTTCACAATGTGCTCTTATCCACTAAGGCCTGAAAGTTATATCAGTATCAGAATTTACTCTACCTACCGATTTATGTTTGTAACGGGAAACGAAATCAGCAGCAGGAATTGCACACCTTTAGCATCGTCCCCAAAAGCCAAGAAGCACTGAACTATTGGACGACGCAATGTTAGCAGAAGCAAGGGGGGGGCGGTACAGATCTTCTGGAGAAAAGCTGATGGTAAAACTCTTGAAGGATTTGGAATGAGCGCTGATTATCTATAAAATGTTTTCTTTATCAAGAATAACAGGGTTCAGACATGGTCACAAAGAATCTCTAAGATCACTGAAGTTGGAACAATGGTATAAAATATGTTCCCAGTCTTCTCTGGAGCCACAAAAAACAAAGATCTGAACTCTCTGGCCCAAAGACGTACAGCTTTTTGCCTTAATAGAGCCACCATGCCCAGTGATTAAATATGAAGTGTATATCTTAGCGGAAGAACCATTTTTTGTTATTCGTTTAAGTAGCAAGGTAACTTTTGGAATGAAGTTGTTTTTTGTGATAATTCTTTTTGTACATATATCCCATCGACTTAGCCATAACTTTATTAATTCATTCCAGCAGTGAATCTTTTCTTTCCTGGTGCCAGTATTTATGTTTGTAGTTATACGTTAAACTTAAAGGAAATGTTTTTTCTTATTTTGTAGCCTTTAAAAGCTGAATGCAAGTCTACAGGCAAAATCCCATTCATGACTTGAAGCGCCACTGTTGAAACCACCAGACAGACTCATACAATATCAAGTAATGCGAATCGCTGCATCGTATGAAGATTCGATTGTAATTTCATTTTTGGCCTATGGAACCGCGGTACTTGGCCATTGATTTAAAGACAGCATTGTAATAAATAAGTAGATGTTTACGCTTCAGCCCTCATTCCTGTCTTGAAATTTTTATTAACATACCAGCGAATCTTTTAACTCGAGCAAGCTACTATACTTATTTAATAAAACGAGAAAAATCATACAAGCCTCCATAAAGTCTTACACTTTGTAATAGTTTTTAGTTGTTTTAGCTCCGGCTACGTTACTTTAATTGCAAAAACATTCTTCACTTTTTACTTAACCTTTATTGGGGGTCGTTTATTTAAAATTTCTGATCTAATTATACTATTTCATTCTTTAATTCCGTTAACACATGCAGCGGTAATCTGAAAAGTAAAGATTTTGTCTGGTTGTGTTCCTATTGAAGTAACCAAAATTTTTGTTTACTTTAATTAGCTAATGAAGTTCACTGACAGAATGAAATGGATGATGAACTAATAAACTTATCTTATGCAGCACACCGAATATTACACCACAAAAAAGAATTTCAAATTGTCGTTTTTCATCTTGTGAGAAAGTGGTCTCGGTGCTCTATTGGACATTTTCGCTATAATGCGGAAAGGTGCAATACGGCCAGACTCTCAAAAGAACAGACAACTAACCAATTAGCGATCGCTGGCGCATAGTATTCAAATTATAAAACATTTAACAGAAGCTGGTCAGATAATCGGTAGGATTAGGAAAGAGCAGCGTACTGACAACATTTTCAGAGAAATTGGCCTGCGCAGTGTTAGGTCTCTTCAAAGGATATCAAATTTAATACTAGAACTGCAAACCTCCATCGAGGCCCTTAGAAATACCTCTGATTTTGAAGTGCGGGCATACTAGCAATAATAATCCATTAAAAACAACTGCCAAAATTATTAGGAACTAACTCCAAGTTTTCAAGACATTCTGTAGTATTTGAACTTAGATCAGGAAGATTTGCGTTATAAAGCAACTTAAAAAAAAATAATATATGTATGTATAGACACAAGCATGTTTGCTCTGCTGGTACAGTTGCGATTTGTAATTTAAAGCCAAAGTTGTAAAAATGGAGTTACAAAGATTTACTTATAAATTAAATGTTATTTAAAATGCAATAAGCTCATTTGCCAAACATTCTTTTGCCGTCCAATGAAATAAAGAAGAAAAATCCTAAAAGTTTTCTATATTATTAAATAAACAACAGCCCTTCCTTCCCAACTGGTAAAATGGAAATCGATTTTTCTCTTCGTTATTGGCTAACAAACTGAATGCAGTGAGATAACAAGAGAACTCTGACTGAATAGTGCATACAGTAACTACTCCAAGTACGGGCTATTTACTGCACTTAGAATGAAGTAAATCCTGCTCCAAACATCCCACTGCAGATAACTTCATTTGTCTTTCGTCAAAGCCATAACGTCAGACAATTCCATAATCCTATTATTTCTATCTAAAAATACTGACACGAAGCACATTTCCAAGTCAGCCTGCAAATCAAATCTTCCCCAACTTCACTCCATTCACAAATGAGAAATATTAACATTCCATTTTCTTAATTTTGGAGTAAAGGCTTAAAAATGATAACTTCAATATGTCTAATGATACAAAACATTACTAAATGTTTTGCAGCATCAAATACATCAGGACTCTACATGTGCAGTCTTAATGTATTTCCCCTATTAAATTGCAAAACACTAGCCAATTTACTTCACATTTCTTCGAAATCCTTAGCTGTTTGATTTAAAATTTTAAAAAAAAATTATACTTGCATACATTTGTTTACTATTCAGTCCATCTTTTAGCGCAAAAGAAAATTAAGCAAATGTTAAAAAAAAGGTTGTTGATTAAAAACAACTGCTTTTTTCCGACAGTTTTGTAATGAAGACTTCTGTCGTTAACAGCATAATTGGTTTGCCGCTTTTCACGTTTGGAAAGGTCTCAATTCAAATCCTATCGGATATTGGAGAAAGTTTTAAATATCTCTCCACTACAATCGATGCTATAGTTAGCCGATCTCAGACAGAACGGTGAAATCTCTCCATCCTCCCCCTAGTAAAACTTAATTAACATTAAGATATTTTATTAATGAGCATTCCATTTCTAACTCCTGCATAAAAAAGAGCATATTTTGCTCTTTTTTAAACCATTTTCGTTAATTGCTTCAATATATGCAATTATAATTATCTGTTATTGAATTGCATTTCAAATCAGTTCCAGTTTAACAATGAATAAGACAAAAATACCTCGATTCGTCAAATTAGTATTAGTGAGACATTACAAAACCTACTAGAAGCAGAATTTTGACAATTTAATTCCATTACAACAGTGCACATAACCGAGTATATAGTTTAATTAAAGGAGGCCTCGAATGAAATGATTCTTAACTTATTTTAAGAGTTTAACTTCCGCCGCAAATTCGTGTGGTTTTTGTGGTATGCGCTCATATTCCTATATTTATCTTCCTGTAGAAGTCTTCACAAGACGCCTTGCATGTTGTGTCAGCAAAATAGCCACAATAACTCGCAGAAAAAAAAACCCCGTATACTTCCTTTATTCAAGAGGACTTGAAAAATTCCTCCTTGGTCCAGGGAAATCGAACTTGGGCCATTGCAAAATAGTGGCAGAGCGTTTCGTGTCGACTAGAGTACATACAGAGAACGTGAAGAAAATCAAATGGGGCACAGTCATTCTGGAGGCAATAACAGACACGAGAACTATTCTAGAAAAACACTGCGACTTTTTTTTTGTTTATGAAGTAACATGTGATCAGTGACGATAATTTTTACGAAGAATTTATTTGTGGTCTCTTATTCTAAATAGAATAATGGTGATTGTGAATTCCTTCAGCACACACGACAATCACAAAAAATAAAGTGAGATGGTGGAGTAATTTCTAGACACTTCATTCAACAAGGAGTAGTTTTACTGGGATTGCCTTATTTTAAATATGATACTTTTCCACGTGAGTAAATTATTTATTCTGATGTCACCATTTTTTTAATTCTTATCTCTAAACCTTATCCAAATGAACTAGTATGGCGACGTTTCAGAATTCCTGTTGGTTGTTCAGCATATACAACTAAGTGATCATCACCAAACCCCGCATTATTACACTGCAGCATTAAACTTTACGCGCACAAAAGAAAATGGGCAACGCCAACGTCTAGCAGATTCGGAAGCAAAGCAATCAATCGTTCAGCCGCAACCACAGTTGCCATTGAACGTTTCCTCCTCGTATTGAGAGATTTCTCTAATGATCAGTGGTGCTGACTAAATTACACAAACAGAAGAGAAGAAAATTAGAAGGCACAGTTTGGAGAGACAGAAGACAGTCTCGTACTGGAAAATCTTCGATATTCTTCAGTTCCAACTAGATGAAGAATGTCTAAGTATTATACTACTGTACTGTCATATATTAGCGGGAAAAAAATCAATAACAGACGACAACTTTTGGACTTGCCCTTACAATTCATAGACCGTATGAGGATTTCAGCGCCTCCATATGAGAACATTATGGGTATTCATCCTTACACTGACGCGGATTGGATTCTTTTATATTTACGCTTACGCATGTTCCAAATAATTCCTCGCCATCCCTTGCATGCGATGCATAGGAAGGTATCATCTTCTCTGACTCTTTCCAGGACTTCTGAATACAGCGAACAACATCTGCTTCAGGACAACGTGTGGTTTAATAATGTACCTCTTCAAGCCTGAGATAGCATTTTCATTTCGGGGGTCATACTTCACATCGTTTACATTATCACAGGCACAGTAAAGCTTACTACATCGATGTTGCTCTCTCTCATATCTTGTAAACCACATATTTCTGTTTACTTTACATCTGAATCGCATAAACTACTAAGCTTCGTGGACATGAGCACGAGTACAGCACTACTTATTACCTCGATTTCATAAGTTTACTTTTACTGATACCGAAAAAGACTATCTGTAGAGTAAACAGAATTCACATTGGGAGGTCATCTCCTCCTGAGCGCAAAGTACTATAGGATGACTCTTGGGAACCACGAGCTGAGGCACTTGATTAGAATTCACTGTTTGTCTAATACTTGCACATCGGTTTCGTTCATTGATATTGCTTTAATATAATATAGAAATTGAGAGTTACTACAGTGGAGCCATAGCTAAAAGATTATGCACGTATTCCAAAAAAATAAATTAACGGGTTCGGCACACAACCAACTGGCTCTTTTAAAGTACACGGGAAAGAAATATTCTCGCATAAGGTAATGCAACTGATATAAGCAACGGTGGTTGACATTCAGACAGGGAAAATGTTCTAGAAAGTGCGTATGTTTCCATTTTACATTTAAACTGATACTTGTATCATGTAACAGGGAATTATCAAAGGCTACTACTGAGTGAAACCTTTGAAGGAATACTGATGGTATAATTGTATCTTTCACGTTCATTAAGGCGTATCCTGATACGTCTTAATGAACATAAAAAAACCCACAAGTAATGTTCTAATTCCGTATTTTGATGAAATATATATATAGAAAACATTTTAATTATAAAATGAAGTACCTCATTATTTAGGTGGACCCATGATTTCATCCGAAATGGCTATGCAGGCGAGGTTTGCAAAGTTTTTCGTGCTCTGTTTCAGGTCTTCTTGCCTTTGTCTACGAAGTACAAAATATTTATTACATTATGAGAAAAAAAAAACACGCAACAGTATTTAGCCACATTTTCAAAATGTTTAAAAAATATAATATAATATATAAGATAGTTTAAAATGCTTTAAACTATTTAAACAGTGGATAGTTTGAAACCGAATTATACTGTAAACAGCATGGGTTTGTTAAATATCCCATCTAACTAATCTGCTAAGGCTAAGTACAAAAGGACATTTTGATATTATTATACAATCTTTTGTGTTATACACAAAAAAATCACCATTTTGCCATCCTCAACAACAACACATCAGGTTTTCCATATCTTATTCATTCTTCAAATCTTTTTTATAGTTTTCTACAAATCGGTACAATATCTTGGGTGGACAAAGCCGTTGCTTAGGTTGAGGAACACATTACACTCTCAGAAATATACAGCTTTGATAAATTAAATACAAATTGATTAACGTACCTAAAAACATTTGTTTAATCTAGTAAACACAGTCGCCATTTCAATAGAGCTATAAAAAATTCTGTCTTAAGTTGAACAAGGTGATAAATGGCTACTGCTCGAAGCAGACCAGGGCGATGAGTAGAATTCCACACGATTTAATTTCGGTCCGTTACTTTTTCTGATATTCATTAACGACAATGGTACAAAAGTTGTGAGAATGGACATCACCTGACTCCAATATATGCCTCAAAATGAACAAAACAGGCTGTTCAGATGATACCAAAAATGGCAGTTAAAATGCAGGATTCGACGCACTCTAACAACGATAATCTGTTATTGATGTAAGTGAGGAAGTAAAAGATTTTTGAATAATTATACATGTAGGGAGAATGGGTAGGAAAAGACTACCAAAACTGGCAATGAACAACAAACCTATTGGAAAAAGAAACAGAAGGCGTCCCAGAAAAGATGGATCGAACAGTTTTTTAAAGAGTTAATGGTACAGGCTTCATAAACCTAAAATCCACTAAGTACAAGAAGAAGAATAATTACACTATTTGACATTTCTTAGGCTGCTTTGTACATTTTATTTACAGATCCAAGTAAAAATGCTCTTTTCGGGAAGCAGCATTTTCTTTACAATCCGACCCCACTTAGCAAAAGCAGGAAAAGTTTGTTCGCTGTCAAAAGGTGTCGAAAGTTATAATGTGAAACAGAGGGATATTCAACAACTTCCTTCTGTTTATATTCTTATCTAATTAAGATAAGAATGGCATGTCTGTGTAAATATAACCACACATAGTAGCATGCGTAATCCCAATAATAACTTTAAAAAAACAAGTCTAAATATTGCGCATATTGAAGAAGTTTGCCACACGAAATCAAAGTTAACACGACTTAAAATACTTGTTTTCTTTAGTAAGGCAACAAAAAAGCTGCCCATTTTTGAAAAGAAAGGCATTTGGTTTTCCTGTCTAGGTTTAAACACTAATTCTGAAATCTTATTTGTATTCATAACAAGTAATGTTAATATAATATTCTTAATGGTCTTAATTAATACTCTTAGCTAATAATTTTTACCTCTAACTACTTCCCCCAGAATAGTATATGAATTGTTTATTATGTGAATTATAGAAGGGTTTGATTTTTGATTGATTGATTTGGTAGTTGTTGGCGCATCGGCTTCTGTGGCCATATTGCACCTCCCAAGGTTTTTGCAGTACTTTGATCCAAGCCCGAGGCGAGAATCGAACCCGCGACCTTTGGGTTGCCGGGCAGGTACTTTACCCACTCGGCTAGCCCGGTCGGCTTATAGAAGGGTTCGTTCAATTTAGTTGCACTGAGTAATTTTGAATATATATTTTTTAAAATCCATCTTTAATTATGACTGTAATTCACTTCAGAAAGCTGAGATCGTGGGAGGGGAGACACGCAGAGAGAGAAATGTTCAGCTGGAATAATGTACAGTATAATTTAATTCATCTATAGTTAATCTGTTCCATGAACTGGTGACCCTTTGTTATTACGTGCGAGGAACTGATTTCATTTCTGTACAGTGTATTATTAAAATCAAAATGTCATGTAAACTGGAAAAGGTTGCACATACCTGGTGATAACTTTCTATCTTCCAAAGCGAAATCCTTTTTTCTTTGAAATATATTCATGATATACACAACAAAGTCCAGTATCACAGACATTGTACCTGATTACTCGTACAGTTAAATGGATGGCATGTGCTCTGACTCTTTTTAGTTCCATTTAAAGAGAAGGTTTTGGAGAAGCACATTTTCAACCACTATCATTTCAGTTGTTAAAGTTCGTAATTGAAAGGACATTCTTCAAAGTGCTCAATCACTATGCGTCCCTCAATAAAATTGGGACCTTCTCAGTCTCCGAGGGTGTCGAATTAAAGAGTACAATGGAGGGAAACAAGACTGATTGCGGATACAAACACTCCACTTTGAAATGAAGAATGTCAATGGGATTTCATTGTCTGATAAAGCTTTAAAAGGGTTGAGCAAACTTAATGATGGAGACATATGTTATTTTTCTAAATTTAAAAAATTGTCTCCCGCAAATGACACATAATTGTAGACGATGTGGAAATATGAAAGTGTAGCATGCTTTGAAAAATGAAAATAATGGATGGACACTTCAGAATACGAATTTTCGGTATCTCTCGAGTAAGCCTGTTTGTACTTGACGGATATTGCGTGACAAACACGCAAATGGGATTTTTTTAAAATAAATTAAAAATTCCTAACAGCGTTCAGGCATTTTCTAGTTAATTATAATATAATATTGTTTTATTTTTTCTGAACACTTCTATCAAATAAAAGTTGCATCAGTATTAAAAGTTTTAAAATGCACCTCAGACTTAAAAGTATCGCTAATGGGGAGCGGAAAACTATTTTTTTTTTGACACTTCGAGTGAAGGCAAACAACTTAAGAGATTTATTCTTTTTGTTAATATACATATTCGGAAATGCAGTTGATTAATATTCTATTTCTGCTATCTAAATAAAAATTAACGATCAGAATGAAACTGAATATTGGGAAGTTGTCAACTCAGATCACAATTTAATTACACGAGCCAGGTTTATTGCAAATTTTTCAAATTTACAATCGGGCAAAATTATTTTAGAGATAATCCAAACAACACAAAACTTTGTGTTTTAACGAGATCCCTTCTTACCAGGTCTAATCCGAAGGTGAAAGCTGAAGTTTTGGATTTTCAGGTAATAGTAATAATAGTCGATCTTGAATACTGAAGCAGATCCGTTTGGTTTGCTTCAGTATTGGATGGCAAAGTATTCATCTGTTAGTATCGAGCCAGCGATCGAAAGAGTTAAGCGAAACTAAAATGTTAATTAATGTTTGCGATAATGACTATCAGTTTTTTGAGGAGGAAGGACCTGCAATCATACATGTCTATACGTAGAATAGAAATAAATAATGCATACAAGTCGACCTCTCTAAAGTGCAGAGATCTGAACGTTTCAGTAATCGAAACTTAAAATCATTCACCAGCTGAGGTCGAAAATCTATTTCAATTCAACCACAAATACCTTTACATTTTATCAAACCACTACTGAAATATTAATCAAATAATGTAATATTGGAAGTATGCTACCGAAAAATACTCTGTATTTCTATTGTCGACCACTTCTTGGAGGTCATCGTCGATCGCTTACAGTGAGGGCAGCATTTGCTTTGGCAGAAATCTGTCTGTAAGTACTATGGTCTGCTAGCAGCTATGCTGAAGACCGGATATAAGGGGGAGCAGTGAGCAAAGATCCCAGAAATTCGGCTCTATAATTTTACCCGTGGCCATCTTTCTCCGGTGTACTTGCTCTGAGAGCTAGGGCAAGGTGTAGTTTGGTGTTGGCCCATTTTAACTGCCAGAATTCGGCAGCTGAGGCCCATATCTCTGAAGCATGTCTGGTATAGATTTGATACGATGTACCTTTTTAACACGTGTGGGTCATTGGTGTGGAGCGACTGTTGCTTGGCACCCCAGCATAGTGAAGTCAGCCTCCAATGTACGAGGTTAACGTGATCGGTGAAGGATAGCTTCGAGTCGAAAACGACCCCCACATCTATGTGCGTTTTAAACAATCACATTTAAAACCTGAAAGAAAAAAACAACGCGTTCTTTTGGGGGTTGTGGGCCTACAGTTTGGGAACTCGTCTTGTTTGAACTGACACCTCTTCAACATGGACTCGTGGTAGCCCAAATGGATTATCAGTTAACCAAAACTCTAAAATACATATTTTTGTCAGCTATTGTGAGATTACTTCAAACAATTTTCTTTTATATTGTTTTCCTGGTGGCAGATTTTCATGTATACATCTCATTTCACTTTAATCGTACTAATAAGATCATACTTGGCATTTCCCTGCATAGATTAAGTAAAATAGACTGTTGAAATCACACCTACCACTAAAGAATCAGATTCAACGAAAAAAATTACAATTACAGGGTTTACAGTTCTAGGTACTGAAGTGCACGAATAAATAGTGTCACTTCCCATACATTATGTCCAAACCTCGACTACATCCCTCTCAATTCACAGAATGCAAATTATTGAAGTCAAAGCACTTCTCAACCACCGAGTTACTAAGTTTTCCCTTAACACGCGTTTGCCAAACTTCTTTTTAGCCACGGAACACATTCTTTTGTGGTTATTTGGGTTTTGAAATAAAAAATACATAATTAATGTTCAAATATATTTTATTTTGAAAACAAAAAATCGTTAATACAGAATTCTAAAATATAAAATTTCATTCAAAATTAACGATTGTGTTCCACATATAAAAAAGTTATGTGCATACAAATGTTGAGTCAAAATGTCATATCTAGTACGTGATCTGGATATTACAATAACCGCAAAAAATAACGTTTCCAAATGACACTAAATAAATTCCAGTTTGATTTCATCATTATTTTCTTTCCCAGTCCGACTTCCATCTTTATGGTACTTTAATGGCCATTATTTACCGTCGCCTCAGAAAATCAAAATTAATGATTTTAATATAAATGCGCGAAACTAAACGTTCTTTCAGAACTTTTCTTCGTTCATTTCTTCGGTAAATGTAATTTTAATCATCACTGATTTATTATTGCATTAAAATATCCGAAGAACTATTCGTCACATTTGGGCGACCTCCTATATTCCTTCTAAACATTTCTTCACTGTCACCTGCACTTTTGAGCCACGGGCAACTCTTTGAAAGATTCCTATGCGGCTTTAGCATTTTATGTCTTCGTCCTTCTTTCTTTCTTTCTTGTTCTGTGTAAATGGCGGCATCATTACGAACGTGTTTACATAGCCTGCAGCGGAAAAGTATACCATTAATTTGGGCGCACGCAGACAGGCGCTGTTGTTTCGCAGATCAACGGAAGGCATGCAACGAACGTCAACGTTTCCTAGTCAATGTGTTGTCTCGTTGCATGTTCCACCCAGCCCCCCTCCAATACCCAACCCCTTTTTCAAGCTCAAATAGAACATCTGGCGAAAGGCCATTAAGGACGGAATTGTTTCCAATGAATAATTCAGCCATAAATCACTTCCATTGCACGTATTTGCTGCGAGGTAAACCGTTGTCTCCTCTATGAACGAAAAGCTAATTAAATACTACATTCCCATACTTTATCAATATCCTCTCTCTTTCCCTCCATCCTACAAATAAGTACCATGGGGCAGCGTGTAATTTTTTTTTTCTCTCAATTCTGCACACAGACAAACCGGCCTCAGAACACATGTAATTCACAGAAACGGTATGCTGATGTTTAATGCCTTAGCGCAAATCATAACATGCAGGATAGCTAACTGCAGCGAAAGTCAACAGTTGCTAGCTTGTGAAAGATGAAATCGAATTTACTTTGAATAAGCTGAGCAAAGCTTACACCTCAGATCCACATCATTATTCCAATAATCTTCTGAAGAAAGATC
This sequence comes from Mastigoproctus giganteus, assembly GCF_048544385.1. Classification (NCBI taxonomy): domain Eukaryota; kingdom Metazoa; phylum Arthropoda; class Arachnida; order Uropygi; family Thelyphonidae; genus Mastigoproctus; species Mastigoproctus giganteus. Next base: position 209,446,982 of record NC_143583.1, read on the forward strand.
ACAAATAATCCAGTCCACTACTTACTGAACTTCTTCAATAAGCACTGGACTAAATTCAAAAGGAATATACCAAAATCACTTGAATTTAATTAACATTATGCCGATCTTCAAAAAAAAAAAAGATCAAAGGAATCAGTTCAAAATTATAGATTTTGAAACCACAATGCATTGGCGCGTGTCAAAGTATACTTGTGCTTATTTGGTTTCCGTGAGGGTAAGTCAGTATCAGCAATCTAGTTCAGTATTGGCAACTTATGTCAGAAGTCTTCGGCATCGGTCAACATGTTAATGCAACATACGCACACACTACCAGGGCCTTTGACAGAGTCCACCATAACCTTCTAGTTGGCAAACCCCTCCTCATCGGGAGCATATTGTTACCAAACTATACAAGATGTGGCTAAAATGAAACGAGAATCGTTGCTTACCAACACCTTACACTAACTGGACTCCAAATCGGTCATTGCCACCTTACCCATTCGTCCATACTAAAAGCTGAAAATCTTCCACAATGTAAATATTGTGATATCCCCCCACTTACAATTTAAAAAATGTAATGCTACACCTTCGATTTAAAGCACTTTATTGCCGACTTCCATCAACTAAGTCGGTTTCGTATACACTTAAAAGCCTTTTACAGATCACGTATAAAACAGATATTTTCGCTTTCGTATTTAAAATATATACCACACTTTTCAGTTTCAGAGACAATAAATATACGCCTAAGGAAAAGAATTTGGTTCACACCAAAAACTGAATCCACTGATGGAGCCAGAAAAATATTTGTATCCTGAGAAAACTCCAAACTAACTAATCATACACTACATTTAAGCTGAAATACGTTTTATGACCCTTCCAAGATACTTTATGAGGTGTAGAAGTAATTATTTTTCTTGTATCTAATCATTGTATACAGCACTGCTCAGTTATAATGCTTAATTTATAGCTCTTCGAAAGTTTTGAGGAGGGGGGAGTGCAAGTCTTATTCTGTTTTTTTGCTATCCAGATATCGATTTCTTTTTTAACTCCTGCTTTCATTCTGACTCGCCTTGGCACCCTTTCCACCACGATCTGGGTAATAGGTTTCATTGGAAATTCAATTTCCCTTACTCGAATTCTCATTTCATTGGGGTGCAGTCGATATATACAAGCGATTAGTTTTCCTAAAGGCTGCCTTCTTCTGACATGCATATAAGAAGAAAGTTTCAGAACTTTGCAGGAGCAAATAGAAAAAAAAAAGTTTTTAGAAAATCGAGTGAAAGTTTCTCTTTAAGATTGGAAGAATTTATTTGATAAAGGCTTATATAAATAAATATTCTTTGAAATTTATTTAATTTGGTTTATATGATACAATTAATTCTTTTGTACCTTATTAAATAACTGAATCGAAACATGCATGATAAATATCAGCAGTCAGAAAAGTTTTATTCATTATTTAAGATCGTACCCTAGTCGAAGCAACTATTAATATCTTTCTGATTTTTAAGTACAATAATCTAAGAGATTACTGTACTTTTTAATCATAATAATCGCAATTTTTAAGTACAATAATCTCAAGTAAAATTAGGGCAAAATGGTTTTTTTTTTAGATTATTTATCTTAGGATCCATAAATCAAGAAAAACTAAATATGATAACTTCATTCAAGGAAAGAGTGGAATGAAAGATCCTTTTCAGTTCTATCTCGAAGACTATGTGGACAAAGGTTAAAAAACATCAAGAGAGAAACCAAATCCGAGTTATTTTTTCCTTCGTACCCCCAGAGAAATTTAAGGATACAGTATATTACGAAGTCCACAGGGTGGGATCAGCTGTTCTACAAGATAAAAGCGTTTTCTGTTTGAAGCAAACAATGGGTGGTAATCACATTCCAGATAAGTTCCATTACTAGTTTAATGTTCTGCGAGACTGGTAAAAACAAAAGAAAAATATCTGATTTCGTTGTTCGCTGATGGTTTCCTGAGATTTATTTTGGATCATCCCCAAACTACTTGTTTGTTTCAGAAGCACTAATGATCAAATCGGATTTAAGAATGTCGATTATTCGTTTCGTTTTTTTGTTCGCGATGGAACCTGCTGTAGGACTCATTTCTCAGAAATACTGGAGGGTAAGTTGCTCATCTTGTGTAATCTCTTCTCATCCACGATACCAAAGCATTACGTTTCATTTATCTTCTGTGATACTAAGTAAATATGCGCATAGAGATTTTTTATAACAAAAGCAGCTTTATCACAATAATATTTTGATTTTTATTAAAAAAAATTATAAATCCTGAACGAAGCTATGTAGGCTACCATATTGAACAAAGGAATACACTGCGTTAATCTTGATAATGCGTTTATTATCCCATAAAAAGAAGGTTACAAAATATTATATTTCTACAGCGACCCGATATCACCATAAATAGTAAAGTATTAATACAAGCTATTTCTAGGATGAATAATTTAGAATAAGACGTGCATTTTAATGTAGTTAGCCCGAATTCTGTTAGTAGTCCTCAATAAGCTGAACTTCCTTGGCCTACGAGTTAAGTAATGCACTGTAGTTCTAGTGATGAATTCCCAAGTGACATTCTCTTATTTCGCAGTTCTTTTTACAAAACAGAAAGCAGTAACTCGTAAATCACTTCACACAGCGATGCTTTAAAAACAATGAACAGTGCCAAAATCTCACTTTTGGTCCTTGAAGTAGGTTAATTATCTTAGTTAATAGAGTTTAATCCGTAAAAAGCTGCGAAACTTTTTTTCTCTTTTCCCGAGTAAAAAGGTCATTTGTTATACATCACGTTATGCTCTGTGGATGGACGATGTAAGAAGATATTCGCAATGGCTATATTTTCTGTAGTCGAAGCAACTACGGTTAGCGTCATCCACCCACAGGAGGTTCGCCATTTCATAAGATCTCAGGTCAAAATCCGACAAAATGCACTCGCTGCGGGAGCAACAAACACATTCTTCATGCAGGCACTAGATTTTTCTTTAAGAACAACTTATATTCCACGAGAACATTCTAACGTAACAGAAAAACACATTGAACGAACATTGGACTGTGTGAGTTGGCAAAGAAGTCGTAAAATCTCTGCAGTTGTGTGATTTACGGTCTGACACTTTAATCAAAGCAACTTGTAACAAGTCGTGTCGCTCGATGACGTTTCTTTGACGTGAACACCTTAATTTATCTCGGAGTAAATGTCCCTTTCATCTCTCGGGGTTATATTCCATTCACTGCTGGCCACCACACTCCTAGGCACTATTTAGAAGGCATTTCGGCCTTTTCAAAAACTAAATCTGTTATCATTTCCTCAGCAGTCGTTTCCTTTCTCCATCTCGACTGGACAATCCCGATATAACAGAAAGAAGAGATAAATCTATGGAAAGAAGTAGTGGAAAGCCTATTATTAGTAGTCACCGAAATGTGATAGGTCTAGAAATCGATAAGTTGGTATTATTGAACAGTGCATTAACCTGAATGAAAGGATATCCTTTTACAATCCGCTTAGAGAACCCTCCCACACGCTCAAAGCATGACTTGGCAATCAGTGAGAGTCAAGCAAAACAAATTAACATAGACTTCCTGCAAAAACTAGCCCAGTACCAAATATCGAAAGGAAATTTGCGCACGTGTTTGTGACAGGTGAAGAAAAATGCCTACTGATTACTCTGGGTAGTTTAATAACTAGAATGAAACTGGCTCTATTCAAAAATTGGTTATTTAAAGATGTGGAGAAGAACGAAAGGAGTTGGTTGTTTTTCTCAATTATTTCGAGCATCAGAGAGAGGCCAGAAGAAATGTAAAAATAATAGGACTCAACGGCTTACAACCAGAATATTTGTATACAGATAGGTAACAGGAAATAATGATTCTTCAATGGCTGGTGACTTAAGGTGAAGAACAATCTAGGACTTTTCTGAACCTGATTGGAAATCACTCAGTGTTTTCTCACTTCGTATTTTTTTCCCCTTTTTTGACTATAACCCCTAATGCTCTCTTTTGGCTGCTAAGGGGAAAAAAAGAAGAAAAAAAAAAAAGGTAAAAAGCCCTGTTCTGTGACAAAATTTCTCCAATCTACGTACCGTTTCCACGAGCCAGTTGCTATGCCAACGAAACTTCTTTTTCACTCATCTGGAGGATCGTTGTTGTTCTTGTGCGCATGATCGTTCCTAAGGCAATGTATGCAGCCAGTTAACCCTAACGAGAACAGTGTGTTTAAAGTAGTTTTTCCTCTTGGGATTTTTTTTTTTTTATCGATGTTTCGGACCCAGGGTATTGAGGCGGAATATATTTTCTTTGTGCAGTTCACTTCTCCTAATAGTGCATCCCTCTGCATAATGGACAAAGTGGGTGATCTGATTTTGAAGCGTTATATTTCTCAATCTCTTCCAATCGCACAGAGACAAAGGAAGAAAGAAGAAAGCTATTCGATTTCCACAGACGCGTCTGTAAGTCATTTACCGCGGGAGAGCTGCTCCGAACGGAAAAAGGAAAAATAAGATAGAAAGAGATTAAATAAATAAAGTGCAGAAACAGAATAGAAGAAAATAGCAAAGTCCACGGGAAATGCCAACAAAGATTCGAATGATTCAAGAGAAAAGCAGGAATAAAATATCTCAGTAATCTGTTTGTTTGTTTGTCTGTCCATCCTCCAAATCTCGCAGCCCTTTGTGCATGCGAGAAATATATTTTTCAACCTACAAAGAAGTCTTATGGAATTCAGTGTGACCCCGGATACGTGGCGACTATTAGTATTTTAAATATTCATTTAAAGGTCTCAACGTGATGAGGCAACTTGGGAAATTTTTTTAAGGCGTCTCAATCAAGTGTAATCAAGTGTGTTTGTTCTTCGTACTGATGTACAAGAAGGGAAGTGGGTCTAAGCTGTTAAACAACGTTTAATGTCGCGTGTTTAGGAAGGTTATACAGAAGCGTACCAGATGGCGCTGTAGCAACTATATGAAATAGTTCGGAAGAGTAAAGTCAGGTGTCGTGCATATCAAAACGGTCAGTGAACTAGTAAATGGGTAGGGGTGGAATTTCGATGAAAACTTTCCTGAAGCTATAGTAGTTGGAAATACTTCGAGAGTTTAACGGCATATCTTCTATGACAAGAATTGACCACTGGGAAAAAGAGGAAGTAGGAAATAAAATTAGTTGGAGATGAGTTAGCAATGTTGATCACCATCAGCCAAAATGATGAAGTTTTCTTTTCATTAAATGGAAAATTGAGAAATCTAATTGGGTATCTATGACTATTGAAATCTCTTCTCGCTGCAGAAGAGAAAACAAGAAACACCAATTTGTTTGGAAAATTCAAGAGTAAAAACCGGCAGATAAGTTATACGCATTACAGAAAACCACAATATGAATTCTGGAAGAAAGAATCGACTTATTGATTGAAATTAGGTTGGCGATTTTTTAAGCAATATCAACAAACATCGAAGAATAACATTTTCTTTCTGTCACCAGTTATTTATGTTCCATCAGTATCTTATCTTACGGAGAAAATCTCCAAAAAAATCAAGGCGCTCATTTTTTATTTAACCAAATAAATCCTCACTACAGTTGATCTTAAATAATTTAATAAAGATATGAAACTAAAATTAAATATTTAAAATCTATTTTTTTTGCAATCATAATGAAATTAATTTGGCTCAAAGAAAATACAATGGTAATTCACCACTGCGTTCATGTGGACCCATGCGAAGTTAACATGGCGTGTCCGTAGAAGAAAATACAAATTTCTGTTTAGTATTAATAAGACGAATGATGTAAGAAAGTGGCCTTTCCTTTATTAGCAAAATAATAATAAGTATTCTCATTCCAATAACTTTCCAATTCCAGAAGCACTGAGCCTCTGCCATCGAGCCTCCAATGCTTTGACATGAGTCATTCCAGTGTTCGATAACCAGCTGTTCATAGGCTAACTTCATGAGATACAATCTTCTGTTTATAATCCGACTTTACCACCTGTCAGAAGTCTGCAATCAGCCATTTTGAAAATAAATGGCTAACTGTATTCATTAATCATGCGAAATAAAACCACGGTCAACTCAAAACCTGGGCTAAATATCGCAGGATCTTTAAAAAGCTGCATTCCTGTTATTATAATTAATTTTATGAATTATAAGTATTATAAATATACAGACGTTTAGGCATCTTTCATGAATTACACACGTTTCATTCCGAGCATCAGTGTATTATAGGTTGGGTAACCCCAATAACAAGACCTTTGGCTCCCTCCTCTACCTCCCCCCCCCTCGCTACAGGCGATTTTCCAGAACATAAGCGCCCCTATTAGGTCGGCAACTCCGCATGTCTTGGTTGCCTGGTGGGATATCCAGCCATAACGATGAGCAGATCTTAAAAATACTAATTATAACATCTTTTCGACATGAAACTTAAAGGGATGAATCGGTTACATTTTAGCTATGCTGTCTGTAGAGGGAAATAATGGTAAATGGGGTTATTTGGACAGTCACTTGAAAGAGACAACTGCGACTTTCATTTTCTTAACTTGGGGTCAAAGCAGCTATTATATTTTCTAAACCAGTGAAAAATGTGTTAAGAAACAAAATAATGTCAACTTTGCTCACATAATTGATACAAACCGAAAAAAGGAAAGTGAAGTAACTCAAATATCTATTTGCATTCATTAAATTTTGATATAGGCCTAACAGAACTAACCTGAAATTCTTCTTTTCATAGTGCGTCTGCAAGTTTTAATGCCGTTGGATCGACTGAGATACTCTCCAAGTCCTCAAGAATTGCATCTTGCCAAGGTCTTGTGCAGTCTTTCTGCTGCGATTGATATCCTCAACGGTACTGCAAATTGAAAGAAATACAAAATTGCCAGTTTACAATAGTTATATATGGAATCATTATTAGACAACAACATGTTAATACAGGTAATGCAAGATGAAAACTTTATTATCAAAGTGCATCTTACGATTTAAAATTCAGAAGAAAAACTGTAGTCCCTTTACCATTTCTAAATTTTAAGTATTCGGAACAATTTACAGTTTCCTTTGGCCAGTAATACCTTAGTTTTTCGTACAAAGACTTCCACCGATTTATAATACGTTTCTAATTAGTCATCACACAACCAAGCAGTGAGTATGTCCTGTTGAGAGATAGTGATGCAGTGAAAATGAAACCGGCCATTACAGTCAAAGTATTAGAGTTCCGTTACTTTTGGCAACAGTGTAAATAACTGAGAGTAAGCAATTGAATACAAAGAATCTCTATCTGCATATACAAGCTTACAAATATTGTAAATTATACTCCAACGTTATCAGTCCAATCTCTCTTACACGATGGAATTGGACAAGTGCTTTTATCCGTAATTCATTAAGAGAAAACCCTTCGAAAAGAACAAACGATTGCGGCATTAATTTTTAAGGCGATGAATTCGCACGAAACATCTGAGTACGCAGATGCATTAGACTTACAGACATCTATGAAACCTCGGTGAGTAAATTGTTTCAAAATAAGAAGTAATAGGTATTATTTAGAATTTCGAGGCGGTGAATTCTCTTTAAACAAATTAAAAAGAAATCTTTTAATGCGGCGCAATAAGATTAAAGCACTCGCCCGAATGCGAACTGTAATCCCTTTACCATTTCGTGTTGTGTCTCGGTTTAAATTCTTGAAAAAATATTGTACGTTAGCGATGGAAAAGGGAAGAAGTCTTTCGTTTTGAAGAGCTCCATTTGTTCTGTAATAATTTACTGCCTACTGGAAAAAATAAGTTAAAATAAAGTTCCAAAATCACAAGAAGAGTATGAACAAAAAATCTAAAAATAGAGGGGGGGGGGAAGGGATGGAATACACGATTCACAAGCATCAAGTTTAAAGTGGGGTGGTAGACATAATGGTAGATTACAGTCAATTCAAGACGGTATAAGGGAGAGTAAAATTGCCAAATAAAGGAATCTTCCTCCCATAATCATAGCAATTTTAACTTCAAAGAATGTCTTAGTTAAACCGATCGCTCAATCCCACCCAACTGTAAATAAAATAGTAACTTACACAACCAGTCCTACTTTTAATAGCAATGCTTTACAAAAACGTACCTCAAGGCGCAGTGCACTTCGCAATCATAATAAAACAATTGAAGACAGGTCTGGATATGATTTTTGGAGAACACACATTAGTCTTTAAAAATTTCAATGTCCCCATGTGTGACTCGATTAAGAAATTTGAAATTTTCGATTTTCAGGTGAACTGCGAATAAAATGAACTGTAGCATATTCATTATAAAGGAACCGCAATTTTTGTATTCTAACAACTATCAACTGAGGTGAGTGGATTATCAACGAATCTTAATTATGCATTTCTACGTGCAGTATGAAAGAAAGTTTCCCTTCAGCAGCTTACATGAAACTACAAAGTCCACGGGATTATGTCTGAAATGTTCTTGAAGTAGCTCATATTAATCAGTCAATACTGGTTAATCTAAACATACCATTAAACTTTCTACAGTTTCCTGAAAATCAGAAAAAATTACTCACCAGATCACACAGCAAAAGAGTCTTAATCTGTAATAATAAAAAAAGAACTAAAACAGAGAGAGGAATGAAAACACTGCTCAACAATTCAGCGCGATCTACACAACTGAATACTATGCGCCACCTATCCGCTATTATGTGAACTATCTGTAGCTAAAAGAAATCTATCCAATGTTGTGAAAGCAAGCAAAATCTTTAAGCGGTAAATTACATATTCCGATGTAATTTGCATAAAAAGGAAGCAAATTGGGCGGGTACCACCCACAGTAAGCCCCCTCCTTCAGTATTCCTCATACGGGGAAAAAACCCCGTATGGCGAATATTGAAGAAAAAGTCCGACCCCCGCGTGTTCTAAGTGTCCCCCACTGCACGTCCTACGATCGGTTTTCGGTGTGTGAGGGGAAACCGGAGTACCCGGAGGAAACCTCACGGCCACGGCCTGAGACCGACTAACTCAAGATACTGAGTGGGAAGCCGCTCGAATAAATCTTAACTACCGTCAGCCAGGCTCGAACCCCGGCACTCCACTCAGTACAGCCGAGCATTTCTGCTAACTCGGCTACCGGGCCCCGAGAAGTCACTTTTCGAAAGTGTTACTTATTTTTTCACGAAGGGGGTAGTTAACACTCCTTGTGACTTAATATCGTTTTCTACTTGTTCAATTGAGAATAAGAGTTAATTTTGACATAATAATTAACTTTGAAAATCAGAAATTAATTTTGAAATATTGGATCACTAATATGTACAAGTTTTTTTTTTAACTGTAGTTCGGAAAATACTTTTAATAATCCAACTATATACTGTAAATAGTAGCTTAATTGCAACTTAATTTAGATTTAGTTACAATCAAACATCCAAAAGGAAAAAGAGAAAATGGAAAAATTGGAGAAAATTCTTCGGACTTATTATTTCTTTACGAAAGCTTTGACTAATGTTCATTTGATTTAATATTAAGTTTTCTGCTTGTTGACGCAATGTATAATTCAGTACTTGTTGACATAATCTATAAGCCATAATTAACTCTGATTCTCAGAATTAATTATGAAACAATGTATCAATTTCTCTAATATGTATATTTTTTAAAAATTTTGTACTGAAAATACTTTATATAATCCAACTACACAGTGTAAATAATAAAATTTAGTTATAACGAAACATCCAAATACAGAGAAAGAAAAAATGGGTATTTTTGGGATGCAGAAACAAAAAAAAAAAAAAATGTATATATATATATATATATGTATGCGTGTGTTAGACCTTACATTAAGTTTGTAAACCGAATATCTAAAGTGAATAAAAAATTAATTCGTCAATAGATGGTGCCACTGTTTAATTATGATCTTCAATGTCTCAATTTGAAAAAAAAAAAAAAAAATATATATATATATATATATATATATATATATATATATATATATATATATATATATATATATATAAATGTTTGTAATAGAATAAGAGAAGTTTACCTCAATATGATACGTAGAATACTTCTGTATGATATTCTCCAGAAATTAAAACGAAAACAATTAAAAAATCTTACGTTACAGTAAAAAATAATTAAAAATCAAGTAAAAAATTAATTTAACGCATTTAAAATAATTTATTTAAAATTAATTTAAGGAACGAAAACCGTTTTGCAATTTTTTCGTTAAATTAATTTTTAATTGCGTTAATTTGATTTTTAATTGGGTCCAATTGGTTTTTAATTATATTTTTTACTGTAATGTAAGATTTTTTAATTGTTTTCGTTTTAATTTCTGGAGAGTACCATACGGAAGTGTTCTACGTATCATATTAAGGTAAACTTCGCTTATTCTTTTACAAATATTGATATCAACATAGAACGTATTAAGCATTGGAGCTCTGGTTCATACTATCAAATATATATATATATATATAAAAAACCCTTGAAAATGCCAAAATGATATAAAACCATTATCATAATGAACCAGGAAATATTTCAAAAAGAAGAGGAATTTCAACTCTCTCTCTCTTGGGGTGGGGGCCCGGGGCATTAAGACCCAAAATAAATTCATTTATTTTCTTTGCGAAAGGGGGGGGGGGTTATTTCTAGTTTGACAATGAAATAGGACACCATTATTAACTGACAAATTTCACAACATAAAATATATTAAAAATTAAACGTCGTATATATATACGTTGTTCTTAACCATTTTCGTTTTTTTTTTTTTTTTCTAATATGCAATTTTAATTACTGTTTTTTTAGGAAATGCAATTGTAACCTTGAGAGAAGTACAAGAAGATGTTTTACTGAAGGATAATATTCAACCTGTGTAATAAGAAGAGTATCGGAATACAATGACCCGAGTCCTCGTAGAATGAAAAGGAATGAACTTCATATAAGGAAGGAAGCATTATACTTGGATTTACCAGACGAAATCCATCTGATTCTGTGATGTATTTTCCTCCAAAATGCTGAAAAACCAGCAGTACAAAAAAAAAAAAAAAAAAAAAAAAATGACTATTAAGCTTCGAACTTTATTGAGAAACCAATCGTGTACGGCCAGAGGTCGCCTGATTATAATTTAAAGTCAATCTCTCTTTAAATTTGTGCACTTGCCTCTGTTTTATAAATAAAGATTTAGTTAGTATGAATCAGAGCTGTAATGCTCAATACGTTCTACGTTGATATATTTGTAAAATAATAAGAGGAGTTTACTTCAATATAGTACGTAGATCACTTCCGTATGATACTATCCAGAAATTAAAACGAAAAAATTGAAAAACTTACAATAGAGTAAAAAATAATTAAAAACCAATTTAACGCAATTAAAAATATTAAAAAGAATCTAACGAAAATATTCAAAACGATTTTCCTTCCTGAAGCTGCAACGCTTTTCGACCGTATGTCGTGATCACAGGAATGAAAATTACCGAATCGGGTTAAACCTGATACTTAAATAGAGATTTTGTCTTCGCGCATGCGCGTAAAGGTCCACGCATCGGAGATCAAATATGGCCGCCGAACATTAACCGAATTCTCGTGTAATTTAATTTCAACGGTTTCTGCAATTAATAGTCGCGTATAATTACGTTGAATATTAAGTATTTTGGCCTCGTTAAATAAAAAAGTATGTTTTTCATTAATGGCATGAAAGGCTAATTCTGACGCTGCTGAACGAGAAGCACGAACTGAGGCTTCATGTTGATTTACACGAATATTCAGAGAAAAACGAGTCGCAATCACCGCAAGAAATTTTGTATACCAGATCATTAATTTGTGTTGCGAACGCGGAAAGAACCCAGCGATTGCTCAGTATAGTGTCTAATTTCAGTATTGGCCTGGCCACAATTTTAAACTCGGTATCTTTAAAGAATCTGTTAAACTGTTCGTGCCACTGTTCAACATATGGGACAGAAATAAAGTATTTTTTGATATTACGATTGTTGGTTGGTGTAGTATTTTGTATCCTATCCTTAGCCTGTACCCTAATTCGGTTTATTGTGGCAAGGGGATAACCCCTGTTTAAGAACCTGCTAGGTAATATTTGTATTTCTGAGCCCAAAGCAGATTCCGTCGTTGAATATTTATAGGCATTTAGAAATTGATTAAAGATAATCGATCTTTTGTAGGTGAACGGGTGATAGCTATTATAATGTAGAAGCATACCGGTGTTTGTAGGTTTTCTATAGATGCTAAATTGGATTATTCGAGTCCCGGGTAAGCGTGAAATTTAGAAAGTTTAATGACATTGTATCCGTATCCTCCCTTTCCAATGTAAATTTGAGTCTAGAATGAATATTATTAAACGAATGTAAAATGTCTTGGATAGTATTACTATCGGTAATAACTAGAACATCGTCTAAATACCTCCCATAGTATGTGATACGGGGACGAAAAGGTGTCAAATGCATTTGCTCAATCGTTGAGAGATAGATCTCTGACATTAAGCCGCTCCTCAGGCTCAAACCCATTGGTAATCCAAATATTTGTTTGTACACCTTGTCTCGAAAGGTGATGTAGTTGGCCTCAACTAACAGTTTAATTAAGTGAAAAATTTCCTTAATAGGTAGCTTCGTATAATTAATCGGTGTCGAGTTTTTATTTAACATATCCCAAATAATATCTAATGTGTATTCAACGTTTACATTCGTATATAACGAGGTAACATCTAGTGAGAATAAATTGCCATTGTCGCCAAGTCTACAGTCTTTAATGAATACTTTATCGTCATAAGTAGGTTTAAGTTTAATCGAAGGCTGCAAAGTATTCGCAGCTCCCCTTACTCTTACTGTGTTGAAATTCCAACATAAGTATCGAAATGCGTCAAGGAAACTGAAAAAAATCAATACACACTTCACACACTGAAATGAGTAACAAAAACATTTTAAAATTATTATAAGAACGTAACTAAACTTGTATATGTGTGCAGAGATATAAAAATACAGTGCAAATTCGGGGAATGGATATTCTCCCTAAATTTCTAAAGCAGCGTACGGAGTCTTTTTTTATTACATAATATATAATTCACAGTTCTTTAAGTTTCGCGATGAGAAAAAAGGAACCATTCTAAATTTCATTAAAATCTGACGAATAGCCGAATAGTTAGTAGCAAATGATGCAAGAAAGTAAGCTTATATAGCATCAGCCGAAAAAAAAAAAAAAAAAACACACACACACACACACAGTTCACCCATCCGTGCCCTCCAGGAATTTGTATAGTTCTCCCTTGAATTTATTCAACCCAGCCACTTCCACAACCACAGATGTAGCCCGTTCCAACAATCAACCACCCACTGGCTGAAGGCAAACTTCGGCACATCTATCCTGCAACCATCCTACCTGAACTTCAATTTTTTCCCCCTCATGTGTGTAGTCTCATCAAGAGGAAGAATACCATTAACATTCAGCTTACTCAATCCAGTCAAGGCTTTAAACACCTCAATCAGATCTCCCCGCAGTGGTGTTGTCTCGAGACGCTGCAATTTGCCGACTTTAAGCTTTTCTAGGTAAGAGAAACTTTTCTTCCTTTCGCCAATCTGGTTGCCCTTCTCTGCACCCATTCCAGCAGTTCTACATCCTTCCTAAAGTGAGGCCTCAAGACCTATGTACAGTGCTCAAGATGAGGCCTAACCATGCCCTCATACAAAGGGATAATCACCTCCTTATCTCTGCTAGCAAAGTTTCTAAATATTATTGACAAAATCCCACAAGCTGTTTTGGCAGCCTGTTTGCACTGCTCAGAGAACTTCATATCTGACTGCACAATTACCCTCAGGTCTTTTTTCATTTTCTACCACCCTGGATGTAGTACCACACAGTTGGTGCGTTTCTCTGCGATTACTTCTACCCATATCCAATATTTTGCATTTGTCAATGTTAAACTTCAGTTGCCGCCTTCCACGCTCATCTGCCTAACTTTTCTAGACCCTGTTGCAGTAGGATACTGTTATTAACAACCCTTCCAACCTTTGTATTCATCTGCAAACTTAAACATTAAGCCAAATTGAAATCAAATAATTGTCATTTCTTTGTCCGTCTGTCCGCATGTTCATTCACTCGACTCCGAGTGAATGGCTGTTCATAAAATTTTATATACAATGTACAATACACAATTGTTCTATTTTTCGAGAAATCGAAATTTCATTAAAAAATTAGGAAGAAATGATGCAAATTAATATTTATTTTCTTAATATATATCACGTAGGCTACCCTGGTATCTTATACTGTAGCGAGGGCCGGTTGGAGGAATAAATGAGTAATGTGGCGAATGTGAAGAAGAAACGAAATTTTTTAGGTTCGCTCATGAAAGTAGTCGCTTTTTGATAATTTTTTGTTTCGTTATAATCATGAATTATTATAATTTGGTAAAGCTCCTGAAATGTCATACGTTACATACATTAACTAACTTTTTTTTACCACGAACATCACAATTTATTTTATTATCATATAGTGTTTAATAATATAATAATCCCAGATGTTGTTGAGTGATTATCTTCTTCGAAAGAACACTTCTTAAATCAAAAAACCAAATTAATCACTTCTTTCATGGTCAAGTTTAGAAAATTGTCGCGTGTAGCTGAATTGTATATTTTTCGGCTATCTGAAGGAATGATCACATAACACACTGCATACCATCATTGATATGAGTGGATGGATAGAAATGAAACTGGAAACACAGAATAGCTGCTGTTCGTTATTTCAAATGCAGCATTAGACTCACTGTTGTAGAACACCAAAACTGATTTATAAACGTGTTATTTTATCGATGAATATTCAGGAGTTTGTAATTGACCAGTGACTTTCAGAAAATGAACGCCACATTATCAACAACAAAAGTGTTGTCAGGGCGACGCTCTGTGGGCTTTATTCTTCGGCTACTGAATTTTAGATGTGTGAAGGGGATAGCAGAGCTTGGTTAGGCAAGTGGATTACCTGCGAAGTTCATGAAGTTTGTGATGGGAGCGATTAGCGAGGTCCACCTATCTTCGTCCACAGACTGGGGACACCGAGGGCATCACGAAACATCCGGGTACTTACCACATATTTACATAATCGTGTCACGTTTAATCTAGGGAAGACCGGCTGTGAACGCTCCCACCAAATTATGGAAGATTAGAAGTGTCTAATTAACTGCAGTAGATGGTGACCCCGTTGACAATACTTAAATGACTGATCACACACTGTTTACTAATACAGCAGCCACGAATCGCTGGCGTTGGGGAGCAGAAGGAGTTTGTAGTATAACCGTTTCCGATGGTTGAGGTAATTTCGACTCTGCGTATTGCTGAGTGGTCAATTAATGCACGCTGTATCCACGTGGGGAACATAATACAATAACTTCCAAAACATATTGAACACAACAAACAAGTTGAACGCTATCTATTAGAAAAGAATCGGAAAACAAAAATAAGAGTCTCCAGTCGGCACAAAGCAATCAGCTCTTGGTGTAGAATAGCCCGTTGAGCCATGAATAAACTTTTAAATGAAACTACAAAAGTGCCATGGACCTTTGAAACCCGTTATTCCCTTCATAGAGTTTATAAGAACCCTGTTTTGAACAAGGCTCCCGAAGCTACAGCCAAGCCAGAGTTTTACACCAAAATCCCTAACAAGCTCTCTGCAAAGTACCAAATGTTTTGCTCCTTATGATGGCTAAGTTTCTTGTCATGGAATTAGACACGCTGTTATAACCCTTCTTGCATCACGCGACAAGTTTTCTGCTTTTTTAAAATTTTTTTTTCTTTCTGTTTCCAAACAGACAACTCAAAGTTTCACGAGTCCAATGACCCAAGCTCCGACAACCTTTGATAGCCGCATCTTTTGCTTGATTTGCTCCACTTTTTCTTTTTGTCTGTGTCTTAAGATGTAGTTGTCCGTTTCTAAGCAGCTCTAGAGGTACTGAATTTTTTTGGTATACTTGACTCGTAGAGTAAGATATTGCTAGTTGGCGTTTTCCTTCTTTCTTTCTTTTTTTTTCACTTGGGTAATTGCCTTTTCCTCTCCCTACCTCTGAAGTAATATTGCTGGTGTCTTTTCTTCTGAAGTAATGTTTTTTTAAACTGAGTAAGTAGGCTGCTTTTATTTCTTATATGAACAAGATATTTAACGAAAAAATATTTATCGAAGTTTAATTTTCAAATTAAACTTCATCGCTGAAATTATTAATCTAAATTATCTCTCTCAGATTCAAGCGAATATATCTATGCCGGATATGACGTCACAATGATGTCATATCTGGTTTTATATATAAAATATACGAAAAATTCCTCTGCCACATTTTTGAATTTTTTTGTATATAACACTGAATGTGACATCTTTGTGACGTCACATCCGCTACAGACATTCGCTTGAATCTGAGAGAGATAATTTAGATTAATTTGAACATTATGCTCATATTTTACGCATATGACGTTCATCTTTGTGGCATCATATACACTATAGATATTTGCTTGAATCTGAGAGAGATAAATTAGATTAATAATTTCAGTGATAAAGATTAATTTGAAAATGAATCTTCACTGATTTAAGTCATTATTATTATTTTATTTCTTATATGAGCAAAATATTTAAAGAAAAAATATTTGTACGCGTTTCATTTTAAGTTAATCTTCACTGAAATGATTAATCTAAATCATCTCTCTCAGATTCAAGCGAATATCAATGCCGGATATGACGTCACATCTGGTGTTCCATACAAAATATACGAAAAATTCCTCTGCCTGTATGGTTATCCCGGAGTACAAACAGATTTTTTTTTTTCTGTACATAACACCGGATGTGACATATTTGTGACGTTACATCCGCTATAGATATTTGCTTGAATCTGAGAGAGAGAGATAATTTAGATTAATAATTTCAGTGGTAAGATTAATTTGAAATTTAATCTTCATCACTGATTATTGTCATTATTATTATTAAATTCTCCTTATTAAAAGGTAATAATCGATATTTAATTTTAACCCCGAAATTAGGAAAGCAATATGATTTTGTTTCACACGTTGACATAATGCTTATTTATTAATATTTCTGTTTTCGGCTTTCTCTGGGCCACCAAAGTTAGACAATGTAGAGTAAGTACACGCATCTTTTGATGATGCCTATCATTTTATAATCTCCACGAGTGATATTAAGTTATCAAAAAACAACAAAAAAGGTACCTATATCGCTCACCTAACTTTGTTTGATCAACTTTCACCAAATACGCATAATGTGTTTTGAAACGAGCTTCCTACAGAATGAGAGATGCTGTGTTTGTTTTTACTTGAAGAAGTTGAAATTTTGACGTAGTCTTCTACAGAAGAAGCTGCGAGGATGGTTAAGTAATGATGAAATACCTTTCCGTGTAAGAAAGAAAAAAAAGTAACTTAGAAACATTCCACGCTTGCCACATCCACGTCCATTTGTTCAGACCATGAAAAGTGCAAACAAGAAGACAGAAAGATCTCACAAAAGCCTTTAAAATTCAAAACACGCCACGGCGCATATTTTTAACAATTCACCAAATACTTCTGCCATCTTCGCTGCAGCAACCGTCGCTAAAACTGGAAAGAGGTGACAAAAAAATTTCACAAATGTCTGGGAATTTTCAGAACGAATCTAGAGAAGAGTGGATGGGTCTTCCATTTCTCTCCGACTGCCTTTGCAGAGCACTACTGCCAACAAAAAAATCGACGCACCAGACAGGAATTTCAGACGTGCAGAAAGAAAACTGAAAGTGCATTAATGTTCAGTTTTGGAGACGCGTTTATTTGATGGGACAAGATATGTGTATTTCTTTCTCTCTCTCTTTCTTCAAATAACGCAAATGCAACTCAAACCATGAGAGTTGTTTGCGTGCAAATATCGCCCATCTGTTTGTGGCATAAAAAATTCCGGAGTCCAAAACTAGCCCGAATAAGTACTTAACATAATCGACGGGAATCGAACCGTGTGTCAAAAGGGTGCTGTGCGACACGTCTGTCATTGAGGTCGGATAAACGTAGCGAGCTAGTGGCTCGGTTCACTCCGGACATCTGTGTAAACAAGTTTCGCCAAACTGTTTTACATCAGACATTAATGATGGATGTAAATACGTCACGTGCTCTTTTCCTCGTGTGTGTGTCAAATGTTTTCCATTGTGCGCGGACGAAGGGAACGCTTACAGGCGCGAGGATTCTGTCGCATGTTCCTCTTTGAGGCTACACGGCGAAAGCAGATTATAATAGTCACACGAGCTGTAGCAGCTACATAGACTCGCCGAAATTCGATCACGTGGTACATGTTTATGTCACTCTTAATAATGGAAAAGCATGCAACAGAGAGGTTACAACGCGCAGCTACTAATAATGTGTTTGCAACAAACGGATGCAAGAGAAAGAGAAAAGAGAGCACGGGGAAATGATGTTTTAATAAAGGATTTCCTTCCAAACATCTATTGAATTAGCATTGGCTCCCAATAGTGAAGGTAAGTGCTACACGGATTGTTGTATTGATTCTCTATTATGCGTGTACGACAAAGTTCTTTAAGGCCACTTAGCTAACATCAAAAGATGTTTTATTAAGGACAGCGGAATAGAACACACCTTAAGTTTCAGAAATTAGTACGTTGATTGCATTCTTCCCTATAATGAACCACTTTCATCGCCACCTGGGTCCTTTTCCTAAAATTGGACTATATGTTCGCTGAGAAGAGCGGAGAGGTTAAACGCAGGGCGTGTGCCCACTCAGATCTAAAATGAGGTTCCCCCCCACGTCACTATCGCAAATCTCTTTCTATTTCCGGTTCCAAAGTTAAGCCTTTTTAAAATTTATTGAAACCTGTACATTTTGAACCAAAATAAATATAATTTATATACGTATTTCCTGAAAATTAAAGTCTACAGAGCCCTCGTGAGTAGCACAGTTGGTAGGACCGCCGTCCTCCCCCCCCACCGGGTGGAAATGACCTGAGGTCGGGTCCTCGTTTACGTGAGCAATTTTTATGGGTCTATTTCGCAACGTGGCCAAGTTAGTCGGTCTCAGGAGAAGGTGGCACAGTTTATTCTCCCGAAAACTCAGGTTTTTTCATCCAGCAAACAGAATATTACCTCAAAACACACGCAATTTACAAACAGTATACACAGCAACATAGTCTTAGTCGCTGATGCTCCTAAACCCTACAACAACAGGCTACAGAAATTTAAATCTAATGTCAACAAGTATCTTCTCAATCTTCAACCCAGGCACGGTACTAAGTACTGTAGTACTACAGTACTTAGTTCTTAGTACCCCTTAGAACGCATTATAGCCTTAGTCGCTGATGCGCCAATAAAACCCAAAACAACCAACCAACCCCTTAGTACTTTAGTTCTTAGTACCTGGATGTAACACCTTTCGTGTTTGGGCTTTTCATAAAACAAAAAAAAAATAAATAAATAAAATTACAAACTGCCATACAACATAATATTCAAATGGCGACCAATTAGATTTTAACGTAATTTAACAAAATTATGATAATAAAAAATAAGATATATTTTGATATAAAATAAGATATATATGGCTGGAGGAAAAATTTAACTTAATTCTGCCCTAGCTGTTATTTGTTTTCAAACGCATGAATGACTTAGAAAATATTGAGCCGCATATATTATGTTGGTAAATACCGTGTTTTCTGTGGTCGATTTACTGTTTTGTGGATGAAAAATCCGAGTTTCCGGGAGAAAAAACATTGTTACCTTCGCCTGAGACCAACTAACTTAGCCGTTTTGAAAAAGGCCCATAAAAAAATCCCCATGTTGGAATCAGGATGTCCGGATATAAAAAGAATTCATATTTTAACAATAATTGTATTGAAAATAAAGAACGTTTTGCAAGTATTGAAAATATCGAAATTTTGAATATATTGCAAATAGTGAATTCTATAAACAGTGTGGACCCGCATACTTTTCAAACAAAACCCATTAATGCAAAGCAATGAGAAAAATCGTTAGTTCATCGCTCAAAATATTTTTTAAAAGCATTTCCTCCTGTTAAAAAGTTTAACAGGAGCCTGCACACAGTCGAATTTAAATGGAATCCATCCAATCATCAGTCAACGATATGAACAGATCGAAGGACATGGTAGCGCTATCAAAGAAAGAAATGTGGAGTCCTACTGGGACATAAGACTGAGTCACAAAATCGATATCCAAAGAGAGCGCAACCTGAAAAGCAGCACCCAACATCTCAAGAACGAAACATTCGTCGTAAATTCAAACTGGCGACTAAAAATTCTTGTAAATGAAAAGCGGCACGGTTAATTTGGGGAGAAAATGCTTACGGCCATACAGACTCAATTAAGAAAAGAAGCAAAGCAGGATTTTCTAATTGGAAAGGCAACATTTTCCGATAACTAAATGTAACAAAACACAAATGGAAAAAGATTTTTTTCTAGTTTTCTTTATGTGTGCTTTTTTTTTCTTTTTGAATTAGAACCAACCTAGGCAACCAAAAGTGTGAAGCGTTTGCGTATTTTCAATTGATCCTTAAACTAGTATTAAGATAATCTTAATACTCGTTTAAGAATATTATTGAAAACGAATGAATCTTTCCAGCGATTGCTAATAAAGTGCTAGACCTGATGTGCGTGCCTATACGGAGAGGTTTTAAGCAAAATTTTGGTCCCGACAAAAGAAAATCGATGAATAGCACACTAATGAACTACACGGGCGGTTCATTTATCTTCAGTTAAATGCTTCGTTTTTCTGCCCTGGACCCATTAAAAATTAGAACGAGCAGAAATGAATCACATCCTCCGACCAATTCGGACATTATTTTTAATGGTTCTCTAGAAAATTAAGACGTGATGGTAACACAGTGTTTCTTTGTTTACCAATCTTCAATCGTAGTAACCATTATACATTTGTGCTTCTAAATAGCAATTCATTAAATTGCTATTTATGCTTCTAAATGTGTGCTTTTAGTGTGGTTCTAAATATACTTCTAAATTGCTATTTATGCTTCTAATGCTTCTAAATAGCAATTCGAAGAATTGCTATTTAGAAACACAGCAATTGAGATTCCTACACAAGTAGGAATGGACTGGTCTGTGAGCTACTGATGTAGTTCGTGCACGTGGTGATTAATTTTTCAGTGTCTCCGAGGGAATAGAGATCTTTCCGACTTCGAATGAGTGTGGAAGCAACACGTGCAGGTGACAGTATCTCGACAACAGTCAACATGGTTAAGTGCTCCCGTTCTGTGGTGTCACGAGTCTACTGTGACGAGTTTGCTGCGAGTTTCAGGGCCCGAACTCGCTAATCATAATACAGACATGATCCTGTGAAGTATGCTCAAAGGTGGTCGAACAACCAGCCAAGGGTTACGTGGGACAGCAATCCGTGGTCGACGTCTGTGGTGAATCTCGTGTGTCTGGTGTCGTAACACAGCAACGACGCAGCATAGTGGCCCAGCTAACTAGCCAGTACAACGTAAGATATTGCAAAGACCAATATCCACACGGACTATACTCAGGACATTAGCTTGTACAGGCTAGGGCAGTCGAAGATCGTCAGGATTGATCCCATACTCACTGAGAGACACAAGAAACTGCGCCTAAATTGGCACGTCTGAACCAACATGTCGAAATATGTCGGGTGCTCGGATGAATCCCGTTCCAACTCTGCCGTGGCGATGGGTGTATCTGCATTTGGAGAAGGCAACATGAGGCTGTGGCACCTGGATATACTGTTGGTGTTCAGGAGGCTGGAGGTGATGCCGCTATGAACTTATGTTCCTAAAACCATTTAGCAACTGGGTTAAGAAACACGACAAGGCAATCTCCGTTTTCGCAGCGCTGTCGAACTAATCCGAAGTCAATCCAGTTGAGCATGTTTCAGACTTACTGGAAAAGGAAATTCAACAGACATTGTGCAAAGCATGGATAGAACTACCACAAGACACTTTGAAATATTTTATGGATTCCATGAGAAGACTTTTACGAACTATATTAGGAACAAAATGTGGCCCCACATGGTATGTTAAGCAACTCAGTGTACATATTTATTGAAATGGTGAAGTTTTAAATTTGATCACTTCTGCGACTGATTTTATACGTTTAGACTACATTTTTGGTAAATCTCAAGACGTATCCAATTGTATTAAGTTAGGTATTGAGGTGTTAATTTTTAAATGATGGCATTTTAATAAATATCTTAATTCACAACACGTGGTATGAGGTTGTTTATTTAATCAGTTTAATCTTTGCGGAAAAGAACTCTACGAAAAAAATAATTAATTACAAAAATCACTGACATCTAAGTTTGGCCTATATTAACACGTGATAACAAAAAATGTTGACATCATCCCAATCTAAAACAGAATTCGAGACAGGCTAAAAACAACAATAACTATGATAGAAGAGATTACAGGCATCTCATCCTACTGGAGGATTGCTATTTCGGGACTGAGTGCAACACCCGATTTGAGTCATAGCCAGATGCGACTTGAAGAAGAAGCTAAACTAAACCAGCATTCTTCCCATACCAGTTGTTGACCTACGGATTCCATGAGCACTGATCACCACAGGTATTAAGGAAATTAAGCGGAATTTTAGCGTTTGATTGCATAAATTTCAGCGATTGAATAAAAGGATCATTTCTATCAAAGGAATTAAATTAGAGCACTCATCAAGTACTCAAATGCCCACCTTTACTTTAGAGAAACTGGGTTGAGATCGGTTGAATTGGGTGGCCATGGGAGGACGGAAAAGTTCATTGTTATGTTCTTGAAACCAGTTAGTAACCTGTCGGACCATGAAGCTTATGTTGTTAATAGATGCTAGAGTTGTCTCGATACATTGTCATTATTTAGGGAAGTACTTTGTCGGCGAAAACAGAATGTCAGGCTGTCCCATCGAGCAGCTATTGATTAATGGTGATCCGGAGACCCAGCGCATGCCACGGAAATGGTCCCCAAACTGTAACACTACAGACTTCATCATGCCGAACAACAACATGCATCCAGGGGCCATGGCCTCATGCTGTTTTCTCCAAATGCTGATATGCCCATCAGCATTTGGGCGAGTCGGACGCTGGATCCATCAAACAGATTTCCACATGCCGTTGGTCCAGCGTTTGTGCTGAGTGCCCATGCAAGGCACAGTTTCTTATGTCTCGCAGTGAGCATGGGAACTGCGACTTTAGGAACATCACATTCGGTCCCCTGAAGATAATCAGAAATTTAGATTCAGATATTTCGAAAGCGAAATTTGCCTTTTTTTTATACCGTATTCAAGGTTTTGTCTCAGTAATCACAAAAAAAAAAAAAAAAAAGTCTGCTTGGGAATCTTATGACGCCCTCTTTTTCTTAGTACGAATAGTATTGCATTGCAGTATCTAAATTTGCATTATGTGTATGCGCGCGACTATAATCTGCACATGCGCAGTTTATTTTATTCAGTAATTATAAGCAGGTTAGTCTAGCTACTTTATTCATTTGCGATTTGGTGATAGGGTAGAGAAAGAAATTGCAGCATATACTCATCAGTTATGGAATACTACTGAAAGGTTTTGTCTCGGCAGTCTTCTTTATGGAACTAATGACTAGAAAAATCTGTCTTTCATTATGTTTGAAGTTGAATAAACTGTGCTTAAAATGGATGGCATGTTTAGTGTTCTAGCGCGTTTAAGTTAGTTTTCTTCTGTTAAGAAGAAGAAACCAGGCTTTTGAAATGTTCGTTAATAACAGTACAATTATGTATTAGAGTGACTTCACCCGAGGAATTCCTGAAAAACCGTCCCGGTACTGAGGAATCTGTGTGCATTAAGCGGCGAAACTAAATGTTGTCCTAATCGACGTAAATGCCGATGTCATTACTCTTTCATCAGTAATGTCGTAGTGAGAATTCTCGTCTTATTAGAATCACAAAATCAGCTTTGACTCGATGGTAAGTGCATTTCTAACACTGGACCAACGAACTTTAACTTGTGATTGCATGAGCCAATTCCTTGCATTGGTTGGAATCCTGCAGTTTCACCCAATTTGTTGGATTTATAAATCGAAATTATCTTAGTGAGCGATATAAAAATAGAAGTGTACATTTTTCCGGAGAATGTTTTACAACGGCAACTATTTTTATTGAAAATTCGATGGAAATTTACATCTCCTTAAATGTTCCCTGAAATTTGGACGAACAAATTTCATCCTTCCTTGCTCTGAATTTTACAGCTAAGGGTATAATTTCATTCCATTGAGGGTATAGGCTCAAATCGAAGCTATATAAAGCGAATTTCTTGCGTTCTTTTAAAGAACACTTCTGTAAGCTTCACTTTTTTCTAGAAATAACTGCCTCCTCATTAAGCAGATGTATACAAAACAAATCTCGTATTTGTTCTGTCATTTCTTCAACGTTAGCAGAAAAAAGTGCTCAACGTCACTGCTGTCAGCTTTAACCCATTTTTGTCACAGTGAGGTGCATCGATCAACAAGATATGTATCGTATTCTAGTTTCACAGGAGGTATTCCACGTGTACTACCATCCATTCCAGTAGATCAGCAAGGATATCTGCCTTATATTTAAAGTAGTCTTCCGGGAAAGGTTTCCATTCATGTCTATATAGACAGATAAATGTCCAGCAATCTTGCGTTAAATACAATAAAGCCTTAATTTAAACAAATTTTAAGACTTCTGTTACCAGATCAGTCCAACTGAAATATTTCGTGTGCCATACATCAGCCAATGAATGGTCACCAGCAAGGAGCTTTGGTGTGACAAATGTAAGAATGGATTTTCCCTCCAAATGGAAAAGTGGCAAAAATAACATTCCCCAAACGTATGGCCCTAACAATTCTTCAGTATCTGCCTAGTCTTTGAAACTTCAAAAGCTGCCTTATTGCCCAACTCCTTCTCAGACCATACATGTGACCTTGGTCCTAGCTACCTACTTTTCCATGTCGATGACAACTGCAATTAGTTAACTAGGAATAGGAAACTTTATGATATTTGAATGCATTTTCTTAAACAATATCCTGACGAGTCTCTTCTCTAACAGCACTTATTACTACGTTGTTTTCTCTGAAGGTGTCTTAAAATGGTAACATCGATCTCGTACAGATGTTGATTTGCAGCAGTCTCTCCTGGCTCCAACTACTATTGAAGAGCACTAGCAGCAGGGGTGATTTCGTAAGTAATCATTATGGTAAATTTCGAAGTGTCTTCTGGAAATCAGATTTCAAGCTCTGAGCCAAGGGTTTTAAAAGGATATCGGACTATAGTCCAGTTTTGTCTGTCTCCTTATCTGTGATATGGTGAGCTCTCTAGCGTCTAAAGTCAAATATTCGACCTTAAGACAAAGATCCACGTATCCGTGATGAGTTTATTAAACATCGCATCATTCTGGTCTCGAAAACGAATTTGGATCTCCAGGATTAAGGTTTCCACTAGATGTAACTTCTTAGTAAATCTGACTGTCTTGTGCTGTTCATAAATGGGTTTTTCGCTTCTGTGAAATTGCTTTTCTCCTGAAAAGCACATTGTAAAACTTATATCCTTAACCATATTACATGTAATCGAAGTCTTAAATTCGCAAATGTAAGTTTTTATTTTGCTGCTAACTTTTCTTTATATTTTACCTGTAATACCCGTGGACATTTCATTGTTCTATAATAAAGGAATTTCTAATTTTAAGAGTTTGTAACGAACAGAGGACCAACCTTTACACTAACGCAATTACTTTGTAATAACAGCCGAACTTTTATGTGCAAAAATAAAGTGGGTTGTATCGCATCTCGATACGTACTGCAAGATGGGACGTAGTACACTCATTCCTTGAACATAATATCTTCAAATACCCTTTCTTGAAAAGGGGTTAGTTTCGCTAACTTAATAGGCCACGTGTGGCTTATTTTCGATTTCTCTGTTCATTGGTCTTTCAACCCAGCCAACTCACTTGATTTGTTCTTTTTGCAGGGTTATACCACGAACCTCTTAAGGTTTTCTCAGTGACTTTGCTTTAACGGTTCTTTACACATTAAGAAACTGCCGTAGTTATTTCACTAGCTCCTGTTTGTAGTAGTTGGTTAGCCTTTTGGACCATTTCTAAGTTTTTTACTACCGATCGTTAGGAAGATCTGCCGAAACCTTAGTGCTCATTAAACACTCTGGTTCTTCAATTGGTAGAATAATAATCTCAGGGAGGACAGGACCACTTCCATACGTTACCGGAAATCAGGCTGTTTGCGGGTTAGTTTCCAACGTCCCTAGTTGTGATTCAGATTCACTACTAGAGGCCTCAAGCTAACTGCGTTTCCTTTTCTGTGATTAATTGAGTCAAAGCTAATATGAAAAATTTAGTTCCGTAGTAACAGCAGAAGTCTGTTCGCCCTCATTTGTGAACTTCACGAAACATGCCCACTGTATGTGCTTTGTTTGTCGTTGGAATACTGTATACATTATTCCAACGATGTTGGTGCTGATGTAATTAATCACACAACAAATATGTTGATGGAAACTAGGTTTTTGCTGTTTATATGTGCGTACATCTAATTCGTTTCTTGTATTTGCAGTTTATATTTAATATCTCTGGTTAATTGTTATTGCCTGTAGCGGAAGTAATGTCCTTTTTATAATTTTGTAAATTATTTTATATTCTGAGTTCGTCAGTGCTAATTTACTAAGTTTCACCTTTCAATGTTACTAAACTGGATTTCACCGGATACACAGCAAAATAAACATTAGAATAATCGGTAGTTCTATGCAGTTAGTGATTCCTTTGTCCTATGGTACCTCGCTACACCCTATATACGTAGGCTTATACTTAAGCATACGTATATACTTAGTATAAACCGATTATTCTTAATCGATTGTATTTTAGTCTGTTCAGGTTCCGTTTGATAGCTGTATTAGCAATATTAACGTAGTTCTGAAATGATTTTCATTTGGATTGTAACGTAATAATACTTTAATAAAGTCTTAGTTGGTATATTTATAGTGATAAAGGGATCGCTCAAGTGACTCGTGTTTATTACCAGAAAGTGTAAAGCCCCAACATTATTTTCAAAGTGATATCTGCTGTATAAGACTTGACTAAAAGTAAAGAGCAGGCCAAATCCAGTCAGTGATCGCTAACTGGAAATTCAACCCCTCTAAAAAAAAACAGTGGGGGAGGGGCAACGAGTAGAATGCTATTTCTTATCTCTTACAAGGAATTTCTTATTGAACACTTCAGAGGTGAGGAGGATATTTCTCGTTGGCTGGTGATTCCCAAAACGTTGGGATGCAATAGAAAATTATCTCCCATAAAGTTCACTATGTGGGCCGATTTTTTGTTCATAAAGACAGTAAGTTTTCTCCAATTGAAATTAAAGAATTAGAAATAGATTAAAAGGCAGAATTGGATTGTTCTGGAAAGGGCAAATTAGGGTTGAGTCAATTTTTATTTTGTTTCTTCTGTACTATTTGATATAAAATATTGTGATGTGTATAACTGTGTGGACATCGAAACCACGCTCAATTGTAATGGTAGATTCTAAGTTTTGAGCTGTACTTCCTGTCATGTGTATTTCCTTATCTTTAATTTATCCCTGTTCTGTTTATTATTTATCCATTTCTCTTATATTGTATTATTACTGTTAACTTGTGTCCGACAAGGACAATATATCGATTTGTATTATTATTGAAATAACTATTTCTAAAACTAATAGTTATAGAAATCTTTCTAAAATTATAAAATATTCAGAAACCAATAATATCAAACTTATCATCTTTGCATAAGATCTGCACTTATCCTTCACGTTCTACTATAACTCAATACACTCTGTATTATCTTTTAAATAGCGGACTATAAACTGCAGTGCAAATTTAATTTACATAGCTGTCCGCGGGGAATCTTCTCTCCTCAAATGTTGAAATTAAAATGTCATCACGGAAGTTTGGGTTTGGACTTAAAAGTTGAAACGTAACTAGCAGCGACTACTACGCAGAAACTAGTGTGGACATCGAAACCACTCAATTGTAATGCTACATTCTATACACTAATGCCTAATAGCAATTTCACTATACTTCTGGTTCCGTGAAACAGCAACGAGATTCTAATTATTCACTGACTGAATAATAAACAATTAAACGTAAATTCTTAGTAACCTTCATATTCTAGCATCTAAGTTAATAACAAATAAATGACGCATGTCCCAGATATCGTTCAAGACCACGGTGGTATAAACTAATTCACATTTCATTAGTTAATTAGCAACTTTTTACTCCTTATACTTGAAAGGAAGTGTTTCCATTCACTGTACATGTCTCACAATGTGACATTCACTCAACATTTTAATTCTTGCCTGCTGAATTTTAAAGCCATTGACATAACACGTTACTGCTTTGATTAATGCAGTAAGAGAATAGAAACGATTTGTGTAATTAGTGTCAATTATCAAGAAAACGAAATTCTTAAATAGCAAGAATTTCTTAAACAGGAAAGGACTACTTTGCTTATTCACTTCTAATTTAGCTCACGGCAACAAACAATATCCAGTGTTTCTACTATACTACTCGAGAAAACGTGGTGTCACTCGTGCAGCTTGCTAGGAAGCGGAATAAGATTCGGTAGGGGTGTATTATAGAATAACAAAATGAGGAGAAAGAGAGAAACTTTAGACAGGTATGACGGTCGCTTATACGGGTTGTAAAAGAATTACCAAAAATGTCACATTACAGAAGTCGATACAAGATGCTCGAAAATGTGGTCACATGACATCAGTGCGGCGTATCGAACAGGAACACACCTGTTCGATCGGATTTCAGTCTGCTGATTGTGCTAGCCGCGGCAGGCGTTGGATGTCTTCGGTTCGAAGATATTCCTCCACCACTTAAGCGCTATGCGTAGTGGCGTTGTCGTCCATGAAAAGAAAACGTGGGTCAACCGTACCCCTAAAAAGTCGCACAGGGTTCTAGGATCTGTTATCGGTACCTTTGCACAGTTATGGTATCGCTATCAAAAATGTGAAGACTGGTGTGGGTGCTGATCATTATTCTGCCTCCACCGTAAGCGTTTCTTTGTCCCACATTGGAGTATTTGTACCACATCCCTCATAGTCTAGAATCATTTTGTAAGCTGGACCTGGAGAACTGAACTGTACCCATGTCTAAGAATATATAAATTCATACACCGACCATTGAATAAAATTTAATGACTACAATCTTTACACAAAAATATTTACAATAAACTATTACGGAATGCTAAAATCTGTAATAAAAGATCATTTACAATAAAATTTGCTAAAATATAAAACATTAAAAGCGCTAAAAATCGGGAGCGTCAGCTCCCTTCTTCAACAGTGATATGACTTCCTGCAACATCTCCTTAAGTAGCAGGCTCACGGTACCTCCACACGTGGTATTTCTCCACGTGGTTCAATCGGCACATGGTCAGAACTGGAAGCGGAAATGTCTCGGAAACGTGGCAAAGAAAATCGTTCATCCGACCTTAATATAATTGTTTCAAAGATAGGATTAATATGTATATCTCTATTCATTGTATTCCTACTGGATGAACTAATCCGTAAACCCTCGAGCCATTTACGCTCCCAGTATCCATGTGCAAGATCCAAAATAGCGTCCTCCGGGGAGATTTGATGCTGCTTCTCCCAAAAATGTTCGGCCACAGCATACTTGTTGTATTCAGCGGTTCTTATGGCATTTAAATGTTCCCCCAGACGATCCCTGAGCCGTCGTTTTGTTTCCCCCACATAACACTCCTCACAATCCGGGCATTCTATTCTATAAACCACTCCACTACTAAGTTCGTTTGGTACGCGGTCTTTGACCTGAGACACAGCTGTGCACAGCCTCCGCCCAGGAAGCTGTACACAGCGTGTCCCATAACCACGTAAAATTCTTGCTAGATGTTCAGTAAGGCCCGGATAGTAGGGGATGTATGCGGTGGCTACCGGAACGAACGACTCTCTACGTTCGGACACTCCTCTACTATATCTATCCAGGATCCTCTGGGGGTATCCGCACTTTCTAAGTTCTGCCATGACACGATTAATTTCTTTTTCTTTATCCTCAGAAGTGGTACAGTGTGATCTTACTCTGTCAAATAAAGCTTTTGCAACACTATTCTTATATTGTCCAGCTTGTGCTGAATTGAAATGGGTGTATTGACCTCTACACATGGGTTTTTTAAAAACTGACGTCTTAAGTCTAAAACCCACCCTGGAGATCAATACATCCAAAAATGACAGGGTACCACCCGTTTCCACCTCTGAGGTAAATTGTATAAATTGGGAGAAGCTATTAAGCCAGCAAACGGCATCATCCTCCCTCCCCTTCTGGACCAGGGCAAAGGTATCATCAACATATCTTCTCCAATTCCTAATAGGAAACGAACACCCACTAAAAACGCTACTTTCCAACTCCTCCATGGCCAGATTGGCCACGGTGGCACTAATGGGTGAACCCATGGCAGTACCGCGAACTTGCTGATACATAGTTCCTTGAAACAACATGGTAGTACTAGCTAGACATAATTCTACCCCGGTGCAAATGTCTTCCACACCGAGAAGTGATCTATTACCAAGGGAGGCATCGCTGGTCAATGCCATTTTTACACAATATACTGCATGACTAATAGGAATACATGTAAATAAAGATATAACGTCAAAAGAGATCATGCTCTCATCATAATTTATAGTCAAATTCCCCACAAAATTCACAAACTCTCTACTGCCTTTAACAACATATTCGGACTGCCCCACTATGGGTGCAATTAATTTAGCCAAGTACCCTGATAGCGCATAGGAAGGACTCCCTATAAATGAAACTATAGGTCTCAAGGGCACTTCTGCCTTATGAATTTTTGGCAGTCCGTAGAATTGCGGGAGTTGACTACCTGTAGTGTGTAATGACCAGTAAGTCTCCTTGGAAATCTTGAGAAGAGACAAAGGAATAGTTGTTTTACCAGCAGATAAAGGGAGATCAACGGTGGTCCTGAATACAGAAGATTATAATAAGAAGGCATTGGATTTTCTCCAAGATAATAACGCTTATAAGGTGATCCAGAGGAACCCGTTGGTGGGGCTGGAACGGCGAGTCAATAAACTGATACAATCCTGGTTGAACACGGAGAAGAACACGGATCGTTTCCTATTAGGAATTGGAGAAGATATGTTGATGATACCTTTGCCCTGGTCCAGAAGGGGAGGGAGGATGATGCCGTTTGCTGGCTTAATAGCTTCTCCCAATTTATACAATTTACCTCAGAGGTGGAAACGGGTGGTACCCTGTCATTTTTGGATGTATTGATCTCCAGGGTGGGTTTTAGACTTAAGACGTCAGTTTTTAAAAAACCCATGTGTAGAGGTCAATACACCCATTTCAATTCAGCACAAGCTGGACAATATAAGAATAGTGTTGCAAAAGCTTTATTTGACAGAGTAAGATCACACTGTACCACTTCTGAGGATAAAGAAAAAGAAATTAATCGTGTCACGGCAGAACTTAGAAAGTGCGGATACCCCCAGAGGATCCTGGATAGATATAGTAGAGGAGTGTCCGAACGTAGGGAGTCGTTCGTTCCGGTAGCCACCGCATACATCCCCTACTATCCGGGCCTTACTGAACATCTAGCAAGAATTTTACGTGGTTATGGGACACGCTGTGTACAGCTGTGTCTCAGGTCAAAGACCGCGTACCAAAAGATCTTAGTAGTGGAGTGGTTTATAGAATAGAATGCCCGGATTGTGGGGAGTGTTATGTGGGGGAAACAAAACGACGGCTCAGGGATCGTCTGGGGGAACATTTAAATGCCATAAAAACCGCTGAATACAACAAGTATGCTGTGGCCGAACATTTTTGGGAGAAGCAGCATCAAATCTCCCCGGAGGACGCTATTATTTTGGATCGTGTACATGGATACTGGGAGCGTAAATGGCTCGAGGGTTTACGGATTAGTTCATCAAGTAGGAATACCATGAATAGAGATAGAGGTATACGTATTAATCCTATCTTTGAAACAATTATATTAAGGTCGGATGAACGATTTTCTTTGCCACGTTCCCGAGACATTTCCGCTTCCAGTTCTGACCATGTGCCGATTGAACCACGTGGAGAAATACCACGTGTGGAGGTACCGTGAGCCTGCTACTTAAGGAGATGTTGCAGGAAGTCATATCACTGTTGAAGAAGGGAGCTGACGCTCCCGATTTTTAGCGCTTTTAATGTTTTATATTTTAGCAAATTTTATTGTAAATGATCTTTTATTACAGTTTTTAGCATTCCGTAATAGTTTATTGTAAATATTTTTGTGTAAAGATTGTAGTCATATTAAATTTTATTCAATGGTCGGTGTATGAATTTATATATTCTTAGACATGAGTTTTCCCGACCTCAGAGGCCTCTTTCAGGATATTGTGAACTGTACCCCATTTGTCAGTGCTCCAGATCACATGTTGAACACCAGTTTCGACGAGCCCTGTGGTAGTAGCCTGTACAAACCATTGGCTTCCTTGCGTAGACTCCATTTGAACAGAGCCTACATAACATAAACTGGATGGAAATATTTTCACCGTGGGCGAGAAACCTGAAGAGACAAGTGATGAAAGGACATCGTACGGTTCCTTCTTTATGTTAGATCCAGATGGCGGTCTGTTCTGGTTGACATAGCCCTTGGGCAGCTCTTCGGGTAATGCCTCTTAAAACTGCTTCCATAGTGACGAAACAACACTGACATAAAGCCACCTGCGCTTGCTGGATTGCTTCAAGTCGTCCAACAGCCTGCCATCTCAAAGAATAATATAAGACTGACTTGCCTATCATATTGAGCAAACTAATAAGCGGACAAGCACGAGAGTCTTCCACGGTCAGGTCGCATGTTTGTGTGCTCCCAGTTTTGTTACTATGTTCTTGTATTAGCTTCACCAAACTGATCCATATTTAACATCTACGGAATCCAGGAAGTGTAAGCTATACGTCAATCGTTTCCATTTAATTCCAAAAGTAACAGGTACAGTGCAATTTTAAAATTAATATTAGACGGCTGATAATGTTACTGCTGATTGCCAGAATTCTGGAACAATAGGCTTCCAAGGTCAAAAGTGGTAGTATCGACCCTGATGTTGGGATAATCCAATCAATTCCCTTAGAAATGTTTCCCCAATTCAAATTACTACTCCGTCCAAGTATAGATCTACCCTACAAGTATCCTTAGGGCTTGTAAACAACTGTCTGGAAATTTCCATTTGGCCTAACAAGGAAGAAATCTAAACCTGCCCACGAAAGGAATGTGCACAATTAAAATGTCTAAGTGACAGGCCAACACGTGCCTCCTGTGTTCAGCCAACTAAATGTAGCTCTAGCGTTTCTAGAAATAACTCCCCGACCGGCACTTTCAGATTTCCGTACAGGAAAATCACAATGAAGAAAACACTTAAAAAAGCAAAGAATACGCGAAATGTTATTTCGCGTATTCTTTGCACCCACACAGAAGATCATAAACCACAATCTGTTGCGATCTTTGAACCCGGTAGCAAAAACAGAGATATAAAAAGGAAAAATTCAGAATTTCATGCCACTTGTATTAGCGAGATAAATAATTAAAAAAATATATATATATCTCGGCGAATGGGAAAAAACTAGGTACAACGTTTCGAGAAAATTGAGGATTTAATATTGCACAGAGAAGGGCATGAAACAAAGGGCTTTGAGATGATACTTGAAGGCATTAACACAATACATCCTTAAATGCGTTACACCGATTCCTGCAGGTCCTTGCTGGAGTCCTACCACTAAACTTTCATGTAATCTTCAAAGGACTATGCTGTCGTCTAAAGCAGGGAGTTCTCGGCATCTCATGCAACTTAACTGCCAACATCAAAGACGAGAAACGGAGAATCTGGAATGAACTTATCAGTGTGTGGCAA
This sequence comes from Mastigoproctus giganteus, assembly GCF_048544385.1. Taxonomy (NCBI): domain Eukaryota; kingdom Metazoa; phylum Arthropoda; class Arachnida; order Uropygi; family Thelyphonidae; genus Mastigoproctus; species Mastigoproctus giganteus. The sequence goes on from NC_143583.1 coordinate 209,480,807, forward strand.
TCACGATGGGATTCCAGTACTACTGGTCAAGTCACCCGCTCTTTTGTTCCTGCAGTTACTTTCCCTCTCAACAAGAACGTCCGCCAATGGTTTTCTCCCAGCCTAACAACATCATATATACTTACTGGGCACGGCTCCATCAACTCCAAACTGTTTCAATTTGGCTTGTCTGACACCAATCTCTGCTTGTGTGGTGTTGAGGAAACCTGGACGCACATTCTGTATCGCTGAAGCCTGTACCACGATGACAGAAATACATTACAAGCTGCTGTCAGCAACTTCTCTGAAGGAATAGAAGTGGCGCTGACTGAAAATTCTCAAATCGTTCTCAGCTCTGCAACAGTTCTGTTCTGCTGTTTTCACCAAAAGAAAGCAACTCTTCTCAAGTTTATCACCATATCAACAATAAGGAACCAACCCAACACCTGCAATGCTATCGATATTTCTTAAAAGTGATAAGTGATGTGGTCACAACGTGTGTTCTTATAGGCACGAATAATTTGCAGCTCTGTAAGGGGGTAGATCGATTTCAATTGGATACTCGGAATTTGCATGCCAGGATGTCTATTATATCAAATATGCGCCTTCGTCGACACTGTTCACAATAAAATATTCATGAAAACCTTTTTTTCTGTATGGTACACGGTACCGAATCGCCTGTATGGTACGTTTGTTCAGGAATTTAATCTGGAACGCTGAGTAAACATTTTTAAAAGGCACAATTATACAATTTCATGAAAATCTATTCACTAGAGCTAATATATGAGGGTAGAGAAAAAAAAAGAGAATTTCGGAATTGCTTCGGATTTTAATTAAATTTTGAAAGGCTTGACAAATCTTATTTAAGGACCCGAATATAAAATATCATGAAAATCCATCCACTGGTGGACCTAAGAAAACAGATACTTTTCAAAGTTTGTTTACTGAGATGAAAAAATAAAAATAAAGTCCAATTGATCTGGCAGTACTTCAGTACCATCCGTGGGTTTTTTTAGCTAAGAAAGCCAGAAGGCTTTCTTAGCCAAAACCGTCTTCCTTACGTTGGCGAGTGCCAACGTAACCAACAACGGTTTAAGCTGCTAAACTGTTTTCATTTTTGATGCACAAGACCAAATTAACTTTAGAGAAATACAAGTATATCGCTGTCTGGCAGCGTTTAGTTAAATTCCTTTCCATTGTTGGAGGTGACCATCCCCATATACCACTGGGGACTAAATTGGTGATTCAGAGTTCTCCGCCAGCGTCAGGACGTGTCCTGGCGCAGGGCTTAGCTGGCAACTACAGCGAATCGGGCGCTAGCCACCCTACAACAATGGCGAAAATAACCTGAAGATATTATCCACTAAGACCAGCTCGATCCTACTTCGGGGCAACCCTGGACGCCAGGAGACTACTCAAATAAAAGCACAGGGAACAACCATCAGGCTGACCACATAAATGAAATTTCTCGAGGTTGTCCTCGATAGAAACCTACCCTTCACCACCCACCTTAACTTTCTCATGAACAAAATCAGAAATTACACGCCACTATTTTCAAGAATCACCCTCAAGGATTGGGGCATAAAGAAGAAAACCCTTTCTCTTTTTCACAAAACAGTCTTCCTGCCAGTCATCCTCTGATACAGGAAGCAACCACTACAACTAATAAAAGAAAACTAGAAACCATACAGAGGTACATTTTGCTGACTATCTCACAAGATTGCAATACAATGAGTACACACGCGCTCCAGGTGCTCACCGGCGCCCTTCCCTTGGACCTGGAGGTGATACGCAGTGGACTCCTCTATAGCCTTTCCAAAAGCATATTGGATACCACTAGACGTAGCCAGCGACCCGAAAACAGAGAAAAGAAGACTAACTGTACATCTCCAGCAAACACAGTGGCAAAATTCAACAAAAGGGCAAATAACGCGGGAATTCCTCCCAAATGTATCGGTCGTATACCCGGAGTTTTACGACCAGTAATCCTCTCCCAAGGATTACCGGCCACGTACCTCCTAACTGGCCATGGCGCCATCCGATTCAAATTGATGACCTTTGGGCCGAGGACATCCCCCCTCCCGTTCTGTCATTGTGGTTCAGCGGAAACGTGGGAGCATTTAATGTACCATTGCCAGCTTTATGAATAACTCCGATGCCGACGAATTACATTATGTACCAGAGAATCAAGAGGAATGTTTACTGGAAGAGATAGCACAGCTACAAAGCATTGGCAAACTTTTCACAAGATCTTTTTGACAGAAGGCATACTCTTCTGGCCCCACAGCCACAATAGCGATTCCCAAGTCCACATTATATGACTTTGCAAACAACTATATAAGGCGCACGGACAGTCACCACCAAGACAATCCACAAAGGGACTGCGTCCCACGAAGAAGCAATGAACGGAACCTGTTAACTCAGCCATAGGAATGGACAAGTATAACAGCAACACTACTATAAACAGAAACCATCGACTGTAAAACACCAGGATCCAGCAATTAACGACCCCAAACATAAACTTAAGTAACCACGGACTGGACAAAACACCCACAGACCTGACTAATGTACCGGTCCTGGTGCTAAGTGACAACTACGGACATGATCCTACACCCAGACTGGACAAACTTGGATCCAACAAATGGACCCAGGATCTAATGACGATGACTCCAGACATAAGCAACCACTGACTGGAATAAATACCCACAACTACGGACATGACTAAGGAACCTGTCCTGCTGCCAATTGACAACCACAGACAGGAACCTGCACCCGGATTGGATAAACTCGGACCTGACTCAAGCAGACATGAAGCTGCCAGGTCATACGGCGACCTGTGCCGGCTCCCTTGCCGGGCACAATTTCTTCCCTCCCCTGCCAGAGGGGTAGGCGACAGCCCTCTTGTTGCCTTCCCTCCCTGCCACCCCACATCTTCCTCTCTGGTGGGGTTATGGCGATGCCCCACTGAGACATGCTGGAGTCGTCTACTCTATTATCCCCAATCCTTCCTAGCTACCCCCACCCCTAGCCTTCAGTCTCCCCGATCTCTATCTGTACGCCAGCGCAAGATCTACACCAAAATTGTAGCTTCTCTAAATTATTTCGCCCGCTCCTCTGCCATTAAATTCTCAAAAACGTGTATGTGATCAACATACAACGCGCGAAAATATATTTTTTATTGTTTAATTTTTATATATATATATATATATATATATATATATATATATTGCACATTTCAAGATCCATACACTTTTAAATCTCTAGCCTTTACAGTGAACTGGATCACCACACAACGTAAACTACGCGGAGATGGGGGAAACTCCTGGTGCCGTTTGACCCCCAATACACATTACACTTATGTAACCCTCTCGGCCACTGCGGACATCTTATTGTTATATTAGGGTTCCCCGTAATTGATTACATAAACCCGTATTTGCATCTGTAAATTGCGTGTGTTCTCAGGTCGATTTGCCCGTTTTTCTGGACGAAAAAACCCCAGTTTCTGGGGGAAACCTTGCTATTTACGCCTGAGACCGACTAACTCAGCCATGGAGTGAAAAAAGCCCATTAAAGTTCCTCCCGTCATTGATGGGATTCGAACCCGAGCCTTTTCCATCCGGTGAGGGGAGGAAGGTGACAGTACCACTGTGCTACCGCGCAGTTTGCCACTGTGGACAGCCAGAGATGAGGGAGCACCTCGTGCACCACGGCCAACTAACTATAAGAATACCTCCACTACCTCTTAATAACCAGAATACGTTTCTCGCCAATAAAACAAGAACAATATCTCCTGGAGAGCGAGGACAATTATAAAGCCTTAACGCAGTTCGCGCAGGACCTTTTTACTAAAAGGACATACCTACAACCTTAGCAGGGATTTTCCTACAAATCAACCACTCGTCATCCAGAATAAAGGTCCTTAGATGCCTGAACCAAACAAAAACCTAACAGCTACAATCTGAAGAACAACAAATCGTTAACTTAACCTGGATTTAACCACTGGCTTAAACTGGAGCCATTATCTGAACTTGACCACCTCACACAGATGGGGACATGTTCCAGGAATGGCATAGGACGACCAGACAAAGACATTGTGCAGTTTGCTGCCGAAACGCCATTTGGCGAACTGAACCGGGTACCCTCACCCAGTTCGCTTTCCATCCTTCCCTTAGCGGGGAGGGGGATGGTTCCTCTGTACCGTACCGTCCCCTGCCATCTCCCTCTCTTCGTTTGGTGAGGCATGGGTCTGCCCCACCGACTTTTGGGGTTATCGTCCCTATTCACCTCATATTTCTGTCTCTCATTCCCCCCCCCCCAATCTTCAGTCTCTCTTCCCTCTCTAGAGCTATCTCACGACTAGCCTTGTAAAAACTACATAAGCCCACAATCAAAAAAATTTTAACTCTACTCCTCATAACTTATATATCTTTTTTTTTTTTTTTTTTTTAGATCCTAGCCACTGAACTCTTAGAAAATTATGTGCTGCCAGGACCCGCCAGAGTAAATAGTAAATCTCAAAAATACTGGTGTACCTGGTATACCTCCACAAGGTATAGTGTGGGCAACGGTGGGTTCCAATAGGGGCCAACGGCTAAAAGACCAGATGAACGACGGTACAAAATGTTACACACCACGATATATCCATACATTTTTAAACCTCAGGCCTCTACATTGTTCTGTATTACACCACAATGTATACTACGCGAAGATGAGGGAAAATTCCTGATGCCGTTAGACCCTAAACACACTATACACTATGGTAGCAGTATCAGGAGACAGAAACCATTACAAGAAGAGCTGGCCAAAGTCGCGCGAGGGCTACGTCAACCAGAACAGACCGCCCTCTGGCTCTAACAGCAATACAGAACCCTACAATGTCCTGTCATCAACTGTCTCTTGAGGTTGGACCACAGGCGAAAACGTTTTCAACCGGACTGTGTTAGGAAAGTTCAATTCAGGTGGAATCTACCCAGGGAAGCCAGTGGTATGTATCCCATTAACCCGAAACCACCGTAGAGCGCGTTGAATCTGGTGCCGTGAGCATGTCTTGGATCCCGGACAAATGGTGTGCATTTCTGTTTTCTGATGAGTCCCATTTTAGTCTACAAACAGATTTTAAACTTTATTTCATCTGGAGTCAACGAGGAATGCGATACCATCCCTCTAACAACAGAGAAAAGAACACTTACGGTGAAGGCGGAGTTCTCACATGGGACGAAATAATTATCAACGGCCGCACCCCTCTTCATGTTTTTGATAGGGGCGTTGTAACTGCGCAGAGGCACAGAGAACAGATCCTCGATCCCTATGTGAGACTTTTGAGGGGACGGTTGACCCAGATTTTCTTTTCATGCGCGACAATGCCACAGCAAGCAGAGCTCAAGTGGTAGAGGAATATCTTGAAACTGAAGATATCCAACGACTGCCAGCACGATCACCAGACTTAAATCCGATCGAGCATGTGTGGGACGAGATAAGTGGGTGAGATAAGGTCTGTGCTGGTGGAGGAATGGGATATGTTGCCACAGAATCTTATTGACACTCTTATATCGAGCATGGTTCACCTGTCAGGCCTGTTTAAAACAGCATATACCTCAACTGCACTCTAGAAATCTCATTTCCTCCTGAGTTCATGGCCCTAATGTAACCATTTCTGTAACTTTGTTGACAATAGATTTATGTGCCGCAGCTCGACCAAACGACTTCTTTCTGTCAAAATATTACAAATCTCTATTAGGATTCCTGTAATGTTTCTAAAATGTGTTCTCTGCAGAAATTGTAATAACCGAGGGAAATTTTTATAACTGTTCCTGTAATACGCATATCTTTAATTGAAACGGGAATTTTTGACGAGCAGCTCAATAAATTTAGTGTTGACGCAGTCCCAAATGGGAGCCCATCCACTCATCTAGCTCCTGCCCCAGCCATTTTCAATGATTCCCTTCAGCTTTCACTAACAGATCATCTCACTCGCCTTTCCTAACCTAAAGTGATCCTCAAGTCTTCGAGGCATCCTGCACAAGCTGAAAAATTTGATAAATAAACGCAAACTAATACTCCACAGATGAAACCAAATATTTAAAACATGCTTATTTAAGTTAAGCAAAAATGTACGGATTCAATTGGGCGAACAAAGAGTAAGACATGGAATAAATAACCGCTACTATTTAATAAATATCAAACCGGCACTTACTTTTTAAACGAATATATATTTTCAATTATTAAATTTGCGTAAAATTTAATTTAAACTTTAAAATTTTGTAAATTCAAAAATCAAATAATTAATTTAATTGCGAATCCTTAAAAGAAGTTTATAATTCGTTTCTGTGAGGCGTAAAATTTAATACGATTCTGCCTGGATTTCAAGGGTTCTGCAGTAGAAAAACTGGAGACCAATGTCGTAACGGCTGCCAAGGTAAAGGCGTTAATGTATGTCTTGGTGGAACATTCAGTCATTAGACAGTCTATAAATTATATACAATTGGAGCCATAATGGGAAGTTTTTCTTTAGAGAACGTCAGTCAACCGGTGAGCAAACCATGAAAACAAATACCAACTTCAGGAGTTCCAGTTACACGAGGGAGCAGAAATCTAGAATGTGATGGGAAAATAATGATCCGCTGAATTAAGGAAAGGCAATGAGAATTACTAATTTTGGTTGTTTGATGGGCAAATATTTCATCAATAAAGACAATCGGCAGCATCATCTACGATACCCCGACTTCACGGAGATTTGCCTAATGACGCTCAGTGCTGATTCCACATTAAATCCAGGAAGCACCCGACGTTGGTGTTCTCATTAAATGACGAGAGATTATGGCTGAAATATTAACTAGACTGCGAGTGACCTATGGGAGGCCAAGTAAGCTGTTACAATGCAGTTCTCCGTTTAATAATTACTACCGTTGGGGGTTACGCTGTCAGCGTAGCTTAGTTTTATCAGATTTGACCGTTGAAATTTACTCGGTGGTTGCAGTGTTACCAAAAAGACATCTGCGGTGGAACAAAAATAACAAGCAGTTCTCGCGTTTCGTATAAATACTGAAAGTACATCGCTTTGTAAGAAGTGGGTTAAGAAAAGCGTAAAGCATAAGCTGCTTTGCCTCTGAAGGGGAAGAAAACTGCAGCACCCGAGTCACATTCATTAAAGCCACTAAATAGTCTCTCCAGTGGAAGTCGCCATATCAAGAAACCCACTCTGAATCTTGGAAGCAATGCAAATTGTTACCGCAGTGGTGAACAACAAGCATGTTGTTATCGTTATATCTCTACATTTTCGCCCTCAGACATTATTTTGACGAAAATTATCTACGAGGACAAATCTAAAAGTAAAATGTTTTGTTTGCAAAAGTTAATGAGAAAGAGAAAAGAAATGATGCGTAATTACAGAGGCACGCAATACATTTCAACATAACCTTCTTGAACATTCAAACATTTATACCAGCGTTTAATGAATTTTCGAAAGCCTGTAGCAGGGACTTAGCAGTAAGTAGATAATACGGGGAATTATGGCTCACTATACGAATGTTTTCTAGAAAATCAGGAAATCTAAGAGTGATAAATTCGGCTTGGAAATGAATGGAAAATGTTCTTATCCAATCTGTCTGCTTGATGCTTGGCTATCGTGAATAGCACAGTCGGTATATCACCGTCCTCCACACCAGATGGAAAAGACCTGAGTTCGAATCCCATCAATGACGCAAGGAATTTTTATGGGCTTTTATTCACAACGTGGCTGAGTTAGTTCAGTATTCAGCTTACTCAATCCATTTCTTAGACACCTCAGTCAGATCTCCTTACATGTGTCTAGATTCCAGTCGCGGCAATTTGCAAGCCCTTCGTGGTAACAGCATCTTTTTGTTTCTTTCATTAATCTCCAGCAGGTCCACATCATTCTTAAAATGAGACTTCCCGACATAAGAATGCAGTACTCAAGATGTGGCCTAACCATTGTCTTAAAGAAAGGATAATTGCTTGCTTAAGCGTACTCGCAAAATTCCTCTATATAATTGACAAACCCCATAAGCTCGCAGTTCTAGCAGTCTGTCTGCACTGATCAAAGAACTTCATATCAGACTACACAGTTACTTCCAGGTCTTTTTCGTTTACCACTAGCCTAAGTGTGGCACCACACAGTTGGTACGTTTATCTGGGATTACTTCTACCATTTTGCAGTACCTTGCTTTTGTCAACATTAAATTTCAAATACCATTTCTCAGCAAATCTGCCGAATTTTTTTCCAGGCCATTCTTCATCATTAACCGCCCTGCCAACTTCTGTATAATCTGCAAACTTACACATTAAGTCTGATATACCTTCTTAAATATCATCAATATATAGAAAACAACCAGCACTGAACCCCGAGGAATTCCGCTAATGACAGCAGCCGAAGCGAAGCAGTGCCCATTGATAACCACTCTTCTCCCACTCCACCATCTTATTCCTGATGGGCCTTTTTTACAACGTGGTAGAGTTAGTCGGTCTCAGACGAGGGTTACGTGGTTTTTTTTTCTCCCGGAAACTAGGGTTTTTCGTCCAGCAAACAGAAAATCGACCACACGCAATTTACAGACAGTATACACGGAGCAATATGGCCTTAGTCGCTGATGCTCCTAAAACCCTACTACTACATTCCTTATGGATGATATCCCAAACTAAACCATAAGAAATGTTAAGCATTCGATTAATGCATACAGATTCTCTTTAATACTCGTTAATGCTGACGAAGATGAAGATTCTAAAATGTTGATAGTAGACGCCGATATTCATGGGTGACCAGGTTATCTTCATCTTTAAACTGCTTCTTTCTTCGTTAAACAGCAGACCGTTTATGAGCATATTTTGCTCATAAACGATGATTATAGACGGTTAGATTTATATTAGTTCTCCACCCCTAAAAAACGGATGTCTCCTCCCACTTCTTTTATATAAGTGTCTTTTATATTACCCATTTCTAATACATCACTGCTTAGTCACCTTTGAAAAGAGATAAATCGGATCAGTTTTGTCTAATCTCTCATACATATTGGACAAAACTGATCTGATTTGAAAAATACCTGTGGTACTTTTCTCTACCACAACTAGTTTTTAAATTAAATTATTGTACATCTCACTTTCAGATTTCTTCTCGTATAAGAGTCTGAAACGAAGATTATATTCACTACATTACTAATGATTATACCACTTGTACTTGATGTAAGATATCCGTTAACTGGATAAAGGGACATAATCACACTGGAAGGGAGAAATCATATCGATGCTGAAAGGGATCATTATCAACCGCAATTATGATGAAAAAGTTACCAACAAATTCTCAGGTGAGCAGAAATTTCGTGCGATTTCTTCAAGGTTAATATTTTGAAAAAATTACGTGGAAGCTATCGTAAATGGCTCTTATCTAGGGCCATGAGAAGTCACTATATTGTGTAATTGCACTCCCCACTTCTGTAAATACAGGTTTTTCCTCAAAACAAGCTTCTAAAGACATACATCTACAATCTTTCCCACCAAGACTCATTATAATTCCTGATTCTTATTTATATAAATCATCAGTTAGTTACATTAAACACCCTTAACAGTACTGTAAGAGTACACTCTTACAAATATAATGAATATATTATTGATTCGAAACGGATTCATGTAGTGCAGTGAAAGCTGGGAATTATTAAGGTTGAATATGATAAATATTCAACCTTTGCCAAAGATTTCTCGTAATCTGCCTTCGCCTGCCTAACCTCCTTTTTGACTTGATTACACAGAAGCCTATGGCAGATATAAGCTAGTCTCTAATCAAGTCACAAAGGAAGTCAGGCAGGCGAAGGCAAATTACGAGAAATCTTTGGCAAAGGATGCTAAGAAAAACAGCAAGGATTCTTTACTTATATAAACTCTAAAAGGAAATCGGTGGTTTGACTGTAGATGATCCTGCTCAGATAGCAAGCAAACTGAATGAGTATTTTGCATCTGCATTCACACATGAGGAGTTATTAAGGTTTGAAAATGGCAGAATGTTATCAAATTGTAGCAGGATACTTAATGATTTTGTAATAACTGAGAGCAAAGTGAAGGAGAAATTGTTGAAGTTAAACATAAGAAAGGCACCTGGGGTGGATGGGATCTATCCAGTTATATTAAAGGAGGCGGCAAAGCAACTAAGCAAACCCTTAGCCATAATTATGAGAACATCCTTGGACTCAGGGGAGGTTCCCACTGACTGGAGATGTGCAAATGTCACCCCAATTCGCAAAGGGGGATCGAAGGGTGACACGAGTAATTACAGACCAGTTAGTTTAACTTCTGTTTCACGTGAAATAATGGAGTCACTGGTTAAAGATGCATTGCAGGATCATCTAGAAAAGACTGCAGCAATAATTCAGACACAGCATGGGTTTGTTAAGGAAAGTCTTGTCTCACAAATTTGATTGGTTATTATGATGTGGTTACAAAGGAACTGGATGCAAAAAATAATTTTGATATCATATTCTTGGATTTCAGGAAAGCTTTTGACACTGTTGCGCACGGAAGACTATTGTACAAATTGGAGCAGAATGGTATTAAGGGTAAGTTGCTACAATGGATAAAAGGATGGTTAGGTGGGAGAAGACAGAGGGTGGTAATCAATGGATGGTGCTCTTCGTGGACTAATGTTATTAGTGGAGTCCCACAGGGTTCGGTGTTGGGTCCACTGTTGTTTTGCATATTTATCAATGATATTAATGAAAGTATATCAGGCTTAGTATCGAATTTTGCAGATGATACAAAGGTTGGCAGGGTTGTTAATGACAGTAATGGCAGTGTGCTACTGCAACAGGATCTAGAAAATTTGGTCAGGTGGGCTAAGAAGTGTCAACCGAAGTTTGACCTTAACAAATGCACAGTACTGCATAGGAATAGAAGTAAACCCAGAGCAACGTACCAACTGTGTGGTATTACACTTAAGGTGGTAGAAAATGAAAAAGACCTGGGAGTAATTGTGCAGTCAGATATGAAGTTTTCTGAGCAATGCAGACAGGCGGCCAGGGCAGGCCATGGGGTTTTGTCAATGATATATAGGAATTTTGCTAGCAGGAAAAAGGAGGTGATTGTCCCTCTGTATCAGGCAATGGTCAGGCCATGCCTTGAGTACTGCGTACAGGTCTGGAGGCCTCATTTTAGGAAGGATGTAGATTTACTTGAGCGTGTACAGAGAGGGGCAACAAGATTGGTGAGGGGAATGAGGGAATCCTCTTACCAAGAGAGGCTTAGGTTCTACCAATTGCAGCATCTCGAGACTACGCACCTGCGAGGTGATCTGATTTGAGGTGTATATCGCCTTGATTGGGTCAGCACGCTGAATTCTGATGGGATCCTTCCTCTCGTTCAGATTACGAACCTAAGGGGGCATAAATTCAAATCGAGGAAAGACAGATGTAGAATAGATTGTGCGGAAATTTGCCTTTAGCTAACTGGTGGTTAATTGCTGGAACAAACTTCCATCTGTGGTTGTGGAAGTTGATAGGTTAAATAAATTTAAGGAGGAACTGGACAAACATTTAGAGGGAATTGTTTTGTAATTTTTTTTTTTTTTTTGGCTGATGTTGCATAAGCTCATACACTTGCTTTCTTGCATCACATGCCACTACTACTACTATATTAAGGTTAAATATAGTAAATATTAAGGTTTGAAGCCACATTTATGATGTAAACAGGAATTGAGTGGACAGTCTGGTGTTTTCGTGAAGAAAACAAAGCCACACAGAGGATTTTAGCAAGGAAAGTGTAACCACGAAAATAGTTATTTTTGGAATCGATCGTCGGCAGACATGAAAGAGTGTTAATGTGGGGTGCGAAATAAACGGAGTAAACAAGAAAATTACAAAGCGGGGTTTAGTTTGTTCACGAGAGAAAGAGTTGTGGTAAGTTTTTTTTTTTTTTTAACAAAATAGGAAAGAGTGAGAAATTAGTAGAGTATTGGGATTGGTTGAGAGTCCTGTTGGAGGAGATTCAAACTGCTGAAGAAAAAAGGTTCGGATGTGAGTTCGGGGGGGGGGGGATCGTGAGTTGCGGACTGAAGGTGTGTGGGGAGTTAGAGTTTTTATAGGTTCGAATTCTAGGTTCGACAATCAAAATTGTGGAAGTAAGATGAAGAAGAAAAAGATCTGGTCGAAAAGGAGTGTCCAGTCCAAAAGTCCCAGAAGGAGAGATAGGCAGCCAGAAAGATTTGAAACGGATGTGATGAGCCTGTCTGCCACGGAGGAAACCCAGAGTGACAAAGAATTGAAAGTAGCGGCACATTTCGGAACGTAAATGTATTTCAGTTTTATTGAACCCCGAACTCACAGACTCATGAGTTAAAATCTGTGAGAAATTTCTTTGATGGTGTCTTTCAAAGGAAGTCCTTTTGTAATGTACAAGTGAGTTATTAAGTTGAGTTAGATTACAGATAGAGTTAATGATCATGCGGTAATGTAAGGATAGTAAAGGAGTAAAAAGGGGAAAAAACATATATAAGGGAATTAATAATAGGGCGAATCATAAGCGTAGTACGATGAGAATGTGGTAACCTATATTATTATTCTAGACTGTATTAAAACAGATGATAATATAATAGACAAGATTCTAGACAATGAGTTAATGTGTGAAGGGAAGAAAAAAATTATTTTTTATTCAGAGACCTTGAGAGAAAAGGAGAACCCTACCCTGTATTTGAAAGGGGAAGTAACTAAGATAGAAATAAGTGACTTGCAGTGAGTACTACTGATATAAGATGAGGAAAACATAGTAATTGATTTGATACGTGTTGATAGATGGGTGAATTGATAGAAATAAGATTTGTAGTGAGTACTGCTGATGTAAGTTGATGAAAAACAGAAATTGATTTGATAGGTGATTTGAGACATTGGTGATATGTACGCATACATATGACGAATATTTGAGAACAGTTGATGAGCTGTGTGAGATGGTGAATTCTCTTGTATTCCATTCTTGTTCCTATCTTCCAGTTGTTCAGTTTTCTTGTTCCTCTGAATGTAAATTTAAATTTGGGATTTGTATGTATAAATGTGAATTTTGTTTATATAAGTCTCATAAATTTTGGAATTTTCTGAAAATTGCAGTAAGGGTTGCGCGATTTCTGTCCGCTTGGGACTTCAGTAGAGTGGAAGTCAACAACAACAAATGTTTTAAAGAAATAAATATGTATAAATAATAAACGGGCGCGTACAGTACAATGAAACGTCATTTATCTGGAAATATGTAAGTTCGATTCGTGATGGACTCCACGAACTTAACGCTTTTCATTGGAAGTCATCGCTAACGAGTCTCGGAGGAGTGGTTTTTTCCATGAATTATTTCGGGTTTTTCCTCTTATTCATATGCAGCCGACTTAGAATACTCCCATTTAGAGATAATAAGACACCCACACGTACAGCTATTTTTGTAGGAGATTGCTCTTTGACTTTATTCAGCTTTCAGCTTTCCATAAAAGGAATTGCGGTAATCGTAAGTTGCATTTGTTGCTAATTATGTAATGGGGGAGAAGTATGCAGAAATAAAACAAAGATTATCAACACTGATCTAAATTTTGCCGGAATTAGTTTCAGGTTTCAAACTATATAAAAAATTGTATATTTTATGCTAATTTTCTTACTATAATGTGCGCCAGAATTCTCGCAGATATGAAGATTCAACTGCGATATAACTACTCGAATAAGTTTTCTAAAAACCTAAATGTGTACCACAGATGAATCATTTAATCCTTCATATATTCCTATACGATTACGTCCTATCTTTAATCATCAGCCTTCCTGTATCCTCTCTTACTCCTGAATGTGTCCATCAATAATAATATTAATAATGAATTTAAATTTATTACTTTTTTATCTTAATGGGCTCTTGGTTTCGGCAAAACATTTCATTACGGTATACAGTGGCGCCATCTGTCTTCATTCAATGATAAATCGGTGATTAATTTGCTATTCGGAATGAACTCTGATAAGCGTGTGTTCATTCAGCTTTTGTTTTAAACTTTTAGCAAACATAAATTCATTTAATATCTGCATTGCCATGGACATTGCTAGAACTTAAAATTCTCAAACGTACTGAAAACTTCCTTAAGATTAGTAAACAAATTTCAAGCTGGTAAAACAAAATTAACTTCTGACATAATTTCTTATGAAGTTAAGGAAACATTTTCATTATTCGAAATCAAATAAACCGAACTGTGAATTCGAGAAAGAGTGGATGAGTGGTAAATACTGATGATATATAAGGCTATATTTGAATGAAAGAACAAAATAATTTGTTGATTTAACGGCTTCGGCATTTTTTTAAAATTATTTCGCGTCTTTTTATAGAAAGAATATCTTTGAACGTGCTAATGGAGCCTTTAAATCTTCGTCAGTTTTTGCGCCTTTTTTTTTAACGAAAAGCAAATTTAGTCAACTGCTTTTCTTGAAAGTCAAGATGGCTTCATAGCATTTATGTTGAAGATCAATTTCTAAGAGTTCCTGGATGAAAATGCACATAATTCTTGGTGGGAACCAAGAATTGTGTTTTTTTCGTTTCCAACTGTTCCCATCAACATACCAATTCACGTTGATAAAAACTGAGGATTAGCTGATTATTATTTTTGAACGTTTCCTTTTATTAATGAAATAAATATTTTTCTGTCCACTCAAATCTGATCTTGGGTAACATTCTATCCACATTCTTCAATGTTTCTGAGGAATATTGTATAATAGAACATTCCTCACTAGGATGTTGAAATTCTGAGGAGGAACCATGGTTTTAAAGTGAAAGAATGATACCTTCCAAAAAGTATCAGGATACATGTTGGTTTCACACTTGAGTCACTACCAGCAACTTCAATAGAGTGTTCGTTGGTAGCACAGTTGGTATACTCTCTGTCCTCCCCACACCGGGTGGAATAGACCGGAGTTCGAGTCTCGTCGATGACCAGGAATTATTATGGGCCTTTTTTACAACATGGCTGAGTTAGCCGGTCTCGGGCTAACTCAGCCAACAGGCTCTTTTATTGTTTATTAAGCTCCAAGTACACTAAGGTAATAAGGTGTATCGTCTCGTAAAATTCAGTTTATTCCATAATTGAGAGTAGACGCGGAGAAACCAGAATTAATTATCAATCGAATTTTGTTTGATTTTTCAACTGATAAAATATTTATCAGTTGAAAAATCAAACATCAAGAACGTTGGTTCTTGATATAAACATCGTGTCTTTCAAACGCGTGATCAACTAAGACTTAGATAACACAAAAACCAGTTCTTTGTTTGTCTTTTAATCCTTTTATACGCGCGTAGTCCTCTCTAATACCCGAGATCCCTGATGGTTAATTAAGATTTATGGTGGTTAAAGGGAAAAATAAGTTAAAGAAATTCCTCATCAAGCAAAACTGTTTTTCTTTTTTTATGCTCGCTTTGGAACAGAGAAATTAAACACCCAAAAGAAAGCCGTATTTAATTAGTACGCTTACTGCGTAATTTCTTAAAAAAACAATGGAAAGGAAAATAAATTTCTCCTGTACAGCAGCTTTGCCCTTACTAAAAAAAAAAAAAGCCTCAACAAAGAATAGCAAAGGTATAATACAGCAATATTTTGTTCCAGAAGTAAACTTCAAAAGATATTTCGTTTATATTGCCACGAAAACTTTTCCAGCAACAGAAAAATGGTATACTTTTCAAAGGATAGCTGAAGCGTGCTTAGCCCGATGGAGGTAAAGGTACGTCAAGAATCTCAGTGAACTCCTGATTCGGTCATTCGATCCAGAAAGCCGACGGCACAGTAAAATGGCCGCTACAAGACGTAAGAATGATCGACCGAGTAAGGAAGAGCTGAGCTCACAACAGTTAGGCCTAGGTGTGAGAGCATCATCAGCCGGTTGTGTCTGGCTCCCGGCTTTTCTTTCTTCGTGTTGTCGCCTAAGTTTTACGCCATTCCTTCCATCCGAGATTGCAAGAAGCGAAGAAAACTCTTCTAGAAAAATCGGCATCTTTTACGGTAAGAAAAGCGTCGTTAATTAATTTTAATTTAAACGAAAAGGAAACAAAAATTGTTATACCAATTGTAATGATTGTGTTTCTTTAGATGTTTTCAGAAGAAGGGGTTTTGTTATTATTATTGCGCGTCTGATACGCAGAAAGAACGAAGAACAAAAACTCAATCTCATTAAGTGACATTTTTCGAGACGTACATTAAATTTCAAATAAAGGGAAATTGTTAAAAAAAAAAAAAATTAAAACGTTCGAGAAGCCGCTTATTTAATTTATAATTGTTTATATAAACTGTCTTAGAGCGCGTGTTGGGCAAAATCCCAAAAAAATACTTCGGCGAACCACCGTTGGGCACGCTGCAATGAGCCAAATGTAGGAACGGAAATGATCTAAGAGATCACGTGACGATTGGAAGAAGAGTATTTTTTCGCACGCCATGCTTCGTGTTTTCTCGACAGATGACACGTACGACATTACAGTTATTGCTGGCGCGAGATCAAATGAGTAAACATCAAACGTTGAACGTGCGATGCTCGCGAGGCTCAAATTTTTATTTCCAGTTTTATTTTCGTTAGTGAAATGGCGCGCTACGTGCGCAAGGAAATGCATAAACGACGCCAATAATAAAAAGCGGGCAAAACTAAAACGTGATACGGAAAATATTCGAGAACAGATGTTTGAAATTATTATTTTCCCAGTTTAATGCCGGTTGAGGAAATAGGAATATTCCGATGATATATATAAACGAAAACTTTCTTCGGATGGCCAGGTCTTCTAGGCTATAAGGAAATCGACTCTTGGGTTATCGATTTCGTACATTACTGAGAAAGTGGAGTCAAATACTCCAGGGAGTTATCCTAACGAGACAGCGAAGAAATATTTTTCTTCTTGCCATTCGATATTGATTTTCAATTAGCTATTTTGTCTTAAGCATTAGGCTTAGCTATAAAAGGCGATCATCGGTGCCTTTTCACAACGACGAAGATTTTAGTAAGGCCCACCTCAGCGTCTCTTGCTTCCACATATGCATTTCGTACTAGTTCCCCCCATCTCTCCAGTCTTATCGTCTTAACTTATTAAGCTCTCAGAACTAGTCCTTGGATTAAGCATTCGCAGCAGGGACGGTGACTCGAACAGCTTGTAATCATTCGATTGATTTTTCAAAAGGGACGCGGTAAAATAATTATGATCGCAATGAACCCATCCGCAACTGTATGGTTTCAGAATTTCCAAACTATTTTGTATCTCTTTCTGTTCTCTTGCTTCTATCCGTTCGTTAAGTCTGTTAAAATTCAAAATATACGGTGAACTATCTGCATCATTTTGCTTTCAGCTTCTCCAGTTTCCACTTACAAAGATTCAAAATTATGAAAAGGGTCTTAGGTAAATGTCTTTCGAGATCGCTTTGATCTATTTAAAGTAAGCATACGTTAACATGTATTCGGGAACTTTTGATTTTGTAAAATTTTAGGTGAATGTTGTTTAAGAAGGAAATGATGCGCAGCCCATCTTAGAGATATATGCGTAATTGCGTCCGTGTTTATAAGGGCGAAGGGGAGGAGACTTTAATGATTTTTGAATCGAAAATAAAAACATCTCCTTCGAGATGTGTTTCTTTTCCTTTTCAATCATTTAAAGTCTCTCGTATTTAAAAGGATGAGTCCCTAGAGGAGTAGTTCCCTTCAAACCTTGTCCTCCAAGCTGTGCCAGTTATCTTTTTAATCCGAAAGCAACATTTGAAGCAAGCTGAAAATAGCCGCCTCCTTTTTAACCAACAAACACAACCGCATTCTTCAGCTCCACTGGAATTGCAACAAATAGACAGTCTTAGTAGCGCAAGAAAAATAGGTTGAAGGGCTTTTCAGTTTACACAGATAGGTGTATGTGGTTTGAGAGTGTGAGCTTAATCCAACTCAGCTCTCGTCTGCTGGATAGGGACATGCGTTTTATTTTTGGTCTGTTCGTCTCATTATCCGAGCAGACCGATAATTCGGTACACACACACACACAGACATCCGGGGATTACGTGTGGTATTCTGGGAGTTGGGAAACTTTTTGATTTGTTGACAAGCTATTGTTCAATGGCCCAATTAAATTGTTCTTAGAGGTTTGTACGAGATCCTTCTGAAGTCACATTAGATGTGTCACTGCTGTCAAGGATTCGTTGTCCGCCGTTATTTATTATTTATTTTTTTCGTTTGTATCTATGAAAAGCAATTTATGTGGCTATTACAGTTTTAATCTCTCCACTTTTACACAAAATTTACATCGACGAAGATCCACAATGGTTGTTACCATTCCCCATTGTAGCGACATTTGTTTCGGATTAATAGCAATTATCTGTCAATGGTCAATCATTTAGGTTTTAATTCCCGGGATGAAAATTCGATTATAGTTTCGGTTGAAAGGTCATATATACATTAAAAAGTTGGTGTTTTCATTCACATTCACAAGAATTGAAATCTAACCACACACTCGGGCGCCATTAAATAGAAAATTACGATATGAGGTAACTATTTTGGAGATCTTTAATGCTTCACTTTTCTGTTCCTCTTAAGCAAATCCCACGTGCGGAAACCACAATGGAATTAACGCCCACACGTACACTTCATTTGTAGTTTCGGAGACTCCCTCTTTGCAGCGGCAAAAATCGACTAAGTGGTAGATGCGTTTGTTAACCCGTGCATCTGGGACGTTCGTGTGCAGGGAGGAAAGAAAGATGGGGATAGAAATGGGCTGTCCATTACGGACGAGCCCTGTACGAGCAGCCTCCTTTTCACACCCTCAACCTGTGACTCATGCACTTCTCGGAAAAGTAGCGGAGATTATCGACGGATCTGCTGAGGGTTGAAAGCCCCGTCGCGTGCAGCGTTTTGTTGTACGAATACGCCAGCTTTCGAAGTGCATCGCGGCAAAGTCGCCTGGCCTACGAAACCATATGACGGTCTCCGTGAGGTATGAAGTGGTGGTGGTAGCCCTAAGGCTCTCGGTGAGATGACAATGTCAGTATTGTGTGAAGAAATAGGCTTAACATGGAGGGGGATAAAATAATAGAAAGAAAGGGTAGAAGACCAGTGAGAGAAAGGGGTGAAAAAACAGGTTGCAAAGAAAGTTATGCAACAGAAGAGAAAGATACGAATGATGCTAGAAGAAAGAAAAAGAAATAGATGAGTGGGAAAAGCTATGCCACTGATATTTCAACTTTCGCGAATGTGATCCTATTATTATTGACTGTTCTATAGCCAGAGTGTCCATCCAGACTTGTAAACAGACTTTCACATGATGCCAAACACCTTAGGCCAAGCAAAGTAACTTTTGAAATGTGAAAATGATCCTCATGAATCCGGCATTCTCGATGACACAGCACATTCTGGATTTTTGAAAATTTGAAGGTATTCATAGATAATTCGTTATTTTTATTAAATAACAGAGTAGCTCTGATTTCTATAATCTACCCAGAACAATGGTCGCTAGCATTGAGCCAAAATGTTAACTAATACTGTTGGAGACTGGTCCAGTGGGTAATGGGCATCATCCGAGTGTTAAAAGAGTGGTTCGCTTCAAAACCTAATCCATGGATAGTCGTATATCGTCATTTCCAAATTATATTAAGGTACATGCCTAAGAAATGAAAGTGGCGGGTTCGAATTTTGCCGCCGGTATGGGTGTCGCGATCTTACAATATTTTGTTAATACGAGATACGAACAGTGCGATGTTACTTCATCAATTGAATCTCCTTAAAAATTACAGACTACACTGAGTGATCACTGAATTATGACCACCTACCTAATACCGTGTTGGGCCACCATTCGCATGGATAACAGTCGCTATTCGCCTAGGCATTGACTCCACTAGATGTATGAAGACGTCAGTACGGATCTGCAAAACAACCCACAGGTGTTCAATTGGAGTGAGGTCAGGCGAATTTGGAAGCCAAACAAGATGAGTGATATCTTCACTGTAATCCTCGAAACATTCGTGCCGGGTGCGAGGTCCGACGGCGCGGCTCATTATCGTCTTCGAAGACCTCGTTTCTGTCCGGGAAATAATGCAGACATGGCAAGGTGCACATAGCGTCTGCTAAGAGCTGATGGTAGATCTCAGCAGTGAAACGTTTGTCCATACACACCAGCGGTCCTAGTTCTTGCCAGAAAAATATGTCCTATATTAAACAACCCCAGCACCTGCCTGGATAGTTGGCTCAATGCACGATGGGTCCATGGACTCGTGTTGCTTGCGCCACAAATGAAAGCGTCAGCCGGCGTGTGCTGTACCTGGTATTTGGACTCATCCGACCAGCACTCTCGTTTCCTGTCCCCCAGTATCCAACCAGTGTGTTGTTGACACCACAGCATTCGCCATCGACGATGATCAGCGGTGAGGAGAGAGTGTCTCTTGAATCGTCTACCGTGGAATCCCATACATCTGAGTGTGCGGTGTATCTTCATTTGGGACATTGTTCTTGCATTGCCTATTGTATTGTGATGTCAATTGTCGCACAGTGACCTGCAGTTGAGTCCGTACAACGCACTGCATTCTTTGCTCATCGAGAATATCCATTTACAGTTCTGTGGTTTGACCCGCTGGACACCATTCTTTGTACACTTTATCCACAGTGGGCTGACAAGACATGCGTTTGTGATATGGAAGCACCAGACGCACGAGCTCCCACAATGATGCCCTTTTGATTTTCCGTGATATCGTGTTGACTGCTACTTTATCACTTTGACTTGCACGACCAGATGCAAATTACCACTGCTCTAGAGTACGAAACTGTTAGACTATTTATACTGTGAGCTATGCGGCATAGACCATTACAGATGGGGGTGGTCATAATTCAGTGATTCCTGAATGAACTGTATTATTAAGAGCATATTGTAACCTAGTACTGAATGTCTCGAAAAATTTATGATTTTATACGTTGCAAATACATAATAACTGTGACAGGCCATGAAACATGTAAAACAGATAGAAACAGTATTTGAAAATTATTAATGGTTCATAATGCATAAATTTGGCAACTACTGTGCTTTTTTTTAAAGTCAGGCCACCCTATTTTTCCTCTAATCTTGTACGGTCCTCTCAAGAGGTTCCGGATTTTTGAGGTTCCACTGTAATTCATCTTGCAGTGGTGGCCGGATGGACACTGTGCCTTTAATCTTAATCTCTTGACGAAGGAGAAAAACAAGAGAAAATCTCACTTCCATACATTCGCTGACCTTCAACGAACTTCTGCACAATCTTTCAATGGGGTCTAACACCGGTATCGCAACCTCAGTTTCATGCTAAACCGTAATGGGGCAATTCATTAGTGTCCAATATCTGCAGGGCTGTTAGAGCTCTACTGGAGTGCTTTTAATGAACCCTATTACGAAAAAGCATGTTTCTTCTCTCCTTCTCTCTGTCTGAGATGCCGGCTTTTCTACAAATACCGCTTGTTATCTGCCACGCTATTATATTCCCGATAGCGAAGGGAGAGTTGGTTTCTCACGTGCGCACGTATAGTGGTTCACTTTGCGTGAAAAAAAAAGAAAAAGAGTGAATGTATACACACAGTAAACTTAAAAGATAAAACTTGAATAAATCTTAGATTTCCTATTTCGTTTTCGCCGAGAATTATACGTGTAAAGAAAGGGCCCTGAGTGAAATCACGCCCTCGAGGATAACAAGAGGGCAATAAGTATTTCCTATTCTGCAATCATCTGAAGAAACAAATCAAAGAGGAAGACGAAATGCCCGATTCGTAATGAACAAACTGGGATTTGTCCATGACTATTCCTTTGTATTTTCTGCCCCCCTTCCCCCAATACACGCACACATCCTACGGCGAGCATATACAACAACGGAAATTCTAAATAGATTAAAGAAACATTGTATGCCCGATCGTACCGCAGATTTATCAGCGAACTCATAAAAGCGCCAATTTCTGCCAATTGACAGCTCCAGGAGTAGAATGTTTATCTTCGTACTAATGGTTCCACGCGCTCCTTCTTCGCCTCGCCGTTACGGTAATTTATGACCCACGTCGGAAAGTTATATCCACTGACTAGATATGCTATCAAGAGAATCCTGGAGACGAAATGTAAATTTCTAGAAATGGTAGCGAGGAGTGCGTTTTTTCCAACTAAATTATACGCTTTTACTTAAAAAAGTGCTTCCGAAAGGGACATTTTTGTCCTCATATATTTCCCCCGATGAAAAGTACTGACAGCTATGATGACCTGTTTGCAGTGTTTGATATGCATGACGCTAAACGCTAAATGGATGCGTAGCCATTGCGGATGTGAAAAACTTGAAGGATTTATTCCTTGGAAAGCTAAAAGCGGAACTGCCTTCGGTAGATACGCTTGTTAGCGAGGATGGATTAGCAACAAAAAGCTTTGCCATTTCGTGGAGGAATTTACGGAGGCCTGTTTGTTCTCAATAAATGCTCATCTATCCATTGGAATAATCTTGGTTGTGATGGTAAACAAATATATTCTCTCAATATTGGATGTTTATTATATTTAGAAAATTTGGGTTCATGCATCTAAACTGTATTTAAGTATTCTTTGAAAGAATCGCTTACTTCGCTGGTTATTTCTTAAGCAAACTATAAATTATTACTCTTGTTCAAGGAGTGCATGTAACCAAAGGATTGGGGAAAGTCCTGGAACATGATGCTGTTAATAAGGACAGTAATCGAGGTGTAATAATTTATAATTATCTGCTAAAGAAACATGTAAGAAAAACAGACATTTAAATTGATTAATGGATAAATATAGTCCTGTTCCACGTGTAAAAATTACCAAGTCTGACAAGCTTTACGAATGCATCTCTGGTGAGAGCTTTGAGCCGAATTCTTGGTAACAACTACTAAGAGAGGGATGCTTGCTGACGATTGTATTTACGGTATCAACGGCCCGCTGTCCATCTCAGCTATCCTGGCCGTTTGAAACGTCTCTAGTTTACTAGCTATTAACAGCGAATTCTATCTGTGGATGCTGAAAGCAACATTGGCCATCCCGTGGGAGTAACGATGCCTCAAAACTATCCCCAGAGTGAACTTTATCTCTACCCACAAACTGTTATATCGGTGGGAAGGAATGAAACTACCTTAGCTGTTATTAAAAAGGGGAAAAAAACTGCCTTTTCTGCCATCCCGCGCTCTCGCTCCGTGAGTCAAAATTACTCCTCCGCCATTTTTTTGTCGGCAATAACAGCAGCGGACACCAATATAGAACGGGTGGCGAACGACCAATCCGGAGCGTGCGTCTGTAGGCGAGCACGGGTTCTCAGTCATATCGATCGAAGAGGAAAGCTTTGGCATGTGCCTGCTAGTGAATAAAGTGGCATGCCCGTTAGAGGCGTCGTTTCGGGCCCCCCACCCTTCTTCCCCCCAGCTTCGTGTGCTTTCACCGAGGCGTCGTTAGCAATGTATGTAAACAGTAGAATTTGACCTTCACAGGCAAGAGTTCATAGCATCCGGATGTTTGTGAGGACATCAGAACAAAGAACGATGGACAACAAGGAAGATTCCATCTGCGCATGCCCTGTCCTAGATATTGACTTCCTTTAAAACATCGAGTTCAGTGACATCGTATGGCTGTCTACATATCCATCCCTCTTTCCTGTCTTCTCCATATTGCCAATTCTCCATTTGGTGTTTTCTAACTCTTATTCCTTTGATCTGAATCTGGGTTCATTTATGTTCATTTTTACTTTTAGGATGAATTATCTTTTACGCTAAGAAAGCGTATCCACAGAATTCGGTAGTGGCTTTTTTTTGTCTTCGATGCATACATAAATTAATAATCTTTACAATAACCCGTCGGTTGAGACTTCAGGAACGTTACATTGCATATTATCTTTAAAATAATGAAAAATATTTATCAACATCAGATGAATAAACTTTCATTTCCGATTTATGTTCATCCAGTATGAGTAAGGGATTTAAATACATTGTTTTTTAATGATTATTTCTCGCGAAGGTTCAGCCAAAGCTAAATCCCAGTGATCAGTGTCAGACAAATAATGGTGTCGGTATTATCGATCTGGAAAAGCATCCTCAATTACAAAGACGTAATTGACAATGCTGTTCCAGAACTCTTCCACAAAAAATCTGCGAAGATACCACACGTATTCTAGAAATTAGTTATGCATCTGGTTATATATGGGTACTAAGAACAACCAGTCTGGCTCCAGGTTTACATTTCTACTGTATTTATATTTCTTTTTCCGGGTCCCGAATAAAGACACACGCACACACAGCTACTCATAGCGAAGTTCATCTGGCCTGACTATATTTGCTGATGTGTACGCTGAGAAGTGGAGAAATAGGTGTTATGGAATCCTGAAACTTCAAATTACATATCTTTCGCTTGAATTCTCAGAGTCGCTGCTGCGGTGTGTTGTGCACTCTTCCACACTTAGACGGATCGATGCGAGAAGGCTCAGTCTCCTTCAGAGCAGCTACGTATGGATCGAGAAACGGCGGAAACAAACATGTGACCCAGACTGTGGGTTGGGAAAGAGGGGGGGGGATGGATGCAAGGTGAAGGAATGGCGTGGAGGATGAAGTTGTAATACAAAGGCTCGGTAAGTGCGCGGTTGATGCCGATGTTGCGTTCGGGGGTCATCCGTAAATGTAACCCGTCTTTGGCTCTCAACGGAACAGCCAGCGGACACCCATTTGCTGTGGATAATAACTCACATTCATTGAGCTTTTCCTCGTTTTTTTTTCTTTAAATTGCACATAATCTTAAGGGTTTGCGAAATCTACAGTCCCTTAAGATGCTCCATGAGATGTTGTAATAATTCACGGACAGAAAAGCCCTTGTATTATTTTTTCTAGAGCCTTCTACCGAAGTTAAGCAAAAATATCTTGTAAAGA
The DNA here is from genome assembly GCF_048544385.1 of Mastigoproctus giganteus. Classification (NCBI taxonomy): domain Eukaryota; kingdom Metazoa; phylum Arthropoda; class Arachnida; order Uropygi; family Thelyphonidae; genus Mastigoproctus; species Mastigoproctus giganteus. Next base: position 209,505,646 of record NC_143583.1, read on the forward strand.
AAGTGACTTATCAGAGCCATCCATCTCGGACATTAGCACAGTAGCGGTGGGGGAGGTTATGGGTGTAAGGCAGCAAAGTGAAGGAGCCACATAATTAAGACCTGGACGTAACTTAGTGCCGAAATGCTTGGTAATGACAACGACTTAAGATATTAATGGTCATAAATGCTAAAGATAATTAAAGGGCGTTTATGATGATCTAGGACGGAATATTTTTTGATAATTAGGAAACATTGGAAGGAAATTTCAACGTCGTAACTCATTAAGCAGTGAATGGAAGGAATTGGTTCGTTGAAGACTGCGTATGGAAGCGCAAAGTGTTTAAGTAATTGAGTTAGTAACAGTCGAAATGGAATTTGGGATGAGAGTTGGAAAAAAAAGGCTATTCTCTATAACCGGGTAGGAAATTATAGTTCAAAAGAAAGGCCGACACTACAGAATTTATCCATGCTTTTTACATCGACGTCTTTACGTAAAAAAGAATTCACTCAACTGCACAGAAATCCACATCTTCAAAAGATTCTTCAATAAATAAATATCAGTCAAAAGTGCTTGCCATCTTCCGATTAAAGGAACACTCCGTTTTAAAGAGAATTCGAAAAAAATAATAATATCGAGAAGAAAAAATATATCTCTCAGGAAAAGATGGCCTGTGATCCTGAGTGTGCGTGACTATATTGCGAAATCAAAGCGTCCTAGAGAGCTCAGTCAAAAAAATGCATGCCCCGTTGTCGCTGTGCTATAAAACATTGAATTTTTAAACTCTTCGAGCCACCTGGAACTGTATCGGTGCAAAATAAACATTTTAAGTATTTGCGAAGATCTTCGGGAATCCAAAAATTACAACCAATCAAGGCTTGACTCGTGAACTGTGTCCAGTGTACTACTTCTTCTTCTCAAATCCATCTGCGCCCCATATTTGGGAATAAGGACATCTAATGCAATACCACGAGATTTCTGGTACTTTTCCAGGACTCTCACCTCATAGCCCAATCCTACCCTTCTAATGTGATCGAATCTTTTCTAGAGGCCCTTTAAGAATCTCTTAGATTACTTCAAAACTACTTTAGCACGGAAAGCGAAAAGCCCAATCGAATCAGAGCAAGCTGGTATCTTGCAATTACGTTGCACGTGATTCTAATTTTATCTATTTTGTCTCGGCCCATTTCAATTTTTTCCTAGCATCCTATTCCAGTTTGCTGTTCATAAAAAGAGTGACCCCAGAGATACTGACAGTTCTAAGCCGTTCTGTTAGCCAATAAGTCTCTTCAAGCCGGTATTATTTATATCGACCTTTCAGACTTTTAACACCATCGACTCCAGTATTTTCACCAGTAAATTGAACTACTTTGGAATTTGTACAGAACTTCTTTCGTGGTTACTCAGTTATCTCCTTAACTGATCTCATCTTGTTAATATTAGGGCTGAAGTCATCCTCATCAGCCATTTTCAATCCACTGCAGGATGAAGGCCTCTCCAGTAACTTTCCAGTTCCTTCAATTTTGTGCAATGGTCCATTTACTATCCACGAACTCGCGAATTTCATCTGTCCATCTCCGTTGTTGTCTTCCGGGTTTTCTTTTAGCTCCTCTTGGGTACCATTCTGTTATTTTCTTAGTCCATCTGTCATCATGTCTTCGAGCTATGTGTCCTGCCCAAGACCATTTCAGTTCTTTAGTTTTGATAAGAATGTCCTTTATTTGTGTTTGCTGCTTAATCCATGTGTTTCTCTAAGGTTGAAGTAGTGGGGTGTAATATTCCGATCTTTTCTTTCTTAATTTCAGATAATTCAAAGTTGTAACCTTGGAACCCTCCATTTCATGTCTTCAACTCAAATGCAGTTCTAGCTAGTGATGTAATTTTCTCTCTCTCTCTCTCTCTCTCTCTCTCTCACACATTGCGAGAAAGAGGCTTGGGATTGATTCTAAAAAACCCACAAACACCAGTAAATAATGTAGATTTATAGTCACTGTGTGTAATAATATGTTTTCACTTTTAAGAGTTCTCAGATGCTTCTTGAATTGTTATAGACATTTTAAAAAGCAATACTGATACCACCGTGTGGTTTTGCCTGCAACGATGGACGAGGCAGCCAGTTTAGAAAAAATCAAAGAGGAATAGATAGGATCTTTTATAAGATGGAAATAATGAGAGTAGCTTTTTGGCAGATGGAAGAATAATTTATATTCGTCGCATTTTTCTTATGAATTTTAATACTAATACTTTCCGCATAGTATGAAATGGCAGCGACCATAATTATTTTTATATCATGCTTTCATGTTAATAAAAAGTTTGCATTAAGGGCAATAAGGTCACTGGGATGAAATTAAGTTTATTTTTTTAATTATCAATTATAAAAAAAAAATTCTAATATGGCAGTTATTCGGACAGACGAATTTTTTTATGACAACCCCATACTCGAAAGGATTTAAAACTTACACTATTTAATATCATGCATGGGTTAAAGGATGCGAAGAAAAAAGATACTTCCTCATATTAGAACGCAATTTTCGATAAATGCACGTGAAGGAGGATTGTTTTGCTATCGTAGGGTTTCAGTGACATTTGCGACTTAGGCCATTTGCTCTGTATATAATACTTTTGTAAGTTGCGTGTTCTGTGATCGATTTAGCTGGGATGTCTCGAATAATGCTACTGGTACGTTATGCAAAAAGCTTGGCACTTAAAGTCGATCCCTGAGGTACTCCTTCTTGCGGAATTTTGAACAGCTCATTCTGGAATCTTACTTGAAAAGTCCAGAGGTGAAGAAAATTCTGAACGAATCTAGGCAGGTTACCTCTCAGTCCAAGGTTGTATAAGTCTTTGAGGATTCCATATCTCCAGGTTGCGTCGAATGCTTTGGTAATATCAAAAGTTACCATTACCATGTTCTGTTGTTTGACAAAAGCGTTTCGATTGTGAGCTTCGACTTGGATGTGAATATCACTTGTGGACTGTTACGGCGGAAACCAAATTAGTGGTGTGTCATAGCATCTTGATCTTCAATAATCCAGACAAGTGTCCTGTGAACCATCTTTTCTAGTATCTTTCCTAAACAGCTGGTCAATGATATAGGACGATAACTGTTGAGGGAGGAAGCATCTCTCCCCGGTTTTGTTATGGCTTCCACTATTGACTGATGTCATGTATCAGGGTAAACATTCTCTTCAAAGATTCTGTTGTAAAATTTTAATAGTGGAGATTTTGAGTTGGAGTTGAGGTGGAGAAGCATTATGTAGTAAATGCCATCTGGCCCAGCAGAACTCTTTCGGAGAGCTTCATTGAGTTCAGTAATAGTGAACTGAAGGTTATAGGAATATGATTGGTTTGTATTGAAGTTAATTTTATATTTTTCTCCAGAAATTTTGTGCGCCTAAATGAGGCTTCCTAAGACTGAGAGGATGAAGCGGCAGTAAATGTTTCAGCTAGTGCCTCTGCAATATCAGCAGGAGAAGAAATATCCATTCCTTTCCAAGACAGGATTGGGGCCGATGTTTGTTGGAACTTTCCACTGATGATACGGATCTTGCTCCAGATTATTCTGGGGTCAGGTGGTAGAAGTGAATCGAATCCACGCATCCTGTTTTTTGCTTTCCTACGAATTCGGCGTGCTTCAGCTTTCAGAAGTTTATAATTTATAAGGTTCTCCATTGTAGCATTTCGGAGAAAAATGTTCCAGGCTTTATTTTGTTTTCTTTTGGCAAGAAGGCATTCCCTTGTCTACCAACCATTATATCTTTGTTTGGTAATATTTGATTTCGGTATTGCTGTGGCAGCAGCTCCAAGTAGTTCTTCTACTATATGCCTAGCGGCATTATTAATAGACGTAGTAAGTATCAGATAGCTATCAAATTGGATGGTACTAGAAAACTGTTCTCAGTTTGCTCGGTGGAAATTCCACATAATTCGTTTTGTGGGGGTGGGGATTTTTATTTATTATTTATTTAATTTATATTTATATATCCTTTTACTTATTATCTTTATCTATCCCCTATTGATTAGTTCCCCTTTAAAATAACTCCCCACTTGCGCATCTGACTATTAACTTCACAGAAAATTTTAGGTTCAAGGGGAAAAGCTCTTAGATGTATTTAATTCCCTTCGGATAGGCTGGTACTCGGAACAACAAAAAAAAAAAAAAAAAACAAAGGTTATATATAAAATTCGGTTTATTGTACATATTTACATGAATACATCAAAACCAAAATGATTGAACTTAAACACATGACAACATGATCTAGTCTCATCTTCTTATATACATATATCTTAATCATGCATCAGTTAAAACCATTAATAACAAATATCAATCCCGTTCAATTCCTTTCTACATATATTTGATCCTGCATCATTTAAAATCATTAATTACAAATGTCAATCCCCTTCTATTCCCTTCCAAAATATCATATATCTAATAATTTCCCCTTTGTTAATATCTATCCTTTCTGACTCTTCTCCAACCTATCTTTACAACTTGGTATTTTTAGTACTTATCTCACAGTATCTTTTAAAAGTCCTGCTAATCAAATTTCGGGGTTCCTACAGTTCTTTATGTGTATGAGAATACTTATGTAACTAACCACTTACTTAGTTATCTTGAGGGGCTTTGGGGCACGTCCTTCATCCTTCTCGCGGTAAACAGCAGGCCTATTCTATCTGGAACGCATCTCACAAACCTTTGGAAGGTTCGAGGAGTTATCTGATTTGCTTCCTGGGACTCGGGTTCCTTTGCTCCTTGAAAGTGATTCATTCCATCCTTTAGCATGTTTGTCTTCCCTTCTGTCCGGCTCCGGATTCTATCGGCTTCAGCACCATTATCTTCTGGGCATCAGACATCTTGTGTATTAACACGGGAGTTGATTCCTTCTCAATTATTGTTCAAGATCCTACAATGAGCTAACTTCACCGTATTCTGCTTTCTCAACTATTTTAGTTGTCTACTGGGCTTTACTGACAATACGTCGGGCTTCCTTTATTGTCCAACGATTTTAATTTTTCTCTACGGCACCTTTCTCCACTCCTTTCACTCCCTCATTCAAAAAAACTCTGTCCGCTACTGGCTTACTGACGGATTGACTAACTGACTGATTGACTCACTGCTACATCTTAACTTAACATTTTAACTCTGCTCTACCTAACTCTCTCCTTCCAACCCTTCACCCCTTCACTCAAAAATACTGTCTGCTTCTGACTGACCGACTTCTGCATCTCAGCTTCATCTTTCCACTTACTCGACTGCCTCTCTCACTAACTTATTAAATCAACGACTTCTTAACTGTTCACTTTCATCTTAAAGTTTATCTACCCCTCTTACTAACTGACTACACATTAAAACTTAGCCACTTTTCTCCACCGGCTACTCCATCTAAAGAAACTCTTTTCTTTTATCTTCTCCAACTCTGACTCACTAACTCATTTCACTAACACTCACTAAAATCTCCACTTTCTCTCTTACTAACTCATCCTAACCAACTCCGACAAAAAATCTCAACTTTGTCTTACACTAAACCATTTTTCACTTACACCAAAAAAAATCTCAAATTTGTGTGCTCCTAACTCATATTTCCTAACACGACAAAAACCTCAACTTCGTGTGTGTCTCCAACCCTTTCACTCCCTTTTTTGTTCATCCCCTCTCACATCTATCACCAGAGTCCGCCACGCCTATTCTCAGTGACTTCTTCCAATCCTATACTTATCTTCGGATTTTTCTCCTTTCATTTGTTAGAAGATCCTTATTCAGCCTGCCCAGTAGCACAATACACCCACTTTTACTATTCTGCCGGATCTGCTGCCATACGGTGTGCCCTTTGATGTTTGCCGATTATCCAGAAAACAACTCTCCCCTCTCATATAACGCCCTTGTCCCCGTAGCGTTCTAAAACCACGAAACTCACATGTAGTGACCACAGCACCTATATTTGGAAACTTGTGTGCTAGTCAAGAACCCACTCCCTGTTTACGACCTGACTGTATCCTGTTTGAAATAACATTCATTCCCTACTAAGTTCGACCCGGCATAAACCTTAATTTGTCTGTTGTTGTTTGGACCCATGCTGTTTTACAGTAGTTTTCTACGTTTATTCCTCGCTTATAACGGAAGTTAATGGCTAATGGCTCTGCTTTTATTTCTTACTACCCATTAAATTTATATTTCATGCTGAAATCAGATGATATTATTATCTTATTCAACTAGCAACAAGAATTCCTATTTCTTAAATAATAAAAACCTACTTATTATTATTTTTATTCTGTAAGATTTTGCATCTTACAGTTTGTTGGAGGCATACTTTGTATTTGTCTGTATTTTGAAAATTATGGGAAAGTGATCACCGTTGTGAAGGTTAGTTAATACTGTCCACTGAAGGCTAGGGTAAATGGATGAGGAGCATATGGACATGTCAAGAGCAGAGCTTGATTCTGTAGGCAGGTGGATATATCTGTGTATACCGGTATTCAACAAGGCTAAGTGATGGTTATCAAGTACAGTTTCGATCATCCGCCCTCTCCGATCCATGTTCGCGGAATCCCACAAAGGATGATGAGCATTTAGATCGCCTGCTATCTTCAATCTACAGAGTGAGGCAATTGATTTAGTAAATCATCTAGTTCTGCATTGGAACATGAAGCATTTGGGGGAATATAAATGGACATAAGAGTGAAAGTAATGTGAAAAACAATGCGAATGGCTACTGCTTCCAGAGTGGTGCAAAGCTGAATAGGTTTGGATGGAACATTTCTACGAACTAAAATGGCTACTCCTCCTCTTGCCGGAGATTCAGAACAGGTGACCCGTTTGTATAGAATATACCTTGAGAAGTGTAAAGTATAATTGGAGGATAAATATGGATAAATATTGCAGGATCGTGCTAGTTTATTAAATATTTTGATTAATCAGAATTGCTTCTTAGGCCTCTACAATTCCATTGAATGATTTTCTGCATTACTTGGATTTAGCTTAAGTGGATTGGTCTGATCGTTTTGTTTTCCCTCGATCCTGTTTATATTTTTCACGTTTTGGAAAAACTGGACGAGTGATATCCATCTCGTCATCAGCATGTAGCAGGAGAACTGAATCTTCATTATCTGACTTCTCATCAATTTCCATAGTTCGATCAGTTGGTTTATTCTGTGTAAGGTGGAATCTTTCTCCTTTGTTAGCGTTCTTGACTTGAGAGCGTTGTCTTGTTGTGGTTTGGATGGCTTTGTATTAGTAGAATTTTATATACTTATGGTCTTTATTGCTGTCAGTGTCTCACCATCCGTCAGGATGGATCTGGCCCATTGGACAAGAGATAATTTTAATATAAGTCTGTGCTGAAACTTCTTTAGTGTTTTTAACCGTATTAGAGTATGATTTGGAAGGTATCGCGTTTAATATCTATTTTCGTACTTCTTAGTATGAGACATTTTTCTCTACCTTGTACTTCAATATTTTCTTTCCCATCTTCCATGATTCACAAGTTCTGAAATATGCAAGGTAAGTACCCTGGCAGTTTGACACTTTGGTGTTACTGCTGTGCATTCAGTTTGAGAGTGGTCTGGAGAGCCACACGAGGGGCAAATGGCCTTTCCTTGACATGCTGTTTGAGAATGACCCTGCTTCTGGCATTTAAAGCAACTAAGTGGATTTGGAACGTATGGTCAAATCGTACAGGATAGGTAGCCAGCTTTAACTGATGCAGGAAGATTTGGAGTGTTAAAGGTAAGGATTACATTTCTTGTGGGTGTGAGGACACCATCTTGTTTAATGATAATTCTATTAGCACTGATGACACGTTGTGCCTTAAGTTGTTCAGCAATTTCATCCTCGGTAACATTAAGGAGGTCCCATTATGAAATGACACCTTTTGAGGTGTTTAATGCTCTATGTGGGGTTACAGAAATGGGAAGGCCTCCAAAGGTTGTTTGCTTGAGGAGCTGCCTAGAATGCGTAGGAGTAGACGCTTCTATGAGATCTCCTGAGCGAAGTCGTTTGACCATTTTAGGAGTACCCGCTACAGTTTCTATGCTTTTCTGCAGAAAAAATGGAGATAAGCTGTTAAGCGGTTTTGTTGACAAAGAATGCAAAATTAAGAAAGCAGGCATGCCAGATGAAGAATCATCTTTTTTAATTCTTTTTGCTTGAGATGATTCAAGTTCTCGTGAGCACGTAGGTACAGATGGTGATATTAAAGGATCCATGTTTGCTCCTTTTTGCCCTGAGTATTCAATTTATACTCAGTTTACCAGCCCCGCCGCGTGTAGGCAGAAGAGATGCCACCAGTGACCAAGCGATAAGAGGTTAGGGGTTACTGTGTTAGAGATGTTAGTTATATAAATATAAAAGAAAGGTGTATTTACTTTCTTGGTATAAAGCTTGCCTCTTTATTTAGAAGGAGCCAAAAATAAATAACTTTGAAAGAAAATATTAGAAATCTATTAAACTACTCGTTCATAGAAATGACGCTTTCAAATCGCTTTGGAAAATCGCTAGAACACTTCCCTTGGCACTCGGGGCCTGGGAGAAATAACCGAACCCTGGAGGACACCAACATTAATTAAAAAGTTAAAAGACAGAGGGTCGTCTTCAATCTCCTACAATGAGTAGCCAGAGAAAAAAACTGGCTACCAGTATTCCAAACACGATCAAAAGACTTAAAAATGTCAAGAGTACCTACTTGAACTTATCCATTGAATTTGCCCAAAGATGAGTAACATAAGCCAATATTTCACCAGTTGATCGACAATGACGGAACCTATACTGACAATCGTTGATCAGATGGAAGGTTTCGAGACAGCTTAAAAACTGGCGGTTGATGGATATCCCATTAGTCTGAAAAGTATACGTAAGTGCAATGGGACGATAATTGGGAAGGAGGGGTTTGTCACCCTTTCTAGGAACTAGCTAGCAAATTTCAATGCATTAATATGATTATTAAAAATATTTTAATAATCAGAATCATGCTAAAAATTTCATAACGCTAGGTTTAATTATCTGTGTACTTACAAGTTAGTGCAAATGCATCATCTAATACTGTATTGTCTTTGCTGAGTTCAATAACTAAGGCTAATAAGCAAAGCAAATAGAGGGATGAAAATTTGTAGAATTGGGAAAAATTCTATGCGAAAATAAAATCAGGTTTTTATATTAAAATTTTCTGAAATAAACAATAAAGGAAATTATACCATAAACAGATATCACAGAATATTTATAATTATAAAAACATTCTTAATGTTTAGGTATTTTTTAGAGAATCAAGTCCAGATAATAATTATTAGACTCATGTCCATAATGTTTTCTGGATTACAATCCTCGCGGTAGAACAATGCTTATAATCACCATCCTCACACATTAGATGGAAAAGGCCTCAGTTAGAAATAATTAGATGAAACTCATTTGACCATCAACTAACCATAAATAATTATGTGATACTTCAATACGACAGAAAATTTAAGGTCTACACTAAAAGGTAGCCAAACTGAATAAAATGGTAAAACCAATGATCTGAAATTGTTGCATTAGACAGACCTTGAATAAACGATCATCATGTGTCTGTGTGTGTATATATATATATATGATGAGAAAGCGTATTTCGTATTTTAACAACCCATGGAATTTTCTTCTCTTTTGGGAACTTATGAAAGGTTATTCAATATCACGCACAGGCTATAATCGCTTTGATTGATTCACTAGACCAAGTCTGTCTGCCTGTGACGCTAATCTCCACTTGCTTCACGCTATTGGTTCGTCCTTTCACGTAACCACACCCATGTTATATGAAGAAAGGAAATCTATTGACAAGTGCTCCCAGTGACGTAACTGTGACGTTCACTTCTTTCGGAAATACATTTCGGCTAGATGTTTCAGGACCATTTCACAATTCTAAAATATATTCGCAATATCCCTTTTCTCGGTTCTCATTTGTCACCGAAGCGCATTCTGGTACCCACTCCCTGGAGAAGTTGGGATAAAAATTAATCAGGTTATGGCAAGCTGTGATCTGCGATACAATTTGTAAATTCAAATTTCTAAGTTTTAAGAAAGAATGCGTTGAATAGATTATTGCGCTAGATTGGTAAAAAACTGAATTAAGGTAAAAGCTCCATGAATAATGCTGTTATATATATACACTAATCACCACACCCACACGCATATTGGATTATTGAAGTGTATAATGATAGCATACCATGGAAGCTTTTTTTTCGCTTTACCACTGACTTCATCAACCCGCGTGGATCTAAACGTGAATTCAAAATATTCATTTCACAATAACAATTCCATTCGGATTGGAGTAATATTTTTTGTTCAACAGAGTTCAGAAATTAGTTTAAAAGTAGAAAACTGGGAGGGAAATGCACAGTGTTATCTCATCAGATGAAAGTATGTCTGAACAAGTATGTCCACCCGAGAGGTCTGCTACTGCGCAACAGAATATTCTGAAGGATATCTAGAATGAATATGTGGTATTTATTACAGGACAGGTGAGGTAATAAATCAAAATATCTTTTAGAAATACTGATATGAAATTGGAATCCTTCACTTGGAACTTGGATTCTGCAATTATCGAAGAGTATAAGAGCTTCTGCATGAAGTTTGGCAAATTGTATCCCGTGTTCATGAATTTAGAGAGAGAGACGAATTTATATCTACGAAGGATGGAACCTCTTGAACCGGACAACTACTTTAAAGAAAACCCGAATGAACAGTTTGTCAGAAACTGTCCAGACACCTCTGTACCAGTTCTTTTGCACAGATACCATAACAGTGCTGAAATATGAATTGTCATGGGTGTCGTGGTTAAATATTCTAAAGCAATGCAAAAACTGTTCCTACGCAGGTTGAACTTTCGAATGAGTGCTACTTATCATAATCCCGGGATGAAAAACGTGACCTTCCAGTCGGATAAAATCATAGACAAGTATTTGAGCATGTCAGGTTCAATAAACTTGGCCGCCACTGCTGAAACCAAATACTCTGTTAGATACAAGAAAAGATGGCAGACTGAGAGAAATAAGGTTGCAGCTGGAATACTGTTAAATGGTTCTTGTCATATGGATCATATTTTAATTTTGTTGTTGTTTTTTGTGATAGGAGATAATGTGGAGTCTGTTACATCGCTGTCTACTTAACTAACTGATTTTTCTGCCACTCTTCAATTTCTTTAGCTGCTCTGTGTGTATGTACGTGTGTGTATATATACACACCGCAGTGAAATTACACTTTACTATAAGCCCAGGTCGAAGAAGCCTCCTACCATGAAATCACTGGTTTGTAAATATTATTTACTACTCAGAAATCTAATTATATTCTTAAAATCTCCTCATCCATATCATCGTGGAAACTTTGAGGGATATATCCGAATCCTCCAAGGACAGACATCTCTGCCTCTTCCTGCACGAGGAAACGCACTTCATTGTTGCTGACTGTGTCCAATATGGCTGTAGCGCGAGATGAAATCGATAATGAAACTCGTTGTACTCATGCGTCTTCACGCTTTGCTGAGTCTGCAGGATTAAGGTGCCTGCGAGAGAAGCGGGCAAACGTAGGGATTAGGCGAGAAATTTTGTGGCCAATTTTGGAGACCTCTCGGAGATCGGTTTGGAGGGGAGGAGTTTCGTAACCTGCATCCGGAGGAATAAAGAGTGGTTTAGAATTGTTTCTGGCTCTAAGCTTTTGTACTCCATACGAGATGCATTGACGAGTGGTCCGTCATTTTCAAAGCGTTTCGAATTACCGAACCAACTGTGGATAGATATATAAATCTATTCCCGCAGTTTCCTCTCCGTCCTGCTTAACCTGTCTTGCGTTTCGCTGGTTATTAAATGAAAATATCAATCAGTTTGACCACCACTGAACGCTGTAACTATAGATCAATACTCCATTATGGTGAGCGGGAAATACGCTTTTCATTAGTTCGAGTCCCTTGTTTGACCATTTAGAAACAGGCTTGAATAACAGTAGACAATACATCAGCAAAGCAAACTTTAAATTACTGAAAACCGAATAAATATTTATCTTTAAGCAAGGCTAAAGTCCACCTTCAAACAAACCTGGAATGTAGTAAATAAAGGAGAAAAATCCACAAAGGAAAATGTCCTTTCTGTGGTCACATTTTGGTCTTTGATCTTTCGTAAGGCAAAATAAAAATATCTAGGCAGGTTTCAGAGTTCAGTTCGACGAGATGTCTGGTGATTTAAATAAGGGGGAAAAGCATCCCCTTGGAACCCTACCAAAGATCAGGGCACACAAAGCTGAACGTCAGTGAGAAAACCTTGCCTTGAAGAAAGGAAGGGTGCAGGCATCTCAGTGAAGTGTGTTGTGATCCACGTTGATTATCTTCAAAAGGACAGCACTATCAAAGGAAACGAATTTCTTCAAACTTTTTATCCATGAGTGCGTATGACTGTCAGAGCGAGGAATGCTGACCAATGTGCACTGTTTATCCAATGTCCCTGCGTGCGCAGAATACGCATACTGCAGCACAGGAAGATATTCAATGTGACTTTAAAATTTTTCTTTGGTCGGAATATACTTGTATCCTCCTTCATCAGATTTCTTCTCTTTCCATCTTTGAAATCCTTTTACACGGAATGTTCTTAATTATGACGCAGTTATTTCTGAGATGGAGTCATAGTTTCAAGAGACTTTACAAAAGTAACCCTCGGAAAGAACCTTCATCATTGGCAGAAATGTGTTTCCATCAGTATATCAATCGTGGTAAAACATGATTCCACCAGTTATCAATCGACAGCAGAAAGGACTAACGAATGTGAAGAGTTTCAGCCTACTGCTACCAGAGGATGTTCTAAAATATCTTCGGTGTAATTAATCACGGTACAGTCGTACCAGCTCGAAATAAGTTGACAACACAAACCTCTTTGCTTCCGTGTTTGTAAGAATACCAATGGTAAAAATAGGGTAAAAGGAGAAACCCGATTAGGGATGGATTAAGAAACCAATTAAGAGAATTTTAATGATGAAAATAATACCAAACGGGATAGAGACGAGTTGTACGAGTTCTCAGAATAATTTAGAAATTCTTCTGAAGTTAAACAAGAAATGTTTTTTTTTAAATGTTTTTGCAGTTTTGAAAGGGACTTAGGACCCCAGAAAGTTTGATCAAATATTCTCCATTTAAAACCAGAAGAAGGTCGAATGTACATGTTGATAAAAACAAACAGCAAATCTCAGTTTTTTCTCTGGATTAAAGAGACCATGCTAAGTTGCATTGACGCTTGTAGACTCCAATAGATAAGGAAATAAGCAACCTTTCTTTTTCGTGTAAAATACACGAACGTTGTAGGAATGCAAGGAACAACCTTCCAGGTAAAAAACAAAGCGCAAGAAAGTGAAGGAAAAAAAGATATTAATTTTACACAAGACAACCAGAATTCACCAAAATACTTTGTGCAATTACAAAGAGCTCATTAAATCAAGTCCTCTCTATGGAGGTCAGAACTGGATAGCTATTAAAACAACAGAATTCATCTGCATAATTCGGGATAAAAATTCCGAAAATCAGGGAAACAGAACACATTATTGACGCTTCACGGCCTTAGCTGCTTCCGTATAAATAATAAAAGAAAATCTACAGTATATACGAGATAAAAGCCGATTTTTTAATATAGCTGCTCAAGTAATAAGAACAAAATATTTGACTTGAGTTAAAACCCAATGCTTGAAAAGAAGAGTCGATAAGATCACCTTGCTTATGCTTTGTTCTATGCTACAGTGATGTTACCAATGTCAGTTGCAAAAGTGGACGCGAAATAACTTACCAGAAACTCTCACGCATTCATCGTAATGGGGAGTGGAAGGCACTAAGTTTGTGCAAGTTTCTTCCAGATAACAAGGCTGCTCGAGAGTCCCGTATTGTTTTGCCCTTCGAAAGTAATGAACACGCTTATCGGAGACCGCTAATGTTGTCCGAAATCCAGTCTGCAGACCAATGGATTCCTAAACATGTTGTCGTGTTCAACAGTTTATCAATGATTTCAATAAGCTGTGTAGACGTCTTCTGTTCACAGGGAAACCTTTCATTATCGGTTGTGCTGAATGCGTGGAGAGATTACCCGCTCCGTCAATGCTATCTGCAGTGTTCTGTTTACTGCTCAAGTCACGTTCGTAGAATAAAGCCGTGCCGGTAGCTCTTAAAACTCATCAGAGAAACACCACACAACAAGACATACTGCACGTTTATAGTGATAAATAAGCTACGTTAAGCTCAGTGCTAAGCAGAGTGTTAAATCTAAAAATATCCAACAAAATTGTCAAGGAATTCGTCTGGTTTTGTTGCATAACCATTCTCTTCAAAGACTGGTCTTAATTTCTGTTTCTATATGAAAGATCTGCGAATATAATTTTCTTATCACGCGTTTATGAAAATATAAGTTAAAACAAATGGCTTGACTTACTTAGCATTTAGTTCTGATTCTATTGAAACACGAAGCACCATGGAACATGTGTGGTCATCGTGGAACATATAAATACGAGTACATGACTATGTTAGGATAACTAAATATAAGAACAGGTGCGTGTATATTTTGCATGCACTCTAATGCAAGGAGCATAGTAAATAAATTTGATGAATTGAAGTGCTGGTCAAGTCATCAAATGCAGACATTGTACGGATATCTGAGACATGGTGTCACTCAGATATAACGGATGCAGAATTTGAATATGGGAAGTACAATATGGACAGAAAGGACACACAAGACAGGAAGGGTGGAAGGATGGATGGATGATGTTATGCGCTCTTAGTTAAGAAGCATATTAAATCTAGGGCAATGCATCCAGTCAATATGGGTGGTCCATGAAATGTTGAATCAGTGCGACATAAGCATTAGGTATAATGATTATAACAAACAGCTATACAGAAAAAGAAAGTGGGGTAGTAAATCAGAATGTCTCATAATGGGGGATTTTAACTTTCTAGATGTTAACCGGAATTTGTGGATTGGTCACTCGCACACCAGCAAGACTTTTGTAGATTTCTTCGATGACTGTTTCCTACAGCAGCATGTTAGAGAGTCAACAAGAGGAAGCAATGCACTTGATCTGATTATCAGCGCAGTGATTATTCATGCATTAAGAATCTGCAGATAAAGGAACTACTGGGTGGCAGTGATCATAGTGTACTGATGTGGGCTTTACTTAAAGACATAATTGCTGATAAGGTAAAGAGGATGACGTCTGCTTTCTATGGGTGGCTAAAGTACTCTCGGATAGTTTCTAAACTCTGTACAGTGAGACAAACTGATGACGTTACCAAATTCTAATTCACCAAATTCTAAATGGGAAGTATTGAGGGAAGTAATCGTAGAAGCTACTGGGCTTTTCATACAAACTAAGAAATACCGTTTAATGCTTAGACCAAAATAGATTTCAGACGAACTGATGAGGTTTGCAGCAGACAAGAAAAATGCATAGTATGCATATAATCAGGTGACAGGTAACCTATGGTAGATATAATTTAGTCTGTAATAATGTCATAAAGAAGGTTAGGGAAGCTAAGATTACGAGAAGTCTCTGGCAAAGAATACAAAGAAAAGCAGCAAAGACTGCATTACTTATATTAACAGTACAAAGGATTGAATGGCACTGGTACACTGGATTTCGATGGTTTAAATGACAATAATCCTGCTCAGGTGGCTGACAAATTGAATACGTATTTTGCTTCTGCGTTCACGCATGAGGAATTCTTTAGGGAAAGGGAAGAAGAGGCCAGAAGTTTTTCAAACTATAATAGGGAACTAAAGGATTTATGATAATTGAGAGGAAAGTGGAAGAGAAATTGTTGAAGCTAACATGAAAAAGGCGCCTGAAGTGGATGGGATATATCCGATTATATTGAGAGAGACACCAAAGGATGTAAGCAAATCCTTAGCCATAGTTATGAGAGCATCTTTGGTTGTAAGGGAGGTCCCCGTGGACTGGAGATGTGCAAATGTATCCAAAGTTAAAAAGGGGATCATAAGGTGACATGAATAATTACAGATCTGTTAGCTTAACTTCTGTTCCAGGGGAAATAATGGAATCACTGGTTAAATAAGTAATGCAGGATCATCTAGACAAAAATGCCATTATACTGCATTCCAGCATGGATATGTTAAGTAGCGATCTTGTCTGACCAGTCTGATTGGATGTTATGATGCACTAACAAAGGAAACGAATGCAAAAAATAATTGTGATATCATATACTTGGATTTCAGGAAAGCTTTAGATGGTGTTGCACACAAGACTGCTGTAATATTGGAGCAATGCAGCATTAATCTATAACAGTCCAAATTGCTGCTGGGGATAAAGAGATGGTTGAGTGGGGGAAGACAGAGAGTAGTTATTAACGGGCACTGCTCTTCTTAGATCAATGTTATTAGCGGAGTCCCCAGGGTTCAGTGCTGAGCCCAAGTTGTTTACTATGTTGATGGAAGCACACCAAACTTAATGTCTAAATTTGCAGATTATACGATGGGCAGGATAATTCATCGTAGTAATCAGGATATGATATGGAGTTCTCTGAGAAGCGCAGACAGACTGCCAGGGCAGCTCATAGGGTTTTGTCAATGACATATAGGAACTTTGGTAGCAGGAATAAGGAGCTGATTATCCCATCGTAAAGGCAATGGTTAGGCCGCATGTTGAGTACTACTTACGGGTCTGTAGGCCTCATTTTAGGAAGGATGTAAAAACTGCTCGAACAGGCGCAGATAACGGCAACGAGTTTTTGTTTTTTAAAGGAGCAAATGGGCGGTCTTAAGAACTGAAATCTTTCTTACCAAGAAAGATTTCAGTTCTGGAAATTGTAGCGTTTAGATACAAGGCATCTGTGAAGGGGATCTGATAGAAGTGTTTGAGGCTTTGAATGAATTGAGAAAGCTAAATGCTGATGACATTCTTCCTCTTGCTCAAATTGCATTCATGAGGGCGCATAAATTCTAATTGAGGAAAGATATTTACAGGGTAGATGTGTGGGCGTTTGCTTCAGCTAGAAGGTGGTTGAATGTTGGAGCAAATTTATTTTATCTGCTGTTGTGTAAGTGGATAGTTTAAATAAATTCATGAAGGAACATATACAAATTATTGGAGGAGCTGAAGGTGATGTGGAAGTGTTTGATGCTTTTTCCACATAATATACGGCCATATTATTTTAATGACCACACTGTCCAGAAAAGTTTACAACTAATCATTTGAACATGAACGCAATCAGTAATCGTATTTAACTGTAGATTCAGATCGAACCACGACTCAATCCTTCGCTAGTGAAGACCAAAGGACATGGGAGTTAGGTATATAAGTAAATACTAATATCAGTACTAATACTAATGTTAGTAAATACTAATATACCTGCTTCCCCATATGCTGGCCGAATAGCTAAACAACAGTTGCCAACATATTTGGATTTCACGTTCCCTGGTAGCACTTTTCCCATGTCTGATACCTTTGATAAAAGGACATTGATAAACATTTCGCTATGTTCATCAGTGACAGCACTCAGATCCACAGTAAATTATCTAAATATACAAAATTTGTATAAGAATCCGGGAATGTTTTTAAGGACATATTTTAGCTCCATTATTTATAATTTCCTTAAAAATACCACCATAATTTTCTGCTATAAATAAATTTAATATTGCCTAAGCAATTACAATACCTATTTTAATCCGTATAATCCAGCCATTGATGGGATTCGAACCCGGATCTTTTTTTCGAAATAACTGAAAATAATTTTTACAATTACCATTTCCATCCTGCCAATTTGTCTCTTTATGCAAATTTAAATTTTCTCTCTAACATTTCATTTTCTAATTTCTAACATCAGCATTTTCTTTTGTGCTTTCTCCTGTTTTCTACCCAATTTTTATTCTATTTCAATGAAATCTCCCGCATCTTTTCCAACCGCAAATAAAGATGTGTATCTTCGATGGTACCACTCCGCAGAAAAATGCCTCGGTCTTATTTTTTTCTGTACAATCATCTAAACATTCGTTAAGATCGCAAATTTAAACAGACCCACGTAAATTTATTATCCAATTTCCTCGGAATTAAAAGAGCATCGCAAGATGCTCCAGGATGCAGGGCTAGTCGTAGAGAACCACGAGGAATCCCCATCATCTTCTGCGAATGAATGCATTAGAATGTCGACAAGCAGTAAAGGTATTACTATTTAGTACCTCTTTAAGGAGACTTCATTAATGTCAGTACGGGTGTTCTTCCGGAGCAAAATCGGTGCTTGTGTCACGCGTTGGTTACAGCACTATTACTCCTTAACCTCATTTACGGCGGCTCATAAACTGGGCATTGCTTCAAAAGGCGGAAAGCGAAACATCATTTCCTGGCTAATTAAAGTTCTTCTGAAGAGACAAAATAGCGCTCTGGCAGTGGTTGGTCGTGAAAGAGGACAAAAGTAAGAATTGCTTCGAGCACTCCCAAATTTTCTAGCCCGAACAACTGGAAACAAAGTATTCATAACAAAAAGGAAAGGAAAGAAAGGGATTTTATTCATCTCTCTCTCTCTCCTTCTTTGTTCCTTTCTTTATCGCGCTATTTTAATGCGTTGTTATTTTAGTATTTTTGCAACTAAGGCCACGAGTTTAATAAGCACAGGTTTTCCTATTTCACTGAATGAAAAAAAACTACAGCGCACGCCCAAGACCGGCTGACTTTGGACTGCTTGAAAGGGTACGAGTACAGAAGACTTGGATGCAATGACGTATCCCTTACAGAACAAAACTCCTGTCGTGTAAGGCACGAAGTTTTTGAAAATTAGACAGCTCTGTGGAGATCTGATTGGGCTGTGCGTGAAACGAGTTATGTGTAAGAATGAAAGATTCAGTGTGCAGCAATGACAGAAAAAGATCATTTGCTGCACACTGAACTAGGATTTTAGGTGCATCCGCAACTTGGGCTATATTTCGCCGTAAATAATGTCTATAAATTGCGTGTGTTCCATTTCCTGTTTTCTGGAAGAAAAACCCGAGTTGCGGGAGAAAAAACCATACTACCCTCACTTGAGACCGACTAACTCAGCTTGTGAAAAAGACGAATAAAAATCCTTCGCATCGTTGATGCGATTCGAACTCAGGTAATTATACGAACTGTGCTACCCACGAGGTCGCAGGAATTGAAGAATTTGGGATTTGTTAGTCGTTGTCCTTTAAGAAAGCCACATTTTTTTCTGTAAAAAATCGAAAGATTCGACTGCAAGGCGCCCCCACCGCCAAGACAAGATTCTGGAACAGTGGAAAAAGGATCATGTGGTCTGACGAGTCTCAGTTTGCACTTTTTGCACCAATGTAGGGTGAAAGTACGACGTGAACCTCATAGAACCATGCATCCAGACTGTCTCGTTTATACCACTCTAGAGGTTGGACGTGCCTCATTTTTACCCAGATTGTGATGGACTCTTTCAAGACAACAACACAACTATCCACCGCCCAAAATTATATCTGAATGGTTCGAAGAGCATTCCCGAAAGTTCCAACAGCTACCCTAGCTTCCTAATTCTCAAGATCTCAATGCAATTGAGAATGTCTGAAATATGTTGAAAAAAAGTCAATCGGCATCGCTGTTCTCCACCAACCACAACACAGCAGCTGTCAAATATCTTGTTGGAATAATTGTCAAATATAGAGCTAGTATCCCGCAGAGTCTCCATAGTGGAATCCATGCCACGACTTGCATGGAATTTGGGCAGTGTAACACTGCCATAATAGGGATATAAGCATCTGCTATAATCTATAAATGACAGATTAATACCCTTATCGGGGATTATAAAACGAAAACTAAATATATCCTACGAAAACTAGAGTCTCGTCGACTCCATTATCCTAAAAATATTTGAGTAGTCTTTCAGAAGGTTACTAACATTAGAAGACTTGGGAAATACAATTATTGCTTTTTGACTCGATCTTCAAGTTTCTGTTCATAAATTCCAACCACTCATCTTTAATCTTTCAAGAGATACGTTAAAAGCATTAGAAATCTGTGCAAAATGTAAACAGACATCTCATTAAAGTGCAGATACGCCAGAAGTAGTCTCCGAAGAAGAGGATTCCGATTTGTTTCGTAATACACCTCAAGTACCAATGACAAAGGAACCCGTGTCTTTACGATCCAACTGTTCCATTAACACTACCATCGAAGCACAATTCATACGGATGGAATCATTTAAAAGGAGGAGCTGTCGCTGCAGAGAGTGCATCCACAAAAGGACATCTGCATGTATATGTGTCACCTTGCACCTAGTATGTCAATGAGTTTATAACTTTGCTCCAATGCTGCGGCATCGAAACCCTCAAGACTTTTAATAACCTTAGTTAATAAAGGCGACCTCCCCGTTCCGTATCATTTTGCATTTAACTCCCTTCTTTCCTAATTAAGGACTAACCTAGTTTTCGGAATTAAGTTGGAGAAAACTAATTAATTAATGTGTACAAAATGGACAGCTACAATTACTTCATTTACTGCAGGTGGATATTTCTTGAGTGTCGCAGACTGTTCAAGAATTGATTACCTTTGAGATCCTTTTCTGCCACTTGCTTTTCTCTTAATACTTCGTGCTGAGCGAATAGTCTGCTGCCGTTGCTAATATTTTCTCTGATACTAATTATATCGCGCTGGGGGTGTTTCTCCTTCAAAGGACACAAATATGTCTCTTTCAATTTACTTGCAGAGTGGCTAGACTTCGCATCGGTAAACAACCTTAACTAAAGACATCTAAAAAGACACCGCAGATTTGATGATGGCTTGATTTTTATTGTTGATGTCTGTTCCAGGCATGCGCAATATCAAAACGTGCCTTTTGTAGTCCTGGTAAACACCGCGTTGTTGCAATAACTTCGCTTGGCGCTCTTTCCTAATATATTTCCCCAATACATTTCGCAATTGATTTTATGAAGCGGAAAGGAGAAGGAGTTTTGGAAAATGTCGTCCTCCAAGTAAAAACATGGAGATAATGAAATTCTGTTCGTTGTGGTGTGCTGTGGAGAAATCTTTTTTTTTAATGGTGATCCCGAATATGAGAGGTTGTTGAACCCATAACATTCTGGCACTGGATTGGGAAAGAAGAAAGATGAACCTCGCTGATATTGCATTTAAATTTCTGTTGGTTGTAATCTTTGGGGAATAAATGTGATGGAGGATAAATGAAGAGGAAGACCAGATATTCTGATAAGTTTTAAGTCCAACGGTGAGGATGCAGCAGGTGAATGCGGGATGTGTCCAAATAGGCAAGCAGTCAAGTGGCGAAATCACAGATGGTAGTTTGGAAGGTCAACGACCTTTATTGGAATGAGTTACAATCCATCTACGTAGAGTTGGAGAGCTTACTTAAATTTAATATGGGAGATTACTTGTTTGGATCTGTATCAAACAACTTAGGTCATAAAGGGCTATATCATTTATGTGCACTGTGTATGTTGTAAGGAGGACGATTTTTCCAAGACCTTGCCATGTCTTTCTCCTTATCGAAATATCTGAGAGTCTTTTAGTGCCTCTGCATGATAACTATACGCCACTTGAAGCATAAGGAGATTCCCGGGTTGGAATCCTCAATGACTCCAGGAATTTACAGGATTCGAACCCACGCCTTTTACTCCAGGAGTGGGAAGGACGGTCATTAAAACTGCTGTGTGTTACCCGCGCATTTTTAAACTGTGCTGTGAATAGAGTAAAATTCAACTGGCTGTTCATGATGGGAGATCTTGAAGTTGACTGTGACATTGCAATCTGTTCAGGAATAAAATAACCTCCTTCATAAGTAAGATGCAAACGCATATGAATGTGTACAACAGAGATTCATTAGATACATATATAATAGAAATAACTTCGATTCGAAAATCAATGGGAAGTTAACTTACTCTTAAGTGGTTCAATAGTCAAACATCAGGAGCACGAAGACAATAATCCACTAGGCAACCTCAACGTTGTTTTGTTTCTTTTCTTTTGTATGTTTTGTTTTTATACTTTGTTTTCGAAGTGCTTCGTGAACAAGAACTTGCGCAAATAATAATAATAATAAAAATAATAATAATTTATTTATCCCTATTTTATGTTACACTTTTTTTGGGAGATAACAGCAAAAAAGGGAGGGAGAACACATAAGCCAATGGCTTTTTAGGGGGTGTTGCCTTAAAACATGATGAATATACAAATATACAATTGAAAGACATACAGTTCTGAAATTGTTCAACAGAAAAGACATAAATAAATTGGAGTTTTTTGTACATTTCTTTACAGAAGACTTCGAAAAGCATCACTACTTATAATATCATTGTGAACATTTTTACAATTAAATGAGGAGAGAAAATAAAAATGAGATGTGTGCACAGAAATTTACAAGCTATTTGCCAACTGCTTCCTTTAACATTTGTACATTATTTCCATGTTGGTGTTTTTAAAATCTAGGCGTTGAGTGGAAGGAAATTTGAATCAGACATCCCTGGTGATGTGTTCAATTAGTAGTTTCTTGAATTGATTTAGTGAAGTGACATTTTTGATTTTTGCAGGAAGTTTGTTGCAGGTTTTAGCACCTCTGTATTTTATGCTTTTCTGACCTATGGCTTTTCTGAAAAGCGGAATCTTCAGGTTGGCTTCATTTCTTAGATAGTATGATATTTCTTCTTCATCTATGGTTATAAAAAAGGATCTGAAGAGAGGAGGAAACTCTGGTGTCTTCAATGTATTGTAAACAAAGACCGCCTCGGCTTTCTGTAGCAGTTGGTAGATGCTGAGGAGTCATACTTCCTTGTATCTCGAACTAACCGATGCGTTCCAGGGAAGGCCCAAAATTGAACCAACGCATCGATTGAGAATGGAGTTGATTCTCGCAAGGTTTTCTTGGCTGATGGTACCCCATGAGATGATTCCATAGGTGAGGTGCGGCTGAATTAAAGAAAGGAATACTAGTCTGAGGAGGGAAGGAGACACCCAGGCAGAGGCCCTAGCGAGTATTCCGCCAGTGACGAGGTTTTCTTTCGTAAGGTTATCATCTGTTTTGCCCAACTTAGCTTATCATCTAGCCAGATTCAGACAAACTTGGTATCATTCACCCTTTAAAGTAGTTTTTCTTTGTATATTACGTCTAAATCAATATTTAGTGGGTTTTTTTTTTCGTTCTAAACACCATATATTTTGATTTTTCTGGATTCAGTATCAGCCGATTCTTTTGAAGCCAACTATGCATCGCAGAGAGCAAGGCAGAGATTTTGAGTTGAAGCTGATTAGGGTCTTTATCTGTGATCAGGATGGAAATATCATCGGCATACGCTACTAGGTGAGAAGATGGAAGAAGACAGAGAAATTCATCGATGTAAAGAACAAATAGGATAGGTCCAGGAAGTGAGCTTTGAGGTACTCCCCTGGAAAAATAACAGATGTCGGAGTATGATTGATTTGTTCTTACGACAAACGGACGATCAGTAAAGTAGTCTTCAGGAGAATGTTAATTTTCCCTCTCAAGCCAAGATTATTGAGTTTGTTAATAGAATATTATGGTTTATGCAATCGAAAGCTTTAGATAAGTCAAGAAACAGTGCTATAGCATAGTGACCCTTTTCAAGACTATCAATGATCCCAGAGCAGAAGTCAATAATTGCAAGATCGGTGGATCTTTTAGAGCGATAAGCATACTGTTGTTGATGGATGAGCTGATTTTCTTCAAGAAAAGCCATGAGCTATGAAGAATTTTTTCAAATAATTTTTCAAAGACTGAGAGTAGAGCTATTGGGCGAAACCTGTTGATATAGTTACAACGGTTTCCCTTTGGCATAGGGATGATTATTGCTTTTTTGAATTGAGAAGGGAATTTACCAGATTGAAAGGAGAGATTGAATATATACTTCAGTAGCGTAAGAATTGAGCTAAGGACCTTTTTCAGCAGAGAAGGAGATATTTCATCAAAGACAGGGGCTCCCTTTTCTTTCAAATGATTCCCTGCCTTTAAAATCTCTTGGTCGGAGAGAGGAGCGAGAAAAATAGTTTCTGATTGAGTATTTGGCAGATTCTCTCATTTCATTGTCTCTGAAATCAAGCTCGTCTTGAAAGAGGTTATTTCCACTTGATATAAAATGGTTACAGAAGGCAGTAGCTTTTAGCTCATCATCTGAAGTGAGTACCTCATTTTCAATTACATCTCCAACGTAGCTCCGTGATTTCAGTTTCCTTCCCGGTAATAGTTTGTTCAAAACTGTCCATTTTTTCTTGCTTGTTGGATGGGACATTTATATATTCAATATTTTAACAATGCCTAGTTACAAATTGTTTAGTGGAACACCTTGTGGAAAAATACCATGGATAATATTAATACTAAGCGATCTCTGCTCTACTTTTATGACAGCTATGACTGCTACCTACGTAAGTGTTCAACATCTGATGTCAATGGTATTCAAGTCCCACTTGTTAATAAAGTGGCCCGAATTTCGGCAAACTCCTGTCGTTATATGACAACCAAATCCACTTCACCCTCAATGATGGGACTGTTATTAACACTGAGTATACTCCTCCCTGGAAGGTCAGAAACACTAAACCAATTATACTGGATGCGACTACTTAGATGTGAATCAACGTAAGCAGGAGTCGAAGCATGGCGTCCACAGCACACTTTTTTTTTTCACCTGGCTGAATATTTTCGTTCAATCAGCATTGCTACGATGAATTGTTAAGCTGTCAATTTCTTTTCCTTGAGGGGGTCATTAATTTGCACTAATTTCCAGACAGTAAAGTAGCAGGTTATCCTATTAAATATAGAATTGTTTCTAAAGGTGATAATCCAATGACGGCCATAGTAATTAGAGATCCTGAAGTGGTTGTAACACAAGTGTTATCACTGTGTGATGAGAAACATGTTTGTTGTGAAATTATAGGGAAATGTGGCAAGTTGTATGTTGTTACAGTATATTGCCAGCCATCAGAAGGAATGGAACAACATATAAAGTATTTAGATAAATTATATGAATTAGTTGGCTCTTGTAATGTAGTGGTTGCCTTGGATTCTAATGCTTGTTCTCCATTGTGGGGTAGTGATGTATCCAATGAAAGAGGAGTGATGCTGGAGGAATTCATTGCTGCCTCAGGTATGGAGGTGTTAAATGTGACAGGACATGCTCCTACTTATTCTACGGTACATGGACAGTCATATATTGATTTAACTTTGGCGACTACCTCTATTGTGGATAATATTAGAAATTGGAAAGTGATAGAACATCATACTACTAGTGATCATAACAGCATCTCTTTCTCCTGTGTTATAAATGATTCATTGAGAATATTGAATGATATTGATAGATTTATGGATAAAACTGCAAGGTGGCCAAAGTTTGAGCAGGTGTTTTTGAGTAGTATTAATGAAATAAATTGGGTGGGCCTGACATCAAATGATTATGTTAAACAATTAACTGTTATTTTAAAAGATGCATGTTCTAGTAGTATTAAGAAAAGGTATAAGGTTAATAGGCCAGTATTCTGGTGGAGTACTGAATTATCTGAAAAAAGGAGAGAGACTTTTCGCTTAAGAAGAAAGTTCCAGGCTGTAAGAAGAATTGGAGATTTAGATTTGTGTGAGGTGTATAAAAATATGTATAAAGCTTGTCGTAAAGAATATGTTACAGCTATCTGTAAAGCTAAACAGAATAAGTGGAGGGAATATGTGAGCAAACAAGGATCTAAGGATCCATGGAATTCTATTTTTAAATTATTAACTAATAAAAGAAGCCTATCGGAAATAATGAGCACTATTGGCAATGAAAATAGTCAAACTTTAACTTGGGAAGAATCAGTGAACAGGATATTGGACGATCTCTTTCCAGATGAAAATGAAGAAGTCAATGAATTAGAAATAGATGGTCAAAATATTGTTGTGACACCAGAAGAACAGTTTACGTTAGAAGAGTTGACAACGGCCATGGGCCAGGCGAAGGATGGTAAATCGCCGGGCCTAGATAAAATAGAAGTTTTGGTTATGAAAAGATCTTTTCAAATGGCTCCAGAATTATATTTAAATCTGTATAATCTTCTTCTTCTTCTTCTTTGGTCCTTAGCTGGCAGCTGGGGGAGGCGGTTGGCCACGCAACCAGTATGCTGCTGTAGGTGCCGCAGGGTTTCGGACTTGCTCTGTGATGTTCTTCCATACCTTACGATCCATGGCTTCAGTCCTGGCCTGGTTAAGGTCGAGACGTCGGCTCTTCAAGTCATCTTCCACTTGCTTGGCCCACGTTTTCCTAGGCGCGGTCCGTTGGATGCTCCATTGGGTGGGTCGTTGTCTCCAAAGGAGTGTGGATGGTATTCTGTTCGTGCCCATTCTACATACGTGGCCAAACCATCTGAGCCTTCGCTTCTGGATTTGGTCGGCAATGGTTGGTTGCTGTTGGCATCTGGCGCGGATGGTATCATTAGTGATGCGGTCGCGAAGAGAGATGCCCAAGATCTGCCGCAGGCATCGCATTTGGAAAACCTCAAGTTTGTTCAAATCTAACTTGAGACAAATGCATGTTTCCGATCCGTAAAGAAGAATGGGCAGGATCAAAGTCCGGAAGAGTCGGATTTTAGTCTTTGTGGAAATGCTG
The DNA here is from genome assembly GCF_048544385.1 of Mastigoproctus giganteus. NCBI lineage: Eukaryota > Metazoa > Arthropoda > Arachnida > Uropygi > Thelyphonidae > Mastigoproctus > Mastigoproctus giganteus. The sequence goes on from NC_143583.1 coordinate 209,532,184, forward strand.
GTCCTCTTCCACAGACACCATTTGAGCGAGGCGAACGCAGTGGCCTCCTGTCCAATTCTGCTGTGAATTTCCATGGTGGATGCAACTTTCTTCTCCTGGACCAGCGACCCAAGGTATTTAAAGTCCTGCACTTGCTCGATCTGGACGCCTTCGAGATAGATGGTGGCTTGCGACCCATCTGTTGTCAGGGCCTTTGTCTTACCAGCATTGATCTTCAGACCGTATGGCCGGGCAATGCGGGCAATGTCGTAGAGGATTTCCGTGGCTTCAGCGTCGTTACCGGCAAGGATAGCACTATCATCAGCAAACATCAGGTCAGTCACATAGTGATCCTTGTCATATTGTATGCCCTGTCTGTTTCTGAATGCTTGCCTCATAATGGCGTCGACCACGATGTTGAAAAGCAACGGGGAGGCTACATCCCCTTGGCGGACTCCAGTTTGGATGGTAAATTCCTCAGATAAATCGTTCTGGATGCGCACCTGGCTGGTTAAACCGTTGTATGCAGTTTGGAGGAGTGTGATGACTTTTCGAGGTACATGTTCAACCTCTAGTAGTTTCCATAAGGCAGGCCGGTGGACACAGTCGAAAGCAGACTTAAAGTCAATGAAAACAATGACGGTTCGCTGTCCACACCGGATCCTCTCCTCCATCAGCTGACGAATGGCAAAGATTTGATCACAGCATCCTCGCCCGGGTCTAAATCCTGCCTGTTCTTCTCGACTGGTTTGCTCGCGATGTTTTTGCAGTCTTGACTGGATAATCTTCATAAAGACCTTTCCAATGATGGAAAGGAGGCTGATGCCACGGTAGTTCTTGCAGTCCCGGTTATCACCTTTCTTGTGGATCGGTACGATAATGGCTTTCCTCCATGTTAACGGAATTTGTTCAGTGCACCAGATGGTTTTGAGGAGTGAGTGTAGTCGGCGAAGCAGTACATCTCCCCCGGCTTTGATCGCTTCTGTGGTGACTTGGTCCACTCCTGGTGCCTTGCCATTCTTCAGGGATTGTATGGCTGCTTTCACTTCTTCTACTGTAGGCTCAACATCGACCATGGAGACCTCAGGGGGGGTCGATCGAGAGTGCTGTTGCTGGCGGTCCCTGAGGTGGGTCGTGATTATACAGAGCTTTGAAGAATTCACTCCACCGTTGCAGGCGTTCGGATGGTGATCGCACGAAGGTCCCATCAGCATTCTTGATGTTGTCACTAGTCAATTTAGTCTTTCCACTCAGACATCTGAGGGTGCGGTAGAGAGTGCGGTACTCGTTTTTGGATGCCGCCACTTCAAGATCGTCTGCCACTTGGTTCCAGTATGCTTCTCTTTCTGCTGTCATTCTTTGTCGGACTTCTCGGTTTAGCTGCCGGTACCGTTCAAAGTCGACCAACTTTGCCTGTTTCCGTTTGTCCACGAGGTCGAGGCACTCATCTGATATCCATGGTTGCGTTCGACGTCGGGCAGGTGGACATAGGGGCTTGGCACATTCCAGGATGGCATCAGAGATCTGCTTTTCTTCTTCATTTATATCCTCGGGCACGGCCAGCATCTCGAAGCGGTTGGATAGGGCGATCTGATATGCCTGTTTGTTGGCAGCATTCATTAGCTGCCTCCAGTCCAGCTTGGCTGACCGAGATGATCTTTTTGCATGCCGTAATTTGAGCTGCACCTTAGCCCGGATGAGGTAATGATCAGATCCGCAATCAGGTCCCCTCATAGCACGAACATCCATGAGTGATGAGCGAAATCTGGCATTGATCAAAATGTAGTCCAGGATTGCTGAGTCCTTGCCAGATGGATTTCGCCATGTAAGTTGATGTTTTTGAGGGTGCTGGAAATGGCTGTTTCCAATGATCAGGTTGTTAGATGCGGCAAAGGACAACAAACGTAGTCCGTTGTCATTGATCTTCCCATGGCCAAACTTGCCCATTGTTGTTTCCCAACCAGATCTGTCCACGCCAATATGGGCATTAAAGTCCCCTGCGAGGATGATCACTTCTGTCTGCGGAATTGAATCCAGCGTATGTTGGAGCTGGTTGTAGAAGTCATTCTTGGTCGGGTCCAGGCTAGTCTCAGTTGGCGCATAGGCGGAGATAATATGGGTCTTGATGGTGCCCTTGACAGTAAGGACTGCCAGGCGGTCCGATATTGGTTGGAAAGCGATCACACTACTGGTGGCCTGAGCATCGACCATAAAGCCCACTCCTGCTTCTCGTTTCTCGCCACCAGAGTAGAATAGCATAACCGCTTCGTTAGGTGCTGGTGGTTGGATGACCATCGTTCCAGACCCGGTGAGCCTTAATTCAGATAATGCTGCGATTGATATCTTGCACCTAAGTAGTTCTTGGGCAATGATTTCCTTTTGTCCAACGTGGTGCCCCGTTCGAACATTCCATTCGCCAATGTTAATTGTCCTTTTCGGCGTAGTAAGTTTATTGCTGTGGCCAGTGATCCACTTCACACCAGCACCCTGGGTCCCCAGTGCTGGCGCATCGGCTACCCCGGATGCGGTAACATTGTTATAACAGCTTGTTCTGTGGCCAGTGGTCCACTTCACACCAGTACCCTGGGTCCCCAGTGCTGGCGCATCGGCTACCCCGGATGCGGTAACATTGTTGTAAGAGCTTGTTCCGAATTTCATGCGGTTTCTTGCCTAGTTTCCCCGGTTTCCCGGTTCTGGTCATTTCGGCAGGATGACCACCCTCCTCCTTTCGCAGCCGGGCTTGGGACCGTCCATGGCGGAGTTGTTTGCATATACTGTATAATCGATGTTTAGAAGAGGGTGCCTTTCCGGATGAGTGGAAGAGAGCACAGATAAAATTACTTATAAAAGGAACAGATCGTATGCTTAATGAAACTGGTACATATCGTCCAATTGCCCTCCTCTCTGTTTAGGGCAAGATATATGAAAGACTATGTATGAACCGTCTTATGATGAGGTATGATTCAAGAAATATGTCATCACAAAACCAATATGGTTTTAAGAAAGACTCATCAACTGAAGATGCGGTATATAGATTGCTTCAAGCGGTGGAGGACAGTGAGGAACGGTATTGTTTGGGTGTATTTATTGATTTTAAGGGTGCTTTTGACCACTTATGCTGGGGAGGCATCATGTCTAGAATTAAAGAAGTATGTACAACAAAATTATATAATGTATTTAGAAGCTACTTTTCCAATAGGGAAGTAGTAGTTAAAACAAGATATACAGAGATAACTAGGAAAGTTATTAAAGGATGTCCACAAGGCTCGGTGATTGGCCCCTTTGCGTGGAACATGGTCTTTGATGAATATTTAAATGAAGAAATGCCTGGTGTCACAAAGATAGCTTATGCTGACGATCTGGTAATGATGGTTCAGGGAAATTCCAGATCTTCCATAGAAAGCAAAGCAGAAGAAGCTTTGAGAACATTAGAAATATGGACAAGGAAACATAAATTGCAGGTCTCAAAGGAAAAGACGGTTCAGATGTTGCTTAAGGGAAGACTAAGCATGAATAGAGCTCCTACTGTACGGCTGATGGGGAGTGCCGTTCGATATGCACAAGTAACAAAATATTTAGGCTTAATGATTGAAGAACGTTTGTTCTTTACAGAACACGTTAAGTATTTAAAAGTTAAAATTAAAACCTTATATGCCAAGCTCCGGAGGGTGATTAGAAGAGATTGGGGTATAAAAGGTAGAGGCCTCAATCTGTTATATGATTGTTTATTTTCACCTATAATGTGTTATGCTGCCGGGGCTTGGGTTCATAGGATTGGGAATAAGGTTATTCAAAAACACCTAGTACAAGCACAAAGATTTGCATTACTAGGGATTACTCGGGCATGTCGGACGGTGTCCACAGAAGCCTTGCAGGTAATATCAGGTAGGTTGCCAGTCCAGTATGTAGTATTAATAGCTGGAGTTGGATATCTTACTAAGCGAAACATCAGGAAGATAATAGTAAGCATAAGAACTTGTCCAGAACCAGGAAAAATTTATACAAGAGCAGATGTTAAAAATGAAAAGAACAGAGTTTTAGAAGAAGTTAAAATTAGATGGCAAATGGAATGGGAAACATCTGAAAAAGGACGACAGACCTTTATGTTTTTGCCGAGAATTAATATAATTGATGTTAAAAGAAAGTTGTGGCAACAGTTTGGTCTTTGTTCTACGTTTTTGTTAACTGGACATGGATTGGCATTGAGACTCTTTCAGCTCGGACTTAAAGAAAATGGGTTGTGTAAATGTGGAGAGCTTGAAACATCTGAGCATGTTATGCTTGACTGCAATTATTACGTTGACTTGAGAATGGAATTGGAACTATCAATTGGCTATCTGGAGAAAGAGAGACTCCATGTTATATTCACTGATAAAAGGTTATTTACTTATTTTAATAAGTACGTTTCGGAAGTCTTTAAAAGAAGATTTAGATTGCTGGGTAGTAGTGGCACGCCTCCAAGTGGCAGGGATGTCAACTCATCCAATTAGGATCAATGGATAGAAAATCAAAGTTGATTCTCCTTGCATGAGGCTAAGTGGCCAGATAGGAATTGTTTATTGTTCGGTTATTATTTATTTATTTATTAACAAAATTGAATTCTAAAAGTTAGGAAAAATCCCATTCTCTGACATTACCGCGGATAGGCTACGGCCTCGGTAGCGGATTCGGCGAATGGAGGTTAAAATGGTAATTTCCAGACAATTTTCTGAAGGAATTTCAGATTGTTCAGTAGCGCACCCACAGAAGAGGGGAGAGCTTTTTTGAACAGCATTTTTTGGTAAACAATATGCAAGCAGTATATGCAAACAATATCCACAGCACACAAAGAAATAGCCGACCCTTTGTCACCAAGCACTTGGTTGGTTGTAGGGTTCTAGGCGCATCAGCAGCTTAGGGCATATTGCGCGCGCCGTATATATAATATGTCTGCAAATTGCATCTGTTCTGTGGTCCATTTGCTGATTGCTGGAGGAAAAACCGGAGTTTCCAGAAAGAAAAAAAAAAAAAAGACACACACGAGTTGTCAAGTGTCAAGTGAAAATTTGCATCGTTTTCAAGAGGATCAAGCAAATTTCTCTACAAGGTTTGTGACCAAAGACGTGAGTTGGTCCATGACTTCTATCCAGATACAAAAAAAAAAAAAAAAAAAAGAAAGGGCCAGAAATCAAAGAAAACCGAATCGATTCCTTCTGCTGACAGTGATGGCATTGGTTTTTTGGAATGCTGATGGAGTATTGCTAGTGGATTACCTTCAGAAAGGAAACACAGTCACAGGGATATATGACACAGACCCTGTGAATGGTCTGTGTCATAGGCCCTTGAGCAAAAGAGTCTTGGTACACCAAGACAAAGATTCTTGTAACATGTTACCAGACTCCTCGAATAAATCTTTCATACTCAGGCGCCGACCTATTCAAACGCCATGACCACGTAACTGTATCGTATTTGCAACCAATATTTATTTTCTGATCGATTAAGTCTGTTTTTGTCAGGATGAAAAGACAGATTTTTCTAGTTATAAAAAAAAAGAATGTAACCCTCATCTGGGACTCACTAATTCGGCAAGGTTTGAAAGAGCCCATAAAAGTTCCTTCTGTCCCAAAGGGTTCCGTCCAAGATTTTTTTTCAACACGGCACGAAAGAACAGTGGTCGTCAAGACTGTGCTAATCTCGAGGGAGAGAAGAAACAGACCGAACGCGAATAAATCAAGTTAACTGAAACGTTTCTTTCACTGGAATGGGTGTACAGTATTCTGTTCTTTCATTCAAGCAACTTCCTCTCAACCTTTATCTTTCCCAAGACGCTGATGTACTGTCTTTCTTTAATGTCAATAATGAAAGAGAATGGTGGTGCTGTTCACTGTCTCAGTGACTGCTAACAGATACGTGAGCCATAAGAATCTCCTCATAATTAATTCAACTCGTCTCTTACTCACTATGCTTCGCAACCATGCTCCGAATGGCACAACACCATCGAAGGATGTGTTATACCCATTATCAGTACGTGTTCGCTCATCACTCAGTCCACAATTCATTAGCGTCTCGCAGTCCACCTCACGACCACACTTTTGTCTGTAAACCTTGCATCAATAGCTAGATTCTATGGCAACGAGGTTCAGTTCTCGCGCGGTGGCTTCTCATCGATAAAAATTGAAGATCTTCGCATCATCCAATAACATAAGGGGAAAGTTCTCCCTCGCTTGACTTACCATCAGCATTCAGAAGTTTTTGGACTTATTGTGTAATTTGAATATTGGTATCTCTCTCTCTCCAAAATAGTGCTTTTAGTAAGACGTTACAGTCTGGTTACTGGCACAAACGTTCTCTTACTTTTATTCAACGCTGTATCAGTTCTTACAATGCACTAAGTCTGGGATTTGCTAATTATCTGCTAGTTTTTGTCAGCGATCTTTGATTGCAAGTATTCAGAATGTCATAGTTATCTTGAAGAGAATAACCAAAGAGGCAAAGGAAAAAAACCACACGAATAAAAGTAAATTAGAAATAAAGAAACTTATGGGTTAGCGAAATAGTGCGAGTTTATATTTCGATGTGAGAAAACGTCTGGCTCTTTTAACAGTAAGAACCACATTAATATGAAAGACAAAAATTAATAAATTAATGGAAATACGAAGAAGATTAAAAGAAAAGCACGAGATCAATTAAAGAGCGTGTGACGAATACAGAGTGGAAGATAAAGAAAAGTAAATGGAGCGAGTGAGATCGAAGAAAGCAATTAAAAAGTCTTAGAAAAAGACAAATTACATCGAAAAGGAAACACTAAGATAAAAGGACACACGAAGAAGAAAAAAAAAATAGATGAAACAGAATTACGGGGGGGGGGGGGGGGAAGAGGGACATTTAAAATACATCATTCGGTCTTCAATAAAGGAAACTTCAAAGTTTGGACATCCATCCATAAAATTCCATTATCAACTTCATATTAAGAAATAAATCTTACGCGACGTTTAAGAAAGTTCCGATCCATTTCCGCTTCTTTCCAAAATATCGAACAAATTGCCGCAAAAGAGCCGCTTCAAATTTATGCCGCGGATTTGGATATTCCACGTCATAAAGTATACACCAAAACTTCGGTGTTTCTTTTGAGAGCATCCCCATTTCCTTAAAAAAAATGGAGTAACAAGAGTTATGAGCTGCTGCTGAAGTTTCAGTGCGCACTTTTCCGACGGTAAGAACTACACAAATATTTACTACGGCACAAGTTGCGTGAAGCACGTGCCTTGAATCTGCGCTCGGCAGTTTAGAGTCGGATCATGTTATCTGCGCTGGTTTCTCCGCGTCCTTCTCTTACAGGAGAACGACATGTCTTGGAATTATTCCTTAGGCAATTTTGCAGTTTACCGTATGCATTTTGAGTTCCAGACGTCTTGAATAAATCTTTGCGACTATCACCTTTCCATTTTCGCCCACGTTATATAAATCTTCGAAATCATTATATTTTTATGTGTTTTCAAGTGGCCACAATACTCTAACTGAATGTGGTATTCTCACTGTTACCAGCTCCTTTTTCTTGGACTTTTGATCGATTTATTAGCCTTTTTTTTCCAGCCATCCTCTTCTCCATCTTTTTATTTCATATAATCCAGTTCCCTCTTAATCTTCTCTCCTCTTAACAGCCTTTCATAAACAGAAAGCCGTGTCATGGTTATTTTGAATTTGTACAAAAATAAATAAAAATACGTCAGATATTAGGCAGAAAAGAATATTCTGCCTAATATCTACCTTTATCGCTGGAGGAGTGATTATAATCCATATAAAGGGTTCGAATCCTGTCTCAAAGGATTCGAACTGTAGTCGATCAAGGATTGGGATTTGGAGCTCTTCGTGGTGAAATGTTTCCTAATTCGAAGACCTTGAGTTGCATAATTTTCAAGGTTACTTGATATTTCCTCTCTCGGACAAAATACATTTATGGGCAAAGTTAGCACACTCTCTTCATCCCCTGGCACCTCGGTGTGTCGAGCATTGTGTACTCAATTACTGTACTTCCCTTTAGTACATAATAAAGATCATTTAAAGATTTCTGTCGAAATTTTCCTCAGCGGGAGATGGTGGATACACCACATGGCACCTTTGAGAGAAAGTCCAAATTCGAAGACAGATCGAATGTGAAATTTATTAAGCCATTTCATGCTTTTGAACATAATGTGAAGATGTGGGGTCGTCATGTCTAATTCAGGCCATGTACTGACATAACATGGAGGCCTGTCCTGAATTTGGCAGTATTTTAAAACAACTTCAATATTAGTAAATTTACCTATTATTAGTTATAACTATTACTGCACAATTTTTCCTAAAAATTTGGAAGACTCGTGTAATTGAGAGCAAATAGGAAGCGGTGGAAAAGGAGAAAGAGAAGAGTCGATTACACTTGAAATAAGGTCATGGATATCAGCAGCGGGGATGGCGACATTACTGGAAGCGTGTGCTCAATGCAAACCGAAAACATGGAACACTGGAATCTTCGATTGACAATTGACGAGAAGTTGTGAATAGCTGGTTAATGATTTCTTCCATAATGAAGGATTTACACGACGTCCTGCACTGTGGGGAGGGGGTTTAAACTGACTTCTTCCCATACAGCATTTCTCGGATGACAACAACAAAAAAATCGTTTACATTGTAAGTCTCGTAAAAGAATCGAAATACATTTTGGTTAGAATTTCTTTCTCGTTTCTTCGTGCGATTACTGCCTGGTAGCCTCAGGTCTAAAAGCGAGCGCAGCACTCTGTGGTGTTTTACTTTTTCAAAAAAATAAAAATGAGGTGCATCAGGGGCTCTTAAGTGAGTGTGAGTAGGTGTGTCAGTCACGCTCGGATAAATACACCTTATCAGAGCGTTCAGAATTATGTTTTATGACCTGGAGGGTTTCGGAGGATTTTCGTAGTTGAGTTGCTGTAGAATTCATACGCGTCTGAACTTCATTTTATGTTTGTAATGGCCGGGATGCATTTTGTATTAGAAATCACAGTCCGCACTTACTTAAGATGGAAAATATAAATCGACAGAAATAAAGAGCGAATAGTACATCTTCACATATTGTATGGACCAAAATTTAATTCGGAATTCCTCTGTTTCGGACCTTTAAGACTTATTTTCATAATTCAATTAATAAAGAACATAAGTAATATACTCATGGTGCGAAATACTGTGCAGTATATGCATAATGTAGGCTTGGAGTATATCGTAATAATACTAATGTTAAAATCAATCCGAAAAGATATAATGGAGTATTAATTAAGAATATGATTTGAAAGGCAAACATTTTATCCAAGTTTATTTCTGCACGTTATGAAATTACACTGTTGACTTCAGTTCTGAATCAAGCGTGTAACCCTATCAGCAAGACAATAAGGGAGAAATTCGGTTATAAAAGAAGGGAACAGACGTTTCTTCTTTTATTCTAGATGCATGGACTGCATCTTTAAACAATAATTAGAGAAATAAGCTTATTTTCAAGAAACTCTCCCGTTTTCTTTTTAGTATTAATAGTAGAAAAATGATGCAAGAAAGCAAGCTTATGCAGTTATCAACTAGAAGAAAAAAATTCATTTTTCTGTCCCTTTTGATTAATATCTTAAACAGATCAAAGCACCCAAGATTGTAACCAAATTTTTATCGTGAAATACGAATAGACAAAGTAAATTTAGTCGTATGTCAGTATATTGTAAGTATACCGTTTGCTGGATGAAATTCTCTAGTTTCTAGGAGATAAAAAAACTGTGCAATCCTTCTTCGAAGCTGGCTAACTCTGCCACAGTGTGATCTTGTTAAATGAAACCTTTTTCGTATTACAAGAGGTTGTTGTTGCAGTAGGGTCTTAAGAGAATTAGCGAGTAAGGCCATATTGCTCCATGTATAGTGTCTCTAAATTGCGCGTGTTCTGAGGTCGATTTTCTGCTTCCTGGATGAGAAAACCCGAGTTTCTGGGAGAAAAAACCATGATATTCTCGCTTGAGACCGACTAACTCAGCGACGTTGTGTCAAAAGGGGAAAATTCTTCACGTCATCGACGGGACTCGAACTCAGATCCTTTCCACCCAGTGTAGGGGAGGACGGTTATCCTACCAACTGCGCTACCCACGAGGGCAAAAATTACGAGAAGCAAAGATTGGTATGAGATATACATCGAGTCCAATGTGTATGTAGATGCCCTACTGTTCGTGAAAAGGTCCGGTTTTATCTTCTTTGTGCCAAATGTCAGTTTTTACCTGGTAGACTCTGTTGGAATATTTAAAAGAGGGTCACTTCAGTAATTATGAGACAAAATTTTCCTGAGGTCCTTGAAGAAACTTGAGATCAGGAATGTTCCTCTTACTTTCTAGAAGGTTAAGCTGGAAATATTGGCAGGGGGGGGGCTGGGTGTAATATTCTTCGTGATAAAACACTCACCAAGTTGAAATAAATACGTTCAGTATTTTTCAATACGCATATGAATAAATGAACTGCATGTTTATAAATGTCATTACAGATTACAGAACCAGAAAGCTTTGTTTTCAGATAGCAGTTTCATTTCGGATGCATTCGCCTCAAGTTTCTTAATTTCACGAAGACTGCGTCAAAAGTGACGGATCATGCGGGGAAAAATTCTACCGGTCGTTAAGAAATTTTTCATTTTCCAACTGGTGCAAGAAAGTACATTCTCACAGCGCACACCTAATATCTTTGGTCCCTCCGCGCTCGTCCTGATGACACAACAAGGACACGACTAGCGTGACTAAAGAACATAAAGGATGATAATTTATCGCGAAGTAAATGACATAAATAAAAAATATTTCTGAAACATTAATGCTGGAATCTTCGGAGTTACCTGAAAAAGATAGGAATTCGAAAATTCTTCCTCGCAGTCCACATTGATACGCGTATATGTAGATAGACAGACACAAAGATAGATGGACAGATAGACAGAGGAATTATCTCGAACACCGTACATATATATATTTGTCTCTCCATTTGGTTTCTATTTCCTTCATTCTGTGGCACGAGGATGATCATTATTTTTGCCCAAGAGGGTCTGATTCTTGACAAAAAGAACTCTCATTATTTGTATGGAGGCCTTGTTCGGGCGGCGATAAAGAATGCAGTCCAATTTGAGACACAATTCCCTAAATAAAGACCCTTATGTTTGATGCAGTGGGCGTAATATGTTCTGTTTAACAAACTAAAGTCTCCTGCAAAAGCACTTTAACTGAGTGAGGGCAGACGAAACGGTACCTGTAGCTAAGCTGCGATGCTTCATTTGACTTATGGCGTAATCTTTTGCCTTCGCGTTCCTTCGTCTTCTGCCTAGATAATTCGGACGCAGTAATAGCTTTTTACATCTGCTTGCTGCACCAGCCCATGTTTCGTATTCAAGATGTCTGCATATAAGAAATAAGTTTCGGCTCTTCGATTTCTCCTTCTGTCAGCCTGTCCAATTTCTTCTTTCCTTTCTGTGCGTCTCTGGTATTATATTTCTTTCTCTATTGCTGGAAGTGAACCATCCGCCTTTTTCTTTTCCCTACAATTTTTTTCTATTTTTCCTACCTCCTTTTTTCTCTTCGTTATTTCTTCATATTCTTCTTTGTCTTTCTACCATGGCTGTATTTATTTATTTCTGTATACCACCCAGTTTCTTGAATTAGATTGTTGACAAGTTCCAATAGACAAGTTCTTCGGGATAAAAAGTTGCGTAGAATTCTGTAGAAGTGTAAATTATTGCGAAAGAAGTCCAGGTGATTTTCAGACAGTTTTGTTTTGGAAAACTTGTCTAAAAATTTCGCCTGGATACAAATAATTGTGGAGATCAAACTTGAGCCTCCTCTCAAAGACAACATTGAGAGCTGAAAAGCGATTAATAGCCCCATATAGCACCATATATGATATATCCGCAAATTGCTTGTGTTCTGTGGTGGATATGCCTGTTTGCTGGATGAAAAACTATTGATTCAAGGAAGGAAAAAAACCATAACACCCTCGCCTGAGACCTAATAACTCAGCCACGTTGTGAAAAAGGCCAATAACAGTTCCTCCCGTCATTGACGGTTTCCAACTGGTGGATTTTGCATCTAGTGGGTGTGGAGAGGATGGTGTTGTGCCAGCTGTTCCGCCCGCCAGGTCTCCCATTTGGAAAAAAAAACGATAATCTCAGAGAGTTGAAACCAAAGGGAGAAGAATTAGTGCTCATCGAACTGCTTTGGATATACAGAAAGTTCTTGTATTTTTCTCAATTCTAATGCTGTCTGTTTGGAGTCAGCAATGAAATGGGATATTTTGTTTATTGTAGATGGTGGTAGACGAATGACTTCTAAGCCACTGGTTGCCCTTAGTAGACATCCAGTTGAATTAAGAACAGTTTAAAGCAACTAATGTCCTCGTGGGTAGTACATTTGGTAGGATCGCCCCACACCGGGTTGAAAGGACCTCAGTTCGAGTCCCATCGATGATGTGAGGAACTTTTATGGGCCTTTTACACCACATGGCTGTATTAGTTGGTCTCAGGTGAGGGAAGCATCGTTTTTTCTTCCAGCAAACAGAAAACCAACCACAGAACATACGCAGTTTACAGACAATACACGAAGCAATGTGGCCTTAGTCGTTGATGTTGCTAAAACCCTATTACAACAGCAACAACCCCAACAAGATGTCTCGTCTTGAGATTCAATACTCCCTACACAGCTGGATGTAAAGTGATGCGGGCGAACAATATACTATTTCTAAATGTCAATATATGTTGTTTGACTTAAGTACCTAGAACATGCAACCCCCGCTTGAGCCTGACTAACTCAGCCACGTTGTGAAAAAGGTCCATTAAAATTTAAATTCCTTTCCCATGCGGTGTGGTGAGGACGGTGGTATTTATGTCGAGTAATTAATTTATAAAATATTATACTTTATGCTATGTTACTGTCTGATTAGACGGTACACACTCTAGTTAGTCGTCTGTTCAAGGTTGGAACAAACTGCAGTTTGTTCCAACCATCGCTAAATGTGGCAACACCAAAAGAATTGTCGGATCATTCGCGCATGAAATAAAACTGGAAAAAAAAAAATTAAATCAGGCCTTTGTTAGGCACGAACTGCTTAGCAGAGAAGCAGACGACGAAGAAAGAGGAAAAACTTACATAAATACCAACAGACGTGATCAACGAAATTCCCAATTCTAACAATGGCACGATATTCGCGTGCGAGGCACCTCGCGTGGCTTTCGCGTGCAAAGAAAGCTCGTGGCAAGAAATTTATTACATTCGGCCGCTTTCGTGAAGACACGCGGAAACAATGCAACAAATAGGAAGCCATTGTGGCATGAAGACGCAATCTGATTACGGAAACTAGCAGCAGAGAAAAAAGTGATGAATCAGCCTGATTGCGGGGCACAGATATTTATTGGGCGAGTGACTGGACTGCCGCATAAATTGTTACATTCGACAAAATCCGAACACGGACGAAAATATTCTTCCCAACTTTGCTTTTTAATTCCGAAGAGCGAATTATTGTCAAGGCAGAACGAGTTTGAAACTACTTACGCGCGTATTTACGTGCGTTTGAGGGACTCACTGTAGCGGCAAGAATTTTCATTTCGCTCTGATTGGGCACGAAGAAAACTTTAATTAGTTTGTTTAATATTTGGGCAAAAAGAAATAATAATTCGGAGGGTCAATTAGAATTATGTAGTGCTGGTGAAAAGAGGAAGCGTTTTTGACAAATGAGAGGTCTTTCGATTAACGGGGGGAAAGGGGGGAGCGTGCAGCAGATAGAGAGAGACAGAGAGAACGATTGAATGAAAACAGAAGTCACCTTTTGGCTGGCCAGCCCAAGGGAATGTGTAAATGTATCGTCTGAGAAAGAGTTTTAATAAAATTCTTCGCTCGAAAGTCCGGCGAAATTAATCGGAAACGCAGACTGGATGCAATGAAAGCGTTTAAGTTTTGCAGGAATTATTAAAATCTCGAAAAGCAATCAGGTTTGGATGCGAACTTTTAAAGCCACATCCGGCAGTAATAGAGTCACAAAAGTAGAGGAAATGACAGTGTCCTTATTACCTTCCATATTAGATTGAGAAGCGAAGAAGAAAAGAAGCAGCCTGGGAGTTGTACAGAGGACAAGAAAGAACTTTATTCATTCTTATTAAAGGGATATGACAGTTGGAATGCTCATTTATCTTCTCCGTGTCTGCGAACAAGAACTTTGACGTCAGAAGTGCAGCGTTTCATCTGTCTTCGCTAGCCGGAATGGATGACATTCGATGGAAGTTCGCAGCATGGCAACAGAACTTATTCTGGTGATGAGTTAGCGATGTGTTTTTGTTTCTTCGGACAGCAGCCACGAGGTCACGGTGTTGGCAAATGCACCCTCCTTGTCGAGTCCTCTACCCTGCTTTAAAGAGATATGCCTACTTCCACTTCTCTTGCTTTCTATTTCTCGTTGTATGTGTGTGAGAGAGAGAGAGAGAGATACTTTAAAAGTTCAATATATCTCTCCATCTCTCTCTCTCTCTCTGTCCCAGTTCTCTCTTAATATTTCTAGCTTTGTTCTCTCTTTATCTTCTGATTACTGTTAATGTAACCCCTCTCCTTTAAAGCCAACATTGTATCTGGCATACATGAAGCAAGGAAGATATACGTTCTATCTTAAACTCAGAACAGGACATTGTGTGGATTCATTGCAGAAAAGTGTACGGTGGCTGGAGTTTTCCGCTATCGCAAATCCAAAGGAAGCCTCCCTCATTTCATCAAAAGCGTGATCCCGGACACCTAATGGCAGTCAATGAGGACGAGTAAGTTTTGACGTGTGAATCGTAAAGAGCTGCCAATTTGACCTTGGAACCAGAGCTCAAAAAAGAAACATGGCTGTTCAAGGCCAAAGGGATCAGCAACTTGAAAGTAACTTCATGGCCAACAGAAAACTTATTATTCCTTTTGGTTTTTATAGTGAAACTATCATGCTTTGGTAAGTGTACGTTTAAAGACTACGAGATTAGATGTTGCAGGATATTGTTGGAATGTTCTTCAAGCTTCGTTTCGCGTTTCTTTTTACTGCAGTGCATTCTACCATTTTTTTAGAAATATGGAAATTGGTAATGCAACTTCAGCAACCTGAAAAGTATTCCCTTCATGTATGTTGCTGCACCGTTGATGGGCACCTGACTGGTTGCAATGATGTTAAACTCTACTAGAAGTGTAAAGGCATTCCAGTCAGCGTGATCAATCTTCCAACGAGATAAGTTAAAAGGAAAACAAGGTTTCTCACTTGTATCTTCTGAAAGCAAAAAAGTAAACAGGTTCATGCTTTTGCAAGAGGGTGTTGATGTCTTCAGTTGTTGTTTAAGGGTTTTAAGACACAATGGCATTAAAGGCCAAGGTGTGTCGTTCCAGGTTTTTTTTTTAAGTAAATCAAATTTTTTGCAGATTCGTTTGTCAAATCGGATTTGCCGAATGAAATTAAATAGTTAGCTAGATTTGCAGAGTTGTCTAATATCTGTTGAAGGTCAAGTGGTTTCTGATTATTGTATAAACTCTGGAAACAAATGAATCTGATATTATTTCTGAAGGCAGGACGTATCAAAAGGATGTGTCTTACTGTAAGCTGAACTTGGCATTGAACACAGAGTTGGGGGTTGGGGATGTTTGTTAGCTAATAGATGATAATAGGTAAGATGAGTATGGCCAAACCGCAGTCTGACAAGCATTACGTTTTCTCTGCGACTTCCTCTGATGCTGGTTTTGTTTTCTGCAGTTTATTGTTGGTTTAATCACTCCATATCTGAGCCCATTCGTCTTCACTTGCTCTAATAACTGTGTTTTTTTTTTTTTTTTTTTTGGCAGAGGTTGATCAGAAAGCCTGTTTCTTGTGGGATGGGATGACGAAAATGATGTTTACCCTGTATTGCTGAGACAGCACTGAGCGAATAAGAATATATTAGGAGAGAAAGCTGCTGATATATTTCATTTAATGCGGGATGGATGGCATAAAAATAAAATCCTACAGAAAGTATGGTGTACCCAGTGGAAGGGATTTTGAAACTACATGCAAAGGGAATACAACTACTGCACCTACATATGAGCGCGACTTAGAGCCATCCGTATAGATTATAAGTTTCCTAGTGTGTTCCAAAGTATGGTTTTTGGCCACTGAGCGAAGTATAGATCGATGTGTATATCATGTTTATCCCATTGAGGTAAAGGTATATTTTTACTTTCCTCAATTTTGTTTTATTTCTGTATTATTTCTTGAGGGCCTATCCCGAAAGGCCTTGGTTCATTAGGCTTGGATTCGTAGAGTCTTCGCCAAAGAGATTAGTTGGGGTTTGCCCAACAAGGATGAGATGAAGAGCTTATTTTGGCAGCATATTGGCAGAATAGGCCTTGTCTTCGAAGGTAAAGTGTGGGGGGGGGGGTTCCATGTACAGATGTCTTCAGTATTTCGCCGGAATCCTACAATTAGAATTCAGCCATGATTTGGGCTTGGTTGATTCGTGTCCGCTTCCGAAGTGCTGCAGGCTTACTTTTCTCACCGCTGGAATTTTCATTTTTTTTGAGGAGGGTAGAAGAGCAAATTTATTCTGTGTCCATTTCATCATCCACAAAGAATTCCAAGACTCATTTGTCACGTATTAGCTTCAACAGTAATTTTTTCCTTGTACTACTGTTGGTGCTTAAGTTTTTGGTCATTTCATTTATCAGTAGATTTTAGTAGTGTTGGAGCATTAGGAGATACTGATATTGGAGTGGCAGCCAAATAAGCTTTCCTGTGAGGGCTTTTGAGCTCAGTAAATAGCGGGAAATGGGAGTGAATGATTCTCAGATACCCAGTAATGGTTTCAGCATATCTTATTCCTGGTACGATATGTTCAGCTTAGCTGTAAATCTCTATATTTCTTTTTCTTTCTTCCACCTCTGGCAAGCTTGTATGCCAAGCACCCTCCTGCCATATGAGCTTTGGAAATGAACATATTATAATTTTTAATTTCGTGGTGCGGGGCCCATGCCGAGCGCATGCAAGGGCACCAAGACAATTTGAGTGTCAGTCTGCATTTTGTGTATTGAAAGCAATGAGATTTGTAGTGAGGACGAACCAGATACCCACCTAACAGGAACATTCGTTTTACAGCGGTGCTCGTTTTTTTTCACTTCAGAACAAATTTCTCCTCAGATACCTCAAGAAGATCCCATTCTGAGATGATGTGAGTGCATTAGCTAGTTGAGTACATTACCATGAAGATGGGACATCGTGTGGAAAAGTCTTTTGTGGTTTTTGAGGCAGTTGTCTTGCCTGAGTAATAAACTAGGACGACTCCAGTTTAGTTCGAATAAGAGATCAGTATTAACGAGATGGACATCATCACCGGTCCAAAAAGCTGAAGAAAGGTTAATATTTAATACGCTTAGAGATTTTTTCATACATGTGATCTTCATCTGGTTGATATGCTATATAAAACTACAGTTTTATCCAATTATATATACAATTTTACCTTTGGTTTAACTTATTAAGGAACTACAATATGCTCTCAGTGACTACAATTAAAGAATACGGACAAGTTTTGTCATGCTTTATAACAAATTGTCCTTGCAATCGATTTCAGGGTAGCCACTGGAAATCTGTTTTAAAATAGTGAAATTCCAATTTCCCTTGTGCTCCTGAAATAAGACAAATAGGTGCTTTTGAGCAAAGAAAATAAAGGTGGATAAGTTATTTATATTTTTCTGCTTAGTGGAGAGGGGAGTTCTGGTTTAAGCAAATTAGTCATTTCGAGAGTGATTTTTTACGATCCCCACCATAGTAACTAGTGAAGAGATGCAGTCAGCCTCGTGGGATTTTTTGGTTTTCAGAGTGGGGAGTAACTCATAAAACTGCACTCCAAGAATGTTCATCCGGCTTCCTCAGAATGGAATTTTCCAGGTGAATCATGACACAGTTCTGGTCCTTCGCACTAAGCATCAACTGAAATGAAACTGGAGCTAAAGGAAGTACATCAAGTTTCTTTAGATATAACGCCTCGGGATGCTTCTGTTATTTAGAGGGTGGGCGTTACAAAACAGCCCCGTTTGTACAAAGGTAATTTTAAGTAAAGCAGTACGCAAGATGCCAAAATGCTGAAAACTATGGAAAAGTGAACTCATGTGACTCAGCAGTGCAGCGAATTTAGCAAAATCTGTACAGTTTGGCATTGAGCATCTCATAAAATGAAACATTAAAATCCATCCGTTCTGGCAGATAATTCTGAGTATTACAGATTTCTGTTACTTAACTTGTAACAATTTAAACCGAAGAGATATTTTGCGATTTTTATTATTTACAAACCGAAGAGGCTTTGAAATAAAGAACCATCCACCATTAATTCATAAAAAGAGTAATCTTCCACAATTATTAACCATTTCCTTAAGAGAAGCTTAAAATCTGAATTACAAGTACAGATGCTATTTTGGAAGAAAAGATCCAATTCCAGAAAGACGGCGCTATTCAAACTGAAATCGTAATGCATATCGATTATGCATTAACAGAATGATTATTAACACATTAAGTACTAAAGCTCTACTTATAAATCCATTTAAGTATCAATTGCTGTAAAAGAATTAGTCACCTTTTTTTCGTTATCCGTTTTCAGCCATCATCCTGGCGAATAGATTAATTGGATCCTTTACAACTCCGATGTGTTAATCAAATAATCGTATTTTCAAAAGTAACAGAAACTACTGTCGGGAAAAAAATATTGGACGGATAACTTCTTTGTATTCTTTTCTGATATAGATGGCAGGTGTGTGTAAAACCAAAGCAACTAAGAGTGTGACGCGTCGATATATTATGTTTGCAATTATATTCCTCAGTTGGTTCGCTGTTTGTTGGATGAAAAATTCACGATTCCGTGGGTAAAATCCATGCAATCCTAGCCTGAGACCGACAGACTCAGCCAATGGAAAAAAGCCCGTAATTCCTCCTGTCAATGATAGGATTCGAACTCAGTCTTCTCCTATTCGGTGTGGAAGATGGATTATGGCCACTGTGCTAGAGTCAAAGATCACCCAAACCAACCACAGAATAAAGACAATTGTCTGACAAGATATATTTATGTTTTATGCCTTGTTAGATATTCTAAAGAACCCACTCTTAATCCAATTATTTATTGTTGCTCTACTTTAATCTATAATATCGGGATTCACTGAAATGAAGCCAAATCTCTATTCGTTCAGGAATCTGTGGCTTTCTTTGGTGGAAGAAATAGATGCCATATTTATTTGTTCATTATTTTACAGAAGAAACAATTACTATAGCTGCACATACACAAATATCTTTACGTGTAATAACTGGAGAATTGCATTCTATGCATTTGCCAAAGTCCAGCAGATGGAAAATTATCAACAACAACGCCATTGGAAAACCTCGCATATATACAAATCACAAAAGAGAACATCCTTCCATCAGTGCCATCCTAAAGCAAAGAATTCGCTCTCATTAATCAAGAATTAATGTGATAGCTTCTAAAGGGAACATCCACGTCCTCGCAATATATAATTAGGCAAATCTACCTCGAATTACGATACTTTTACAGCCTCCAGAGTAGTGAAAGGGAAAAAACGAAAGCAGAGAAATTTAGTGATGCGCGCTTGCATTCATAATGTTCTAAGGGGAGTAAAATCCCTCCTCGTCTTGTCGTCTTATGCCTATAATTATGACATCCGACTATAAAGTACGCGCTGTTGGCAAGCGTACTCGTATAATCAACAGAGGATGGTAGCGAGACATCAGAATCGCAAGAAATGGAGGAGGGAAATTAGCAGTTCCGAGAATGAAAGAATGCTAAACACCATCGAAATGTGAAATGTTCCATGGAAACGTCTACAGAGGATGTATCACAATGCACGCGCGCGCACGCACACACTTACACGCGGAAGGTCGCATTGCAGTGGGTGGCGAAGTTGGACAACGTCAAATAAAGAGAAAATAATCAATAAAGGCACGTCGGTGTTTGAAGACATTTGTCCTGTTGCAAAGGGGGGTGCACATGAAGCGAATTAACGGCTCGCTGTGTGGATTCTTCCAGTGTCATTTTCTTTTGTCATTCACTGCAGCCCGTGAATTTTTGAACGACATTTCTGGGAAAGATGAGTGACGGACATAAACGGAGATTTCATGGCATCCTCTTTCAGAAAGAGACAGTTACAAATCACTCGACAAAGCAGCCAAGATATGATGCCAGAAATAACAAAGACACGCAGACAACAGATCTTTTTATAACTAAACTTGTCCCTTTTGTCTAATATTAACTTGTATTAATAAATTAATATCTCAAAGTGAGTATTCAGATGTCGTTATTTGCCCGAGAGATGAATAATGACACAAACCGTAAGATAGTGTTCAATCATCCATTCAATTGTATGGAATGGATGATTGAATATAAGTGTCAGCATGGATCATCCCAATTCTGTATAATTCACTTCCTTGATCTCTATTAAACAGCTGAAACACAGAATATTATGGACATCTTTTGGAGAAGATGCTTTATCAAAAGTACAAAGGTTCGGGTGGTGCAGTTGATAAAACACCACCTGTATAGCAGTTTTTTCTAGTCAAGAACTAAATTCCAATAGTTCCTCTATCGCCTTACCTTTCGAACTTGCTCCCTGCGATTTCCTATTTTCCAATATTTTCCAATAACTGGAGTTCAAAGGAAAGCGATTTAAAGATATCTTGGAGCTTCAGCAAAAATCGCAGGAGATTTTTCATACTACTGTACTACGAAAAAAAAAGCTCATATATGGTTCCAGTCAATGGCAGAATCGTTGGCCTCTGCGTATTAAGTCTCGCGCAGAGTCTCTTTAATAGGAGACATGATTCGAAATTAAGCAGTTTAAGACATCGCTTTCAAATAAATGCATCTATAAAGATGGAAATTCTATCCATAGTTTTGCTGATGATAACACATATCATTCCACCTTCTAGTTTGAGAAACCTTCCTCAGCATAAATAGCTTCATCTTCTTGAATATCCACCATCAATTCCTTAAATGCTCATTTCCAGGTAATTCTGCAATTAAGCTAAGATAACTTGGTAAATTTCGATCCTTCTAAGATTCATCCCTGTCTTATACCTCGCAAAAAGGAATCTACTGCTCCTATTCTTACCTTTTATAACACTCAGATTTCTAGGTAAGATTACATATCGCTATTAAGGATCTCTCTTGGCATAAAGTACATCACGAATATTGCTTCGTCTACATCTAAAAAAATGGATTTGCTCTTTTGCTCTTTGCGTTACTTTTTTTCTAAACAGCTGCTCACTCTGTACAAATCGTAAATCCGGCCTACCATGAAATATTGCTCCCATATCTGGGATGGTGACCTCATAATCTCACTCAGACTTCTAGACTCTATTCATACGAGGGCAGTCAGGTTAAATAATGCTCCATCTCTTACAGTCTCTCCACTCTGGTTTCATATACGTTCTGTTTCTGCTGCATGCCTTTGCTATATTATGGACATCCAAAGGATGTCCATAATATAGGACTAGGTACTGTTCTTCTGAATTGGCTTCTATAATTCCCTCTCTCGCTTCAAACCATTCCGAACGTGTGCTGCAATCAGTCAACATCCATTTACTGTCCAACTTCAAACTCACAGAAGCAACTTTTCTTCTGTCTCATTTATCCATTCAGCTTCGCTTTCTGGAAAAACCTTCCTTGGCATGTATTTCCTGAAAATTACAATCTACAGAAATTCAAGTCCAATGTCAACAGGTATCGTCTGTCTTCTCAACCTTCAACCATGCATAAAATAAGTACTATAGGTTCTAATACTTTTCATGTTTGGGGTTTTGTAAAAAAAAAAGGAAAGGGGGTAATGATATAAGCATAATTAGTAAGTGAATGATGAACGTAAATCAGGTCATGGAAATATTAGGTTAAGTCAAATAATGCAAACTAGATCGACTATTACCCCATATCCAGTGCGGTACAAAAGCACATTACCTGTTTTGCACAAGCATCAACTCTAGCAAAGATTTCTCATATTGAGCACATTCATACAATTTGACTAAACACTTAAAATGAAGAATCTTATAGACATGCGTGTTGGGAGACTTCTGTTGACAAGTTCAAGGCAGTCCCGAATTACTTTTAGGGTTGGTTTGGACCTAAATTGGAATCCTCCCGGTTCAAACAATTTTGTCGAGGTCACCAGGCGAACAGGGTTTTCATTTCATTTATGCATGGGACATAAGAAAGAGCCTCCTTGTATAGCATGAGCCAAAAAAACTACACACTTCACCCATCCATACCATCCAAGAATTTGTCCACTTCTTCCTTAAATTTATTCAACCTCCCACTTCCACTATAACAGATGGAAGCCTGTTCCAACAATCAGCCACCTGTTGGCTGAAGGCAAGCTTCCGCACATCTATCCTGCAACCATCCTCACTTAAATTGAATTTGTGACACCTCATGTGTGTAGTCTCAGCAAATGGAAGAATGACATTAACATTCAGTTTATTCAATCCATTCAAGGCTTTAAACATCTCAATCAGATCTCCCCACAGATGCTGCCGGGAGATCTGATTGAGAATGCAATGAGATCTCTGCTGCAGTGAAATCTCTGCCAGTTCAGATCTCTACAACCATACGCTGCAATTTGCAGAACTGAATCCTTTCTAGCTATGAGCACTAAGTTGTTCCTTTCACAAATCTGGTTGCCCTTCTCTGCACCTGTTCCAACAGACCTACATCATTCCTAAAGTGAGGCCTCCAGACCTGTATTCAAAATTCGGCCTAACCATGACCTTATACAAAGAGATAATCACTTCCTTATCCCTGCTGCAAAGTTTCTGTACATCATTGACAAAACACCATGAGCAGTCCTGATATCCTGTCTGCATTGCTCAGAGAACTTCATGTCTGAGTGAACAATTACCCCCAGATATTCTTCGTTCTCCACTACCCTCATCAGTGCCTTGCATTTGTCAATGTTAAACTTCAACTGCCATTTCTCAACCCATTGACCCACTTTTCCTTTCCCTTTGCAGCAAGGAACTGCACACACGCAGCAATGTGTGTCTTACTACAATGTTATGGCAATGTTTAAAAAAATGATGTAAGTGAGGGTATACATGGTAGGGCCTTGTGGAAATCATTACATCAGCTGTAAGATAAAATAACTCCAATAGAATTTGATTATCTCTTAACTGATCACCAAAGACGTATTTTTTAGCATTTCTCTTTTTATCTCCTATTTCATTTTTCACTAGATGAGTCTGTTTTCCATTGAAATTAACCAGCACTGTTTTCTACTACTCTTCGTTCACTGTTAAAAAAATTAACTTAATTAAGTAATTCAAATGATGGTCTGTTCACTTTTTTCCAAGCTCCATTTTTTTCAGTAAAAACAACTAATACGTTATCGTACTAAATGCAGCAAAAAAACTGTTATCATACCATTCCCTGTGCAATATTTAATGAATCCATTTTTACACACTGCTCTACAAAATTAACAGAACAAAATGTTTATTTTAATGTGAAAGGTGTCGTCGAAGGCGAATATTCCATGTAATTGGCATTCTGACATACAAATTCGCACGAGGGCTACGTCAATCAGAACAGAGCTCTCTGGCTCTAACAGCAAGACTGAACCAGACGATGTCCTCTCATCAAATGTCTCTACAGGTTGCTGAATTATTTTGCTGAAGACTATCAGAGATGCCCTTTTTGTCCTCGTTGGTAGTGCAGAGGCTATAACCATCGTTCTCTCTATATCAGGTGGAAAAGGTCTGAGTTGGAATCCCGGCAATGACGCAAGAAATTTTCATGGGAATTTACCATAATGTGGCTGAGTTAGTCGCGGGGGAGGGTTGTGCAATTTTTTCTGCGGATACTCGGGTTCATCGTTCAGCAGAGATTTTACAGAGAAATTAAAGACACAAAGAAATACAACGCCTGTGATTCTTTTACTATTGAGTTATAACTTCAACTAATAAAATAACAAGGCCGGTTAACTTCCTGTGACCACTGCGTCACACTCCTTAACAATCAAGGATCTTCTAATAAATTCAACACGACGGAATAATTTCGTGTGATTTTAAAATCTAAATTTACTAATATCTTGTTTATAATAAAAAAGATTTCTCCCGAATTATATTTATTCAGTGGTTTAAAGTGATAAAAGAAAGAATATTTAGAATTTCTTAAGTTATACAGTAGCGAAGATCTTACTAACATATTAATCTCTTTCACCAGTGGAATATTTTACAAATACTATAAGTCAACTCTTAAATTCCGATTAGGGAGTTGCTGTTGTTTTTGTCCTAGGGTTTTAGGACGTCAACGACTAATGCCATATTGCTTCGTGTAGATTGTCCGTAAATTGCGTGTGTTCTGAGGTCAATTTTATGTTTGTTGGATGAAAAGCCCTTTTGCCCTTGTCTGAGACCGACTAACTCAGCCACGTTATGAAAATAATAATATAAATGTTCCTGACGTCATTGAAGGGACTCGAACTCAGGTCGTTTCCATTCGCTTCGGAGATGACAGTGGTTCTACCAACTTGGCCACCCACAAGGGCCAACACTTATATGACAAGCATATAAGTTGCTATTTAATACCGAAAATTTAGTTAAAAGGATAGTGAGTTGAATAATTAAGAAATTTTCAATAATTTCATTTAGCACTGATTGCAAAAGTATTGATTTGTAGTTCGTATATTCTGTGAGCTCCACACGTTTATAGTCTGCCCTTACCTTAAAGATATGACTACTGTTAAAGGGGAGAAGTTTCGCTTTCTTAAAGGTGACAGCGATGATCTCAGACAGTTTTGAAATTCTACTCTTGGGACCAACTGATGAGGTTGCCAAATGTGAAATCTGAATGGGAAGCAGTCATGGAAGAAATCGCAGAAGCAACTAGGATTTTCATACTAAGAGATGCTGTTTAAAATTTAGACCAAAATGAATGTCGAATGAACTGATGACACTAGTGGAGAAGATGAAAAATGCACGGCATGCGTATAAATTATTGGGGGACACAGAAACCTATATTAATAGAAAAACTGGTTTGCAACTGAGTCTCGAAGGGAGTTAAGCAAACTAAGAGAAATTACTTGAAGTACCTCCCGATAATTTATGCCCATCCCATGCATTTCACTTCTTTGCCACCTGTCTCATCAGGTCATCCGACATCTATCACCAATGATGATCTACAATCACACGTGAAGCGTTTTTTTAGGGATGGGATGCTAGAAGTATATCAAATTCTAACAGGAGCTAAATGATTTAGAGAAAAGTGGAAGAGAAATTATTGAAACTGCAACTAAATAAGACACAGAGTAGATGGGATCGTTCAATTATATTAAAGAAAGAAAGCAAAAGAGGTAAGAAAGTCTTTAGCCATAATTATAAGAGTATTCTTTGATTCAGAGGAGGTCCCTGTGGAAATGTGCGAATGTCTCCTCATGTCGAAGGGGTTTCAAAAAATAATTACAGTCCCGTAAGTTTGATTTCAACTCCAGGGAAAATAATGGAAAACGGCTGGTTAAAGAATTAATGAAAGACCATCTATACAGGAATACAACTATACTGCAGTTGCAGCATGGATCTGTTAAAGGGTATTCGTGTTGTGTGAACAATCTGATTGGATACTATAATGCAGTAAGAAAGGAACTGGATGCAAAAATAATTTTAACACCTTATACTGGGATTTCAGAAAGGCTTTTTATACTGTTCGACATAAATGACTGCTGCACATATTTGAGCAGGGTAACATTAAGGCTAAGTTACTGCTGTGAATACAGGGATGACTGAGTGAAGAAGACAGACAGTGGTCATCAATAGACACTTCTCTTCGTGATATAATGTTATTAGTGGAGTCCCCAGGATTCAGTGCTGGGCCCATTGTAGTCTATGCCTCCACACAAACTGGGGACATTTCCTACCCGCCCTCCCTGCCTACAACATCCCTGAATAATGATATCTCATTTGTTACCCTGGAACAAATGCTAAGAAAACAAAAAAAATACTGCCGAAAAAAAAATTTTAGAGAGAATGATGATATTAAACAGCATCTTTTTCGAATAGAAGATCAACAATGTAAATTCTACCACATGCTTCTTGACCTAAAAGCAATGGTTGAGAGCCCTCCAATACCTCATCCTTCTTATGTTCATCAGGTTGCTGAAGATCCAGCCCTCACTCCAGATGCTGAAGAATTTGTTCCAGAAAAAACACAAACGTCATCTATAAAATGTAGTTCTATCTCTCATTCTCTCCGAGATCACAATCTTGTTTCCTTGCAACGTATTGCTAACGCTGCAAGGAACTTATACCCACCATGATTATAAATCAACAGAAACTTGGCAGTTTGTATATACACTGTCGAAATTATCCTTCTGATCCTAATTATGAAGTGCCTACCCATAATAGCCTGCCTTCAAACTCCCCAAGTTTCAAGATATGCTAGCATAATAGGAACAAGAAATATGCAGTCTTGCATTAAAATTAGAAATAGAAATCGTCTGATGTTTAGAAGTAATAATATTTTTGTTAGCAGGCTAGATCCCAATACTACCTCCCAGCAGATGGGTCAGCTACTATTAGAGTTAGAAATTCCGGGTAGTGCTTTCAAAATAAAAACCAAACATCCCACATACGCATCCTTCAGAATTGAGCTAAAGGATTGTGACCTTCTAAAGTATCTAAATCTTGATATCTGGCCGAATGGTCTACTCGCCATGCCATTTTCTGGAACTATTCTAGGTTCTGTCAACAACTCTAGTGAGAAGCTCACGTCTAACTTTCAATCTTTTGAACTGTCTGCGTAGCTAGAGAATACCAGGCTGGGTTCGCATCGTAGTCCATCATTTATCCTTCCTCCTAATACATCTGTTTGCAAACATCCTTCTAACACACCTATGTTCATCTCAGATTTTTTCTTCAGAATGTAAGAGTGTAAAAAATAAACTGTCTACGGTTATTGAACATTTGGTTGAAGAATCTCATGACATCATTTGTTTAGTTGGAAAGTGGATGCCGGGATCTCTTTAGGATGTTTTCCTACTGCCGAAAAATCTCATACATGACATCTAGGATTAATCGAAGAGGTGGAGAGTCAGCAACTATTTTAAAATCCAACATTAAAGTTATTAACACCTACAACTCGTGTTCCTACAACTTTGAAGGAATTTCTCTTCTGATCCAAGTTAAAGATTCACTACTTCAAATATATAATATTTATATTCCGCCTAATCCTACCGATGATATAATTGACGAAGTAATAACCTGGATCATCACTGTTCATAAGTCTCAATTTAACATAATTATAATGGGCGACTGTAATCTCCCCCTGCCCAAATATAATTTACAAATGAAGTTGCTGCCGACTCATTAGTTCTAGGAGTTAAAAATATCAACGTCCTTGTTACAAGAGGTAATCAAGCGCTTGATCTAGTTTACTCTAATCTTCAACTTCAAGAAAAACGTAGCAGCAACATTACATTTAGATCTGACCACAAAAGTATAGAACTGCAAGCAGCATTTGCTGCGGGAATTCTCGTCCCCTCTAGAAATCACCAGAAGAATATCATCAATTAAATTCCTTCAGAAAGAAAAGTTTTTGCAGCTCTTGAAATATTACCCATAGGATTCTCTCAAAAATATACCTATCCAGGATGTCTTTTCTACTAAAAAATGGTTGAATCAATTAAAAACAGAGTCGGCATCCAAACTTGTAAGATTTTATTTTCAATCCAAACCGTGGTTCAAATCTCATCTAAAACCATACTTTAAAAGGAAGCAAAAATGCCACATGCAGTGGAAGAAGTACGACACTTCATCAGCATACATAAAGTATAAAAAGAGCAGAGCTTTTTCAACTTAAAAAAAATTGAGGCATACAAAAATATTTAATATTTAGGCTCAAGCATAATAAAAGAACACTTTCTTCAAAAACAAGAGCTACCTTGCAGAATGACCAGACTTTGGAATGGATAAAATTCAATATGGAAACATGCAATTTTGGCATCTGCAATGAAGATATGCAAAACAGATTTAAAGAATTCAATTCTTATAAACACGCAAATAGCGTGCAACATGAAATGCTTCCTAGTCAAGCCCTGCTAATCAACCAACTTGTAAACAAGAATACAGTTCAGAAAATTATTAACCAATTACGAATTGATAGTAGTGAAGGCCCTGACGGCATCCCTAGTTTTATTATTAAAATGTCCAGTGCATTCATCACTGATTCCTTAGTTCATATTATTTCCAGTTGCATCTCCCAGCCATTCCTTCCAAGACCATGGAAGACTTTTAGAACTACCCTGATTCCAAAACAGGCTACTAGTAATAACCATATAAGCTATCGTCAATAATCGCTAAAATTATTGATAAGATCATGCTGCCATATCTTCAGGATGCGATCTTCGCTAATGCACCTGTCAACATGCATTTTGGTCCTACAGGGAGCTCCACAACAACAAGCCTAGCTGACACCATTGTGCGCACCCAAACTGCGTTTCAGGATAAAGCACAATGCGATGTCTTTTACTTAGACATCAAAGGAGCTTTCGACAACATTGATCACAAGAAAGCCATTGAAATACTGAAAAAATATTTCCTCATTGACACAATGGTTATATCCTATCCGATGATTTAAAGTTGTTTATTATTTCCAAATCCTGTGATGACATTTGCAAGGTTAGCCATGACGCGAATTTACAGATGTGCGGAATCATCAAGTATATGAAGAATCTCAATCTGATTATAAATGCAAACAAATCTGCTCAAATAACTTATTCCTTGCAGAAACAACCAAACCACATATAAATTAAAACTGCAGATGTTTGAATTCCAAATGTATATGCTCACAAAGACCAAGGAGTTGTTTTTGACAAAAATATTTCCTTTAATTCTCACTATGTATATGCTGCTAAAAATTCGAAAAGCAAAATGGCTGATCAAGCAAGAAACAGCGGCGATGTTCTGCGGCCAACTTGCTGTTTGCTGAATGAAAACCCTAGTTTCAGATAGAAAAACCATGCTAGTGTAGCCTGGGACCGACTAACTCAGCCACGTTGTGAAAAAGTTCCGTAAAAATCCTCGTGTCATTGACAGGATTCGAATTTGGGTCTTTTCCACCCGGTGTGGGAAGGAAGGCGATTATATAAACTGTGCTACCCAAGGGCTGCTTTGAATGGATTGAGTAATCTGAATGTTTCTGATATCCTTACTCTTCTTCAAACCAAACTGCACGACACATAAGGGAGCATAAATTTAAATTGAGGAAGGATGGTTTGAGGATAGATGTGCGGAAAATTGCCTTCAGCCAGCGGGTAATTGATTTTTGGAACAAACCTCTATTTTGTATTGCAGAAGAGGGTAGTTTTAAAACATTCAAGGAAGAATTAGAAAAATTACTTGAGGGGTGGATAGGTGATTTGGAAAGTGTTTCCCCCCTTTGTGGCTGCTTATAAGCTTTCTTCCTTGGATCATTTGCCACTACGAATACTAATACTGAATATTAAGCAGGAATTAGCTAGGATTACCATAGATTGCACTGATACTTTTGTTGTTGTTGTTGTTGTTGTTGTTGTAATTGAGGATTTTTTGGCACAAGGGCTTCCTGGGCCATATTGTGCTTGTTCATGAATTTCTTATGACTGAAAATTGTATATTATATCTTTCAGAGATGGTTATATAACTTTGTGCGTTTCAAGTATTGAAATCGTTCTTCAAAATTTGCATTTTTGCCAAGTATGTGTAATAAAGTTAAAGGTTCCTGCAAATTGGATAGAGAATAGAAACTGGATTTTCGGATAGTTGCGTACTGAGGGCATTCTATTAGAATATGTTTAATTGTTAGCTGGGTCTAACAGATGAGACATTGAGGAGGATTCTCTCCAATAAGCAAAAGCAGATATGTTGTATAAGAATGGCCAATTCAAAGTCTTTCCGAAATGACTTCTTCTCGCCTGCTTCTCCTGAAACTAGAAGGCCACAACTGAGGTTCTTTTTTTAATCTGGAATAGTTTATTATTGACTTGTGTCTGCCACAGTTTTGACCATTGAGTCCTACATGTTGTTTTAAAAGTGGATTTATAATCAGCGTATGGGACTTTCAGATGGTAGAATGACGTACTGTCGGGATGTTTAGCAGCATGATCCGCGAGTTCATTACCTGGGATGCCGACATGACCAGGGATCCAGCACTAATACTTTTAGGGAATTAATTATTTTCTATTTACCCTGGACATTTATATGTCTTTAAACATGTTGCAATATATATTTGTGGTTTTTCTTTAGAGAATTTACTTTGTTTCTCACCTTTTATGCGAGTATAACGTTTCATTTGGGCCGTTCGGGTATATTTGCTGAACAATTTATTTCTCCGAACCATCAAATGCAAAATTTCTTTAGTTATAGAAGGTTTACTATGTTTCCTCATTGTGTTTTCAAACAATGAGGAAAGATGAATGATCACTGTCAAGCTGAGCTTCTTCAGAGAGACCTAGATAGACTTCAGGAATGGTCAGAAAAATGGCAGCTGTGCTTTAATCCAACAAAGTGTAAGGTATTACACCTGGGAAACAGTAATCCCAAAATAACTTATTCACTTGGTGGAGTTCAACTAAACCCAGTACTGGAGGAAAGGGACTTGGGTGTTACGATACGGTCAGACATGAAATTCTCTGAGCATTGTAAACAGGTTGCAAGGAAGGCCCATGGTGTCCTATCGATGAGCTATCGAACTTTTGCAAGTAGAGATAGGGACGTGATAATCCCATTATATAAGGCCTATGTTAGACCACACTTGGAATACTGTGTTCAAGTATGGAGACCGCACCTAAAGAAAGACATCGAGCTTCTTGAAAGGGTGCAAAGAAGGGTAACTCGCTTGGTGAGATCGGCAAAAGGGCGTCCTTATGAAGAAAGACTTCGAATATGTGGGTTGCAGAGTTTGGAAACTAGACACCTTAGAGGAGATTTGATTGAGGTGTTTAAGGCTCTGAGAGGCATCAGTAAAATGAATGAGGACAAAATTTTCAAGATTATAAATGATGCTAGAACTAGGGGACATAAATTCAAGTTACGGGGGGAAATGTTTAGATTGGACTGCAGGAAGTTCTATTTTAGCCAGCGAGTTATAAATTACTGGAATAAGTTGCCTTCATGGGTGGTAGAGGCCGACAGTTTGGGGAAATTCAAAGGTCATCTGGATAGTACTTTCGGGTAAGGGAAGCGCATAGGATGATAGGTTTAATTTCCTTTTTATTTATTTTTTATTTTATTTTATTTATTTATTTTTTTTATTATTTAATTATTATTATTTATTTATTTTTTTTTTATTATTATTTTTTTTATCATTGTTTTGTTCGGATTTTTTTTTTTTTTTTTGGCTGGTGCAGCATAAGCCATAGGCTTTCTTGCACCATGCGACCGTTACTAATACTAATACTAATAATCACGTACAATCTGTAGTAACTTATGCGCGAATATTATTATTTCAAAAAAGGGGTGCGATCAGCCCAGTAGTTACTGGGCCGGAGCTAAAATCGCGAAAGTCACTTCATCGGACCAACCTCCTCAATGTCGATGTGATGGCTGAGGGGCAGAGAGTGGCACCATCTCTTGTCGCTTCAAATAATTACCACCCACCATTAGATGCAAAAGCCGAAGATAAACAGGTCCACCTCTATAGCTGGATGAAGATGAGAAGCAGAAATATTCAACATGCTGCATTGAATGTGACGCAGGATACGGTCACTTGCGTTAAGGCCAGTAACAGAGGGTTCAAAAAGACGGACATTCTTTCAAGGAAGAATCACCCTTATGGCTATTACAAGGGAAGGGCAAGATAATCCAGCCCAACCAACTGGAAGTGTTTACAGCGCAACTGCACTATAGTGGCCACCTTATGGCTATTACAAGGGAAGGGCAAGATAATCCAGCCCAACCAACTGGAAGTGTTTACAGCGCAACTGCACTATAGTGGCCACCCAGGAATGAAGAAAAAGGCAACGCTTGAAGTAGAACATCGAAATGAACGCGAGCATCGAAATGAACGCGATCATACCATGAAGTAACAAAGCTAGAGACCGACATTACAATGTACAGGATGAAACTATGCACCAAGTGGTTGGAGCGGTTCCTAACTGTTCAGGTCACTGAACAGCGAATAGCAGACCAGACACGGATCACCGTCATGAAGAACCTGATAGCTCCTGCAAGCATAGAAAAAT
This sequence comes from Mastigoproctus giganteus, assembly GCF_048544385.1. Lineage (NCBI taxonomy): Eukaryota > Metazoa > Arthropoda > Arachnida > Uropygi > Thelyphonidae > Mastigoproctus > Mastigoproctus giganteus. Next base: position 209,564,373 of record NC_143583.1, read on the forward strand.
CTAGCAGGATCTGAGCGACCAACTACAAAGGACACAGAATACGGACACAACCGAACCAGAACTATAGGAGAAAAAGTACAAAAAGTACAACCCGGAGCAGCCGAAGTAGAAATAGACGAGGTAGGGTTGTCCAGAATGAAAGAAGAATGGAAGAAGGCACAAACACAGTTCCAGGGTATGGACCCAGCAAGCACCCAAACCATACTGAAGCAGACACCCACCAAAACCGTGTGGTAAGTCACAGACCATCTCAATCTGCGAATAATACCGAATTATCTGAACAACAACGAAAGTAACACTAGATGCCATTCGCACATCCATTTACTGTGCCGCTGTAGCAGTCAACAGAATGAAGGGAAGAGAAAGAACCAACCGAGGCTGCTACAGCAGAATATGGAAGAAATAATACTGAAGATAAGCCAAATGACACAGTTACCCATTTTGTACTGGGTCAGTTGGCTAATGACAGGATTTAAACTCCGGTTCGAATCCGTCAATGACGCGAGGAATTTAAAAGCCTTTTTGATAACATCCACAGCAAACACGAGACCTGTAATCAAAGAATCGAAGAATACCTGGACAAGCTGAAACAGAAGCTTCATGAACTCAGTAAGAATGTTGTTGTAGGTTTTAGGTGCATTCGAAACTTTAGCCATATTTTAATGTGTCCGCAAATATGTGTTCTGTGGTCAATTTGTTGTTTGCTGGACGAAAAACCTGAGTTTTTGGGAGAAATAACTCAGCCACATTGAAAAAATTTCTCTCGTCATTGAGGGGATTCGAAATCAGGTTTTTTTTCCCCGCCTGGTGTGGGGAGGACGGCGATTTTACCAACTGTGATACCCAAGAGGGCACTCAATAACAAACTTCACTGATATAGGGTGAGTGCCAAGAGCGAAGCATACGTGTCGATATTTGATGAAACCAGAGAGCCTTCTAGAGGAACACTAGTCAAGAGGAGGAGAGCAACGGACCCCTTGATCAGAAAGCACTCGAACAACTCTTGGGTAATCTGACCCGCAACTACTGCTACAAGAAGTTTAACTGCATACAGAAACAAGCACATAGTGGAGCAGTTCACCCAGATTATAAGGCACCCTGACACTACTTGGATAAGACCGCACATTGTGGAATCGAAGAATTTGGTGCTCCTGGGAATGGGTAAGATTTCTGAAAAATATTGATGTTTTATTGCCTTAACGTATTTGATCCTATTGCTTTATACCTAAAGTTCGTTCGTTAGTTTATTTTTAAATTAAGTTGGAGATTTTCTACGTTCCCATTTACCACACGTGGACTCTTTGTATTGATGATTTGGTGCACACATCCTTTCTCGTAACTTATAACTTATGGTCCTTGAGGTTGTCACAGACATTCTCTCAGATATGCCAGACAAGCTATAATTGCTACTTGGGAGTCTAAAACGCTGATGGAACTGATATTCCGGTGACACTGAAGTCAAGTGGTCCCAATTTCGGAGACGTCCGGACGGTCTGTGACAGCCAAATCATCTGCTTGCACCTTCACGATGGTGGGACTGTTAGTAATCCTGGGTATAACCTCCATGCACAAGTACATGGTGGGTGACCACCCAGGTGTGAACCAACGTAAGCAGGGGTCGAGGTGTGGCGCCCATACCACATGGAGGAACGCCGCCCCTCTATGTTACCAGGCAGTACTAGGTGGTAGATGACTCTCATCAACCGGTGAAATACCACCACTTTGCTTATTGGAGGCTTGAAGTGGTGGAACCCATGTTTAGTCTCTAGAGCTAAGTTCCGGTCAACCCTTCCCTATCTCTTCCATCATGCAGTATGAATGATGACTTTTGAGGTTATGATGAACGTCGTGGCAAGATCCAATATTCCTTACATTTCGAGGGTGCAGCTCTAAAACGGTGTACGCAGGCCGGTCGCTAGTTAGTACACCGGACCGAACATATTAGTAACTCTCTAGGAGGCTTCCGGATCAGCTAGTGTATAATCTTGCTACCTCTACTCTGCCAGATAGTGACTGGAGGGAGTCCGAGTAGTGTGTATGCGGGAAGTATTGTCAAGGCCACGTTATGTCAAGGATCTGGGTATATTCTTACTGTGTGTACGCCATATCCAAAAATTTCATTACTTCATACAGCATGTCCCACCCACTTTTTCTTACTATTGAATACACCATCAATTGTCAAACTAATAGAGCAAGCTTATCTGCGAAAAGATCTAAACCTCCCAAGGACTTCCTAATTCATTTCACAAATATAGGTGGTCTCAATTCTAATCTCAACGATGTCCATTTCCACTTGCAGTCTGCCAAACCCCATGTACTTTTTCTGACAGAATCTCAGTTATTGATTGGTTGATTGATTCAACTACTGCTCATCTCAGATACCCAAATTATTCGCTGTATGATTCCTTTCGCCTCAAAAGTGGTACCTGTGCATATTGTCCATTCTGATATTCCCTGTCAGAGACTTGGCAATTTGGAATCTCCTCTCTTTGATCTTCTCTGGCTTAAAATCTCTCTACCTCATTGTGTCAAATTCATGTGTTATCTCTACCGTTCTCCCAACTCCACTATAAAATCACTTGAAGCTCTTTGACTTCCTCTCTTTGCAACTTGACTCTTTCCAGTTCAACTTTCCTAACAGTGAGGTAATTTTCCTTGGTGATTTTAATGTTCACAACTCCAGCTGGCTTCCGTTTTCTAGTCACACCGACCCAGCTGGTCGAGGTGCTGAGGCTTTTGCAATTACTAATGACCTTGCACAGATTGTTCATTTGCCTACAAGAATACCGGACAATCCTAATGATACAGCCAATACGCTTGATCTTTTTCTCACAAACAACCCTTGTAAGTGCACGGTCGAAGTGAGGGTCCTTTAGGCACTGCAGATCACAACTTGGTGATTGTCTCTTCTCCAATGGAGCCTTTATCTCATGGTTATTCCCAATCTCGTGTTGTTTGGTCTTACAAGAATGCAAAATGGGATGACCTGCGAGATTTCTTTTCTTCTTTTCCATGGTCGGATTACTCATTCGGTCGGATCGCTCACTGAGGGTGATGGTAGATGGCTCTCTGTCTTCTAACTTCTCCACTAATGCCGGTGTCCCCCAAGGTTCAGTTCTTTCCCCCACTCTTTTCCTCTTGTATATCAATGACCTTCTTCCATTGACTGGAAATCCTATCCATAGTTTTGCCAATGAAAGCACATTGCGTTCCACTTTCCATTTTGAGAAACCTTGTCCTGCTCAATCAGCTTCAACTTCTCGAATATCCGCTACCAATTCCTTAAATGCCGATCTTAAGGTAATTCTCCAGTGGGGCAAAGAAAACTTAGTTGATTTCAACCCTTCTAAAACTCAGTCTTGTCTTATGTTTCGCAAGAAGGATTCTTCTGCTCCTATGCTTATCTTTAATGACACTCCTATTTCTAGGCAAAATGATATATCTCTTTTGGGGATTACCCTGACTTCTAATCTCTCTTGGCACAAGCACATTACAAATATTGCTTCCTCTGCATCTAAAAAACTTGGTTTTCTCTTTCGCTCTCGGCGTTAGTTTTCTTCCAAACAGCTGCTCACTGTACAAATCGCAAATCCGCCCTGCCATGGAATATTGTTCCCACATCTGGGGTGGTGCCCCCAAAACCTCTCTCAGGCTTCTTGATTCCATTCAGAAGACGGCAGTTAGGTTAATTAATGATTCATCTCTAACAGTCTCTCCACTCGCCGTCTCATAGACGTACTGTTTCTGCTGTATGCCTCTTCTACAGATATTTCCATGGGCACTGTTCTTCTGAACTGGCTTCTATAATTCCCGCTCTCTCTTCCAAACCAGTTCGAACAAGTACAGCCACCAGCCAACATCCATTTACTGTCCAACTTCAAACTCACAGAACCAACTTTTCATATTCCTCGTTTATTCATTCAACTGCCGTTTTCTGGAACAACCTTCCTTCATACGTATTTTCTGAAATATATTCTGAAAATTTTCTGAGTATTCTGAGTATTTTCTGAAAATTACAGTCTTCAGAAGTTCAAGTCCAATATCAACAAATATCTTCTTTCGTCTTCTCAACCTCCAACCCAAGCACTGTACTAAGTACTATAAGTTCTAATATCTCTCGTGTTTGGGGTTTACATAAAAAAAATAAATAATGTAATGCGTGGTAGGGGGGGGAATTCCAGTGTTTTAATTGTAAACAAATACCTTGAACATTCGAATTGCGCAGGTTGGCGTTAATTAGTTAATTTTATTATCTATTATAATTAACACAACTTTACAAACTGAACAGTATAACCTAATACGCTGCTCGACAAAATTAACAGAACAAAATGTTTTCCATGAATATTTTGTTGTGAAGAGTGGCGACGAAGGCGAATATTTGATATAATAGGCATCGTTGTATGCAAATTCCTAGTATCCAACAGAAATTGATCTACCACCTACACAGCATACATTATGAAAATTATTCGTGGCTCTAAAAACACGGGATGCGACCACATCATTTTATTCCCGTTTTTGGCTTGGTCAGGGGGACAGCCACTTCTCCAGTAATCAACATGACAAGTCATCGTCGTTTAGATGATTCTTTGAGATGGTGGGCCGTTGGAAAACTTGAAGCCGGGCAGACGAAGGCGGCACTTTGGCTTAATGTGTCGTGCTGTGTCATCTCGGAACTATGGAAGCAGTTTCAGGAGACAGAGACCATTACAAGAAGAGCTGGCCAAGGTCGCCCGACAGCTATGTCAACCAGAGTACGCCGCTATCTGGCTCTAACAGCAATACAGAATCCTACGATGTCCTCTCATCAAATGTCTCTACAGTTTGCTGGGGCCTCAGGTGAGGACATTTCCAAGTAGACTGAGTTAAGAAGGAAGGCTAAATTCAAGTGGACTCTACACAAGAAAGCCAGTGGTGTTTATCACCCCCGAAACCACAGCAGAGCTGGTTGAAACTAAATGAAACTGGTGGCCTGGAGCCCTGATAAATGTGGTACAGTTCTGTTCTCTAACGAGTCCAGTTTCAGCCTACAAACAGATACGAGACGTTATTTCATCTGGAGATAACGAATTCTCCCAAGTGCAACGAAAAAATGATCAAAGGCCATACCCCTCTTTTCTTCATGTTTTTGAAAGGGGTACCGTAACTGTGAAGAGGTACCGAGAACCGATTCTTAACCCTATGCGACTTTTAAGTGGTGCGCTTGGCTCAAATTTTCTTTTTATGCATGACAATGTCACTGCACATAGAGCTCAAGTGGCGGAGGAATCTCTTGAAACTGAAGATATCCAACGACTGCCGTGGCCCGCATAATCATAGATTTAAATCCGATTGAATGTGTGGAATGCCCTTCGAACATTAATCGTGATGTTCGACGCAATGTGAAGAAATTAGGCGCCAACTCGGTCGTCTGATGGGCGTTTATGGGAGCTTAAAGATCAGGGGAGGTTGCCCTCAAATGGCGTACCCATCAAGCTCTCAGCTGTCCAACTCAACGCCAAACCTCCTACATAAGCATCAGGCAACAGAGCAACAACCCCCCCCCCCCTAGAAAAAATGCCCTGGTCCCACTGGAGTTAGTTATTGTTGGCGACTCTATTGCCAAGGAAACGGGAACTACATTGTGCAAAAAGGATGTATGTAATAAGACCAGGATATATCTACAAAAATTGATGAAGTTGTGTAGCAGATGTCATCTTTTAAGGGCACAAAGGGTGACATTGTTTTACACGTTGGCATTAATGAGGTTAAGCGTAAGGGGTCTGCAAATTTACTTAACAGAGCAATGTTAAAAAAAAGTCGCGAGTTAGGATTAAATTTGTTCTGCAATTCTGTCCAGACACGATAGGAGGAAATATACGATGAGTCTTGTCAATCAGTTCGGCTCTGGAGAGATTGTGCAACTCATGGAGTAGAATTGTTCACAGCGTGGTGTTTGCTTGTTAACAGGAGATACTGCTTCTACAAGGATGGTGTATACTTAAACAGAAAGTGTGCAAGAATATTTGCTGATGCCATCGAGGCAGTGTTAGATGGATCGAATACACAGACTAATAGATGAATAATAGCCGCAGGCAGAGATGAAAGTGATTATTGCACTGCTTGTAAACGTGCAGCAGCCTGAAAAGCAAAGTGCAAGGGATTTCAAGGCCTGCAATTAGTCATCGTGGAACAAGTAAATACATGGGCTGTGTTAGAGTAACTAAGTGTAAGGAGAAGTACGTGTATATTTGCATGCACACCAATGATAATGGCATAGAAAATGAATGTGAAGTGCTCGTCATGTCATCAAATGCAGACATTGTTGGAATACGAATTTCTGGTATCACTGAGACATACGCGATGCAGAATTTGAATATCGAGAATACAATGTATATAGAAAGAACAGGCAAGATAAGGGGGGGAGGGAAGGTTACGCTATTAGTTAAAAAAAAAAACATAAAATCTAAGCAGTGCATCCAGTCGACATGGGTGGCCAGTACAACGTTGAGTCAATCTAGTGCGATAAAAATACTGGGAAAACAAAAATGAGATCGAGGGTGTATTATAGGCCTAATGAATCTGATGGATATTTGTGCAGAGAAATAGAGTGGGCCAATAAATCAGACTGTCTAATAATGAGGGATTTTAATTTCCCAGATATAGCCTGGAACTTGTGGACTGGTCACTCGCACACTAGCAAACTTTTGTGGATTTCTTAAATGACTGTTTTCTGCAGCAGCATGTTCGAGAGGCAATCAGAGGGAGTAATACTCTTGATCTGGTTATCAGCAGTGACCATTTGTGTATTAAGAATTTGCAGATAAAGGAACCACTAGGTGGAAGTGATCACAGTGTATTGGATTTACTTAAAGATGTACTACCATCAAGAGTAAAGGGAAGGGATTTTTAAAAGGTGACTACAGTGTTCTCAGAGAGTTTTTAAATTCTATACAGTAGGACCAACTAATTACTGTTACCAACAACAAATTCTAAATGGGAAGCATTCAAGATAGTAATCATAGAAGCTACTAGGCTTTTCTTACCGATTAAAAAATACTGTTCAAGGCTTAGACATAAATGGATGTCAGATAAACTAACGAGACTCGTGACGGAGAAGCAAAATGCATAGGATGCATATAATTTATCAGGCGAAACGGAAGCCTATAGTAGATAAAAACTAGTATGTAATCGAATCACAAACGAGATTAGGCAAGCTTAGGCAGATTATGAGAACTCTTTGGCAAAGAATGCAAGGAAAAATAGCCGAGATTTCTTTAGTTATGAAAACATTAGAAGGAAGGGAGTGAACAAGATTGGTCCCCTTGATATCGATAGTTCAATTATTAATGATCCTGCTTAGGTTTCTGACAAACTGAATGACTATTTTGCATCTACATTCACGTATGAAGAATTCTTTAGAAAGGTGGATGCCAGAAATTTATCAAATTCTAACAAGGAACTAAATAATTTGGTAACTGAGAGGAAAGTGGAAGAGAAACTGTTGAAGTTAAACATAAAAGACAACTTGGGTGGATGGGATCTATCCATTTATAATAAGGGAAACAGAAACAATATAAACAGACTGTTAGGGAAAAAATATCAGAGCATCTTTGGATTTAAGGGAGGTCCCTGTGGACTGGAAATGTTCGAATATATCCCGGATTCACAAAAATCAAAGGGTGACACGAGCAATTACAAACCTGTTAGTTTAACTTCTGTTAGGAAAATAATGGAGTCACTGGTTAAAGAAGTAACGCAGAATCGTCTATACAGGAGTGCAGTTATACTTCCGATACAAAATGGGTAAAGTAAATCTTGTCTGACTAATTGCACTGGATACTACGATGCAGTCACAAAGGAACTGGAGAAAAAAATAATTTTGATATCATATACTTAGATTTCATGAAACCCTTTGATACTGCTGCGCATAAAAGACTGCTGTACAAATAAGAAGAGTGTAGGGTGAAGGGCATGTTACTGCTATGAATTAAGGTATGGTTGAGTAGTAGAAGACAGAGAGTGGTTATCAATGGAAACTGCTCTTAGTAGACTAACGCTATTAATGGATTTCCCAGTTTCAGTGTTCGGACCAATGTTGTTTTCTGTATTTATCAATGATATTGATAAAGGAATATCAGGCTTAATGTCCAAGTTTGCAGATGATACAAAGGTTGGCAGGGTGGTGGTTAATGACCGTAATGGCGGTATGCTTTTGCAACAGGATCTAGAAAAATTAGGCAGATGGGCTGCGAAATGGCAATCGAAGTTTAAATTAACAAATGCAAAGTACTGCATGTGGGTAGCAGTAACTGCAGAGTATCGTACCAACTGTGTGGTACTACACTTAGGACAGTGGAAAATTGAAAAGCCCTGGGAGTAATTGTGCAGTGAGATATGAAGTTCTTTGCGCAGTGCAGAAAGGCTGCCAGGACAACTCACGGAGTTTTGTCGATGATATGCTGTATGTACAAGGATTTTATTACCAGGAATACGGAGATAATTATTCCATTGTATAAAGCAATGGCCAAGCCGTACTTTGAGTACTGAATACATGTCTTGAGGCCTTATTTGATGGAGGAAGTAGAACTACTGAAATAGGTACAATAAAGGGCAAATAGATTGGTGAAGTGAATAAAAGGGTACTTTTACCAAGAAAGTTCTGTAAATTGCATCATCTGGAGACTAGGCACCCGCAAGGTGATCTTTTTGAGGTGTTTAAGGCTTTGAATGGATTGAGCAAGCTCAATGCCGATGGGACTCTTCCTCTTTCTCACACCACGCACACGAGGGGACATAAATTCAAAATAAGGAATGACGGTTGCCGAATAGATGTGCGGAAGTTATCTTTTAGTCAGCAGGTGGTTGATTGTTGGAACAAACTTCTATCTGTGATTGTGGAAGTGTATAGTTAAATAAATTCGAGGAAAAAGCAGACAAATCATTGGAGCGAATGGACAGGTGAAAATGGGAAAAGTATTTTTGGCCCATGCTGTATAACTTTGCTTTCTTGCATCATTTGCTACTACTAATACTAATCCCAGAGAATCTCTGATTCATGGAATCACCTATCTAATGGCTAAGGATAAAACCATCGGAAACCCGACGAAGTACAGACCGATCACCTGTCTCCCAACAATGTACAAGATCCTGACCAGCTGCATAACTAAGGATATCAGACCAAAACACCAGAGCAGAGCAGCAGAAGGGATAAAAAAATGAGCAAAGGATGCAAGGAGCAATTGATGTTTGACGAGGCATTTATGGAGTTAGTGTCATCACACCAAATGATAAAAGTATTGTGGTTTGGTCTTTTTTTTTTTGCAAAAATTCCGTAATTGCGACACACCCTTGTGCCCTCGCTGTAGTTCTTACAATGCCACGCAATATGATACAATAAATAAAATGTAATTGAGCAATCTGGATAAGCCTTCTTGGCTTATCCAGATTGCAATGGTTGTTAATGTTATTGTCACTGGAACTTGTTAGTCTGTTTCATGGACGTGATATTCTTGGTTAAATGAGCGAACAGCGAAGTGTGAGAAATAGAGAGATTTTCTATTTTTCTATTCTTCTGTTCAAACACCTATAAATAACATATTTTTCATATTGTTCCTTAGGCAAATAGACGGGGGTTGCGAGCAGGAAAATGTTGCACCCCCCCTGCTCTAGACAAATGCAAGACTCATGGATTGGATCAGAGAAATCCAGTCAGCAGAAACTACCAGACGAAACCTGGTGAAGAGATTGAAGGCACGACAAAGGGAGAAACCTAAAGATACCGGATTACAAATGCCAACCCCAGGCCATACTAGAGACCCTTACTCACAAAATATACTGGGACCGTGCCATAATAACGGATAAGATGATCCCGCACAACACACCAGACATAATCCTTACTGACAAGAAGGAAATGGCTACCTACCTGATCGGTATAGCGATAACCAACTCCAACAACCTCTAGAAAATTTACCAGGGAAAGACCAGGGAAGTACACAGACTTAAGACAGGAAGTCAAAGAAATGTAGAATAAGGAAGAAGTAATGACCATTCCGATAACCGTGTCAACCATCGGCATGGTACCAAAGCACCTCTATAAGAATGTAGCAGAAATAGGCCTCCCAGAGAACACTAAAATGGAACTAGAAAAAGAAAAAAATAATAATAATCCACTTTAACCATTTAATGTTATTCTTTCTAATAATGATTAAATCATTCAAATAATTTCTAATAAAGTTATATCGGTGCTAATGAGTAACTGCATATCCTCTCAGTTCTTTACAGTACTCAGCTTCTTAAATAAAGACCCTTGCGGTACAGTCTATATTTCTGCAATACAGTAAGTTAAAAACCCCATTCTTCATTAGTTTTAACTGTAATTACATCAAGAGTAAATTTCTGGTTTCTTTCGTTCTAACTTTTAATGTGAGCCTTCACTTCCTGTACCTTTTAATTCAAGTCCAGACCTCTCATGCACAACATGCCCTCAACAATTATTTCTGAAACCAAAATAGCCTCAATTCAAATTCTTAAACGGTAATTCCTGACATAATTTGAATAATTCTAGAGTCTAAACAGGAGCAGCTGTACTCTGAAGCCCTACTGAGAATACACTTTCCCATGAGCATCCTCCTCCTAGGTAACCGCGCAAACTCTTTACCCTTCACTTTAGCACGAAAGGAACAGGGGATTAATGCAGGATGCTTTGCTATTCGGTTGTCTATTCTGCTAACCGTCTTCACCTTTCAGCTGGTAATGATAAAGTGGTCTTATTACCAAAAAAACAGCCTTCGATTTCCATAAGTTTATCAAACAGGGATTGAAAGGACGTAAACTATCTTATCCATCATTTCGTTGTTCGTATCTGGTATTTTCTGACGAATAATATCGAATCTGGTACACGTTTGTGGATAAGCAAATATTTCAGCTTAAAGCTGGTATAATCGGAAAGGAATTAAAAACAAACTTCCTTTGAGTAGCTCATATCACAAGTACTAAAACTTTAGCATAGAGTATTACATCAAGATTTATATATTGTATTAAATCCACGAATTGTGTGTTTGTATCGTACGTGAGGAACCGAGAAATGCAGTACTTCTCTTGGTTTTGACCATTACCAGAATGTAATCCAAGTTATTTTAAATTAATGTATTGTTCCTTTGGCGTTGAAGCTTATTTCAAAGGCAGTGATCGCTTCTAGTTCATTAACAAAAAAAACTCAGTATTTTTCTAATATTGGAGTTCCAACCTCCTAAGAAGTTCTCCCAAAATATTCTGATGAAAGTAGATGGAGAAATTCCAAACGGATTATTCTTTTTTCAAGCAAGATAATTTCTGTGTAGGTTCATAATTTTGTATATTTATTCTGTCTATTTTTACCACAAGATGACTTTCGTTTCTCTGTAATTGCGATCTTCCTCATTAAGGCTATTACCTTTCTTATACAAATACCGTACTTCCAGATCTCGTGTTGCTTCTGAATGGTTTTACCTTCCCTTCAATCTCGTGCATTATCCTACATATTAGACTTGACACCAGTAAGGCAGATCATTGATTTGGAGTCAGCTACGAACCTGCCTACTGAAATAGAGTATTTCATTCTGTGTCACTGTAACCTTAGGAGGGTAATTATTTTTGTTATCATTGTTTTGGGCGGATTTTAGATTTTCCTTCGAAAAAAATTTTATAAGTAAACAGGCAAACATCTCAGAGTCCGTCATGGCAGTCGTTCCCTTTTCCCTTCACCAAGGACACGAGCCTCATTGTGATGCCGATCGATACAGCTACGTGATTGGCTGATTTTCCACCCTCCCAACAATTTTGCGTGTTCCCACTTGCTTTATCAACGCGAGCACGAGTGTCCGCGCGCCTGCTCGCAGGGCGGCTTTATACAGCGTCGGAGCTGTTTATGGTGATGCGCTCTTGTCTGTTGAGCGCGTGCCCCTGCAGTGCCAGAGCACACAGCTGATGCAGTCTCTATAAGAACACCAGGGTTCGATCACGATCGAACATTCGAGAATCCCTACTTCTCCATTATTTCCATCGTCAACCTTTGCCGTACACCGTTCGGAAGTGGTAAGTGTGCTCTGAAATCTCTGTTTTTAAGTAATTTGAAGCCCCCGAGAAGGAGGGGGATTAGTAGCTTCCCGCTTGTAATTTGGTTAAGGGAGCTAAATGTTACGGAGATTAAGTGGGCTAATAGCAGTCGCCATTTTCTTTAGTGTCTGAAATCACAACAGGTCCTGCTCGTTCTGTGTTTTGAGCCCTTTTGATGTGTCGTGTGTTCCCATCCCATCCCCTTTATGTTTTAAATTCTACGCTGTCTAATTTCGAGCAATGTGTCTGTATTACGTATCGCAAGTTCGGGATTAACCGTGGATGATAAAGAAACTCTTCAATTCTGTGCTTTCTAGAGAGGATAAATATTTTGTTGTGGTTGGTAAATGGGTGGCCTGTCTGGCAACCACTTTGCAGTGATCAACGGAAACGAAAAAATGCTTATTATTGAATTTTTTTGGATGAAAAATATGTCAGGGATGAATCAGAATAATTTCACCTTTACACTCTGTGGAAACTCAGAGTTTAAGAAAAAACGTTGTGAGTTATAAATGAAACTGATGATACTATATGTTTTTATTTTAGTGAGGTGTGTATTTGGGGAACGAAGGGAGTGAGTACCAACAGGGTCATCTGAGCAAGTGTATTTTTGGAAAGCAAAAATGGAACCCTGGCTGTCTAGTAAATTGATAAAATTATTGATTCGATCAGGTTGAAGGTCGTTTATTCTAGAAGCTAATTATTGCTAACAGAAAATACTGGACAGCGAGAGAAGATTTACAGATTCGACAAATGACATCGAGTTATCACATAGGAACATTCGGAAAGCGAAAGAAACGAATTTCTATTCAAATTTTAATCCTAACATTCATTAATTTTAGTTGCAACCACTCCCCTATATTGCACAGTGATTTTTGTGGAAAAGATTTGGATGGATCTTTTTCTGCACCATGTATCGTTAGCCTCTTGCTGAACTGGGCTTGGCCATTAGGATGATTAGTCAGTAATATTAGTCTCCGTTATCACAAACCTTTCTGCGTTTTTTGTCCTAGGTTGCCCTATTTTTATGCTACTAGAATGTTTTTTGAATAATTCGTTAACGTTTTTCTAAACATTTCACTAGGGGGGGGATCCAGAATCTTTACTCGGATTATAAGAAAATGAACTCATTCATGTGATTCGGTTAGATAATCCAGAAATGTAATAGCACTCCTGCCTCAAGGTTTCGATACCTACTGAGTTACTAAAAGTTAAAAAATCGAATTGCCCACCCCTCTTGAGACTGAGAAATGCATAACCAACTTATCTTCCTATCTTCAGAAAAGATAGGAGCTTGTCCTTGACAACAGTTCGCCACAAATTCATTATTTTGTTCATCACGTAATTACGAATATTGAAAATTTAAAAGTTTATACCTCAGTTATGGATATTAATGTTATTCATCAAATTAAGACGATGAGGCATAGTGGTTATTTTTAGATGAGTCTAAAATCTTAACTGTACATTGAGTCGGTAATTCGGAATTCATCTTCTGAATTTATGAGTAGGAAAGTTTTGATTTAGACCAATTATTTGCTTACAAGGCGAGAAGGAGTTTCGCTTATTATCCATCCAAATAGATATTATACCTTCTCTGAAATCATTCTTCAATCACATCTTTGGATAAAATTGGGGTGGTTAATAAGATGCGGAATGACTACAGATTGCTGTAATGAAACTTATCTCTAGAGGTTATTACAAGGTAAGGAAGCATTTGGAACAGAATTGTCGTAGGAAAGAAATTTATATCCACAATTATGAAAACTGGAAATGACCATTAACTGGTTTACTGAACTGCATTATTGATGATCTAGTTTTGATTCATCTTACGGAGTAACCTGGTTTGTACTGCGAACCGATTCTCAGAGTGGCGGTTGAGATAGAAAGTCTGGATTGTCATCCAAGCAATAAACTTTGTTGGATGCAGTCGACCATTTTCATTGCTGGTTAAGGATTTTCTACCGAGATCGTTATGCATGGGTGTAAAGCCCTTTGCACAGAAGGTACTGACTGCTGCCGGAATAAACCAGCATTACAGTCGTGTGCTTAAAGCAACGCCATCATCCAGTGCCATCTAAAAAGGTAATTGGTGAATGACATCAAAGAAGTTACGGGCTTAAGAGGGGTGATGTAAACCCGCTCACTCTTCTCTTGGAAATAAACCATAAAACACGATCTGGCCGCCAACGGCCGGCCCTAGAGAGTAACATCATAATTTAGAGCACTATTTTCAGCTTAGTCTCTTTGTTTATGGATAAATCGTTTAATGAATAAGGTATATGTTTTATCTCCGCTCTAAAAATATTCCATAGCAGAAAAGACCTTGACTTTAGAAAATATTAATACTAAGGCTGATTTTAAAGTATTATCCAGCAATGTCTTTACTGAGAACCCACAGGAGCAGCTGTACTCCTGGAGTATATTAATATTCTTTCTACGCAACGAGTGCATCGTTTTTTTTTATTTGCAATCGCAGAACAGGCTGTATACAGATATAAGTAACAATAATATATGGATATAAACAGACAGTCCAGAAGACACCGTTGATATTGTGGCCGGTGTGATTATCGGCTTGGTGGAATCAGTAACCAGTCCTTGTCCTGATATCCATCAAATAAATGTTCTAAGAAAGAAATACAAGTCCGACCCTTCTCACTGAAGGTATAAACTGGTTCATTCACAGGTTTTAACTATTCAGCCCTTCTGGTACAGCTTGGTGCATCTACTGGAACAACGAAGGGACAGATTTGTCAATTAGCGCTGTCTTTGTCTCCTCTATTTGCATCATGTGCCTCGCTCCGTTATAGATGAGGTGCCAGCTTGAAAAAAAAAAGGAATAATGTTGTTTAAAGAGGTACTGGATTATAATTTGTCACATGGCCAAACACTGATTAATGTATAGCTTCTATCGTCATAGTCAAACTCCAGTACATCTGGTCACTCCTCTGAGATTGGTCCAAAACAAAACTACAGAATCAGAGTATATAAAATAAAAATTTACAGTTCTTGCACTCGGTGGAATAGTTTCAATTTCAAAAATAACCGCTTATAATTTATGAAAATTTATTTATTCATTTAGTTTCATAAATTCATAAAATAATAGATATTTTAAAAGAGTTCCTAGATATTAGCCACAAGAGACCCCGAATTCTGCGCGAAGCGACTACTTCTGATTTTTAATATAAAAATGTGTTCTTGAGAAAGAACCGTACAGGCCTGAAACATTATTGCATTTGCACATACATTCTACACTTACTCGAAGGATTATCTAGTTTCTGCGCGATTTTTGTTTGTTCTTTGAGAGCCCCAAACTATGTTCCCAGTAGCATTAGGAGGGAGGAAAGTAAGATCAGGGGTGAAATTCTGGGAAAATTGGCTTGCACTGAACCCGGAACAACGTAATTTAAACTAGGAGTTTCCCTCTGGTCCGGACTTTATCCCTCCCTTTTTATCTATCACACGTTTCAAAGAGTCGCTCGCTGTGCACGAGCAAGCGGTGAGTCATTGTAATCAGTGCTGGGTAGTCGGCACAAGTTCAGTCCTTGTTCACGAGGGGTAACTTTTTTTTTTATTCGTAGAATACGTGAATTGGGCGCTGTGATTCATCACTGTGTGGAGGGTTAGAATCCGACTAGGAGAACTGTGGAAGCGTCGTAGAAAGCAAACACAAAGCAGTTTAATTTTACCCACGCGAACAAGAATTTCCTCTCGTATGCTGTGTGGCGTGTTCCTGGTTCGCTAATCGGGATTTCCAATCTTATTCTTCACATCTGCACTTTTTTTGTACCGCACATTTTAGATTTCATCTAAAGTGTACAGTACACAGTCAGGAAAAGACAACAAAATTAAAGATGTACACTGTACATCGTTAATTTTATAAAATTAAAGATGTACTCTCGCGTAATCGCTATCAGTCATTCTAACTTCTACTGGAAGAATGGACACGCAAAAACTTATCAATACGCGCTGTCTAAAATACTAAAAGTAGCATGATGTTAAATAGAGAATCATTGCTAAACATAATGCAAATGAGCTATTGCACGAGACCAGCAATGTAATTAAAAGTCAGTGTTTTAATTAAAAATCTACATAAAGTATTATCGATGGCACTGAAGCCAATGAGTCTGTCACCAATTAGAATAAGTCCACAGAGGATTTAGACAAAGAAACTTTTGAAGGGTTAATGAATGCACGGGAATTACAATGAGGAATCGGAGTAGTCATCAATCATGGAAGTAAAGAGAACAGTCCAGCTCGCCCCAGTTTAGATAAATGCTTTACTGATAAGCAGTTTGAAAATAAAAAGATAAAAGTCGGATAATTGCATGTAGCATAAAATAGAAATTCATTAACATTGTGAAACCTTTCTAGAAAAATCCAAAAAAGTTTTGCATTTATGGTGAAAGGAATAAGACACGAGGTGGTTAATTGGAGATGACATTTTTAGAAAACGTACTAAAATACATCTTCCTTTAAAGGATGCTTTTGTGCAATACGAAGGAGATAAGAAGAGAAGCCATGTTAAAACCATCCCAGAAATTTCAAAGGAACTAATAAGCCATTTAAGACTTATTCTATACATATGGGAAGGAGAAATATTTAAGCGAAAACCAGCTAATAAATTTAGAGAGTAAATAGAAGTATAATAAGAATTTAGCGATACTAATCATACTTCTGTTGGTTAATAACTTTGGTTTAATTCTAATAATGTTTCCCCTGTAAATGTTTCTCTGCCGGAATACACCATATCATTCCTGTGAAATCACCGCACTGCGTCAACTTAAAGTTTAATTATTTAGACTACATTAACGCGGTTTGAAATTCTTAAATTTATAAGAATCCCAGAAATTGCCTATCTAATGCAAGATTTCGGTTCATGAAATCTGGGTGGATGAAAGATACCTCTTCGTCATCGATTAAAAAATATGTTCGTTGTAATGGAGGCCAAATTCAAATATAGCTCTCATATCATAATTTTATCAGCGATTGTAGAAGGTTGTATCGAGTCACGCAGAGTGTATTACAATACCCAAAGTTTACATTGACGCAAATAGTTATTCTTACACACGCAACGTACTTTTTTCTACGTGCGTGTGAGAAACAGAATGAAAGAAACGAATCGCCGGATCCTTCCAGGGGTTTTTATACGGAAACCTACCAATTACCAATGAAAACTCTAAAATAATTACATCAATGAAATTATTATTATATTTCTGTAAATTCATTATTAGATGACTGAATTATTAAACTTAAAACGAAGTTCTGTTTTTGGCATATTCTTGATTAACAGAACACCTCTAAAATAGACTCTAAAACACTGCAATTAACAGAACATCTAAAAGGAAACACGAAACTGTCACAATTGTGAATATCCTTCAGAACTTGGGAAATCAGTGCATAATCCAATCGTATGCGATTGTTTTGACATCAGTTCAACTATGCTATGAAGTAATGAAAGTCTAGGTTGGGACTCTAACAACGTACTCTTGAAGCGTAGAACAACCAATATGATTGCATCTGCAAATTTAGATATTATTTTCGAGCGGTTTAAAGATAGCTTAGATGTGTGTTAAGCATCAAAGCAACTAAGGCCATCAGGCGCCAATACACTGTATCTGTAATTCAGATTATTCCTCAGTCGGTTTTCTGTTTGCTGGATGAAAATCCCAGTTTCTGGGATTAAAAGGCCATGCAACCATCGTCTGAAAGTCGAGGGTTCCATGGACCCTTTCTCCCAGAAGTTCTGGTTATCTAAAGATGTAAATACAAAATTATTCACATCTTTAGATAACCAGAACTTCTTTGTGAATTACTGCATTTCGGGATGTTTTCAAAAATCTTAATAACTAAGGCGTCATACTTTAAGTGATGTATAATAAATGACCCTATCTCAGGCTGTGTGTAGCATACAAATATAATACCGTGACCAGTTATGACGAATGGCGTGTCATAATAAATTCAATTTTATAAGCGACTACATACAAAATTGACTACCAGCATGAATGCTAAGAAGCAAAATTAAATGTTGGCTGGAAGTTAACTCCAAAAGTTCCGACGACTTAATTTATGAAAACAGCGAAATGGAAAAGATCTTCGGTCAAATTATTCTGCACAGTGACATGAGGCATATTCTGTCATCTTGCATTCATTGTAAGTCTCGCTGGTTGATGTCTACTTTGACGCCATTCCTAGATGATGTTCGATAAGTCAAAGCATCGCATATTTGTGATGCTCAAAGTATCACAAATATATGATGCTTTGGAATTACATTCTCAAGGAAAAGTGATTCGTCATGGAGGGCATATGGCGAAAGCGGCAACTAATTCAGTAAGCGATCTTTTTATGGGTCCTCCGTGCGTCTAATATGCGGTTGGCATTCAAATTGTAAACTTGTAGTAGCAGAGATATTTAAGACTTCAGTTAAATAAAGAATGATTGAAATTTATAAATGATTAGAGGAGAAAACAAGAAAGAACTAGAGGAATTTTACTGTGAATTCAATGATAAGCTACCTTGTGAGGAAGGTGCTCTGCAGAATGTCAAATTCTGGTTTGGTATTCTGCAGGATGATGTAAAAGAAAAGATGATGTAAAAGAAGGATGATGTAAAAAAAAGTTAGGAATTATTGATACGTACGAGTTTTGACGGTTACCATTTTGAATCAGTATCCATCCATTAATAAAGTTCTGTTTGTTTAAAATAAATGTGCTCATTATTGAATACCTATAACTGGGTAAATTGGCAATACAAATACAGAAAAATGTATATACTTATCCCCCATCACGTTATCACTTGGATAAAGTCTGATAAACTGTATGCGATTACCATTTGTTGATTCGAGAGGTACTCTCTTTGAGAGATGACGTTGATGAAAGCCTTAATGGACATAAACAAAGCAAATACCATTAAATAGTAAAAGTTTTACGCAACTGGAAACAAATTCTCTTTCTCACCATTTACACTCGATCAATGAAGACGAGTTAAGTGGCACATATTCTCCTCGGATAACACAGGATGACGCTCCCACGAGAAAGAATCCATTCTGGTGGACGTGTTTTCTGTCTTGTCCAAGTCTTCGAAGCACCTTGCCTATTTGGATAAAAGCTTTCTTAGTTTTCCATCCATTATCAGATTAGAACTTGAGCACGAAAGTGCTTTTGGATAAGAAATAGAGGTTTTCTGAGATTTTATTACTGAACACCACTCACCGTATTATTAAAGCCTGATTTATATATAATCTTCCTCTTTCCTCTCATGTCTGTTCTCTACTGAACGGGAGAACAAGCGCAAAATTAAAAATATGCCATTCCTGATATTAAGGCAATAAAACCACTGATGGGATAAGTAATGCCTCAGTGTGGTATGCTGTAGGTTCAATTATACTGAAAAAGGTGGCAAGTGAGTGCATCCAACCATTAGTAATGCTAATGAGATCAACATCATTAGATTTAAGGAGTAATCCTTTGGACTGGAAAAGTGTCAACGTTCCCCAGTCCTGAAGGGAGTAGCCAAAGAAGTGGTGGCCAGTTACAGATCAGTGAATTTGATTTCTTTGTTAGTAAGACCAGAGAATCAGAGGTTGAATATGTAACGATGGACTATCTAGACAACAACTGTATCTTAAGTGTATCTCCGCATGGTTTCATGAAGGTAGATCTTGCCTTTCTAATCTGATAAATTAGTAAGATGAAGTTATAAAGCACTGGATTGGAAAAACAACTTTGACATTATATATCTACATTTCAGTAAGGCTTTTGATACAGTTCTTCATGGGAGGTTGTTATATAAATGAGAACATGTAATAACAGGGGAGATTCATTAGTGATTAGGGGTTGGAAGGAGAAAGGGGACAGTTTTAAGTGGGTATTTTTCAGGGTGGACTGAAGTGACAAGAGCTTTAGGGAACAGTTTTCGGACTTGTTTCTTATCTTCCTAAA
Organism: Mastigoproctus giganteus; assembly: GCF_048544385.1. NCBI lineage: Eukaryota > Metazoa > Arthropoda > Arachnida > Uropygi > Thelyphonidae > Mastigoproctus > Mastigoproctus giganteus. The sequence continues at coordinate 209,584,382 of NC_143583.1, forward strand.
TGACACTGACGATGCAACACTGGAGAAGCTGTGAAAGTTTGCTGACGACTTAAATTTTAGGAGAGGGGGGGTTAAAGATCTGAATCAAACTATGCTGCTTCAAAATGATTTGGACTGACAACAAGTATAGTTTGAAAATTGGCAGCAGAAGTTTAATGCTGAAAATTGAAAAATATTTCACTTGAAGAAGGGAACCAAGGAGTATCTTATAGTTTAGGGGAGATAAATTAAGATTTCTAAGATAAGAAAGGCACTTGGCGATCATGACACAGAAAGACAAAGTTCAACATGCAATGTAAACAAGCAGCAAGGTGGGCACATGTGATCAATTGCATATCTATGATTTATTGGAACTTTGCATAGAGAGAAAGAAAGAAAGGTTATTATTTATCCCTCTTTAATAAGATGGTGCGATCGCACTTGGTTTACTCTACCTACGTCTGAAGACCGTATGAAGAAAGATAGAGCGTCTGGAGAAAGTGCAAACAAGGGCAACTGGGCTAGTTGAGAGCGGTTAGCGTTATCTCTATAAGGGAGCAGTTTAGAAGATGTGGTCTGCAAAGCTTAATTGGTACTCTGGAGGGATTTGATTAAAGTATATTAGTCCGTCGGGGGAGTCTGCACGAGTAGCACAGTGGAATCGTCGCCATCTTCCCGACACAGGGTGGAAAAGGCCCAGGTTTGAATCCTGTCGATAACGCGAGGAACTTTAATGGACTTTTTTTTTTCACTCTGTGGCTGAGTTAGTCAGACTTAGGCGTAGATAGCAAGGTTCCCCCATCCCAGAAACTGGGTTCTTTTCGTCCAGCAAAACAGGCAAATCGACCAGAGAACACACGAAATTTATAGACACAAATACAGGTATATGTAAGAAATTACCGGTGATCCTAATATAACAGTTTAGTTCGTTAGTAGTCCGATAGGGGATAAGTAAAATTAAAGAAAGAGTAATATTCTCGGTAATGAGTGAGAGAAGAACCAAGGGTACAGCAGCTGTAAAATCTTAGAACGGACTAGGTATTATGAAGTTTGCCTTCAAACAGCGCGTTGTGGAATAAGTTGTAAGTGTGGCCGAGGCAGAGAATTTGGTTAACATTAAGGAAGATATTTAAGCTATCAGCTTCCACAATGACAGATGGAAGTTTGTTCCAGCAATAAGCCACCCTAAAGCTAAATGAAAATTTCTGCACATCTATTCTGAAACTGTCTTTCCTAAATTTGAGTTTATGCCCCTCAGGTTTGTAATCTGAGCAAGAGAAAAAATCCCATCAGCATTGAGCTTGCTCAAACCATTCAAGGCCATATACACTTCAATCAGATCACCTCGCATTTGTATAGTCTCCAGATGCTAAATTTGCAGAACTTAAGCCTTTCTTGGTAAGAGCACCCCCTTTGTTTCCCTCACCCACCTTGTTGCCCTTGTAGATCCTACTGCAGTAGTATACTGTGATTAACAATCCTACCAACCTTTGCATCATCTGCAAACTTCGACATCATATCTGATATGCGTTTCAATATCGTTGATAAATATACAAAACAACAATGGGCCCAACACCGAACCCTGGGGGACATCACTAATAGCATTAGTCCACGAAGAGCAGTGTCCATTGATTACCACTGCCTGGCAGAATAAGTTAGTATCCTTACACCATAAGTCATTTACAGTAAGTACTAATACTAAAATAGCAATAATAATAGTCAATAAAAATATTGAACATCGGTGTCAATGCTGCTCATGCTTTTGGTTAGAAACTTCACATTTTAAGGTTTTTTTTCTTATAAAGTTTTCTTATCTATGTATAATCGAAACATCAATATATCCGATATTATATTAAATAATTACCCTGGTGAAAGCATTTAATATCCATTTGGAAATCCACTCCATTCACCAAGTGGCAGTTGTCTCTCTCTCTCTCTCTCTCTCTCTCTCTCTCTCTCTCTCTCTCTCTCTCTCTCTCTCTCTCTCTCCCCCCCCCCCCACTGCAGGTTTTATAATTAGGCAACAATAATTAATTACAGCTCTACTGATTAAAACTTTCATACAATCAGTGTCAAAGAGTTTTTAGAATTAGTACAACACTTTAATCACTGAATTCGGTTAATGCAGATTCTCAAGGCAATTTGTCAATAAATTAATTAAAGGTTGAACTCTTATGCAGAAAAATTAGCTACATCTTTCAGACATATGCGTTTAATTCTGTTTATATAGGAAGCTTTTCGCAGGAGAAATATATAATAAACTTATACCTGAATTTGGCTTCAGTTTCAACTTTTAAAATTAATATAAACAAAAAATTGACCATCCCATACAGAGTGTTCTCTGGTTGACATTGATGGTAATGGGGCTGAAAAAAGTCAGATTAATTCACAGAGAACATAACTGTTCTCTCTCCACCTAAGATGGCCTCGTGGGTAGCATAGTTGGTGCAATCATCGCCTTCCCCACACAAGATAAAAAAAAAGATTTGAGTTCAAATCCAATCGATGACGAGGAATTTTTATGGGTCTTTTTTCACAACGGCGAAGTTGGTCTCAGGCGATGGGTTCTTTCTTTAACTCGGGTTTTTCGTCCAATAAACAGCAAATCGACCACAGACACACGAAATTTATGGATACGCTATCTACACAATATGGTCTTCGTTGCTGATGTGCCCAAACCCCTACGAACAACAAAAACCATCTAAGACATGCTGGTTACAGCCTCTATTAAAGAGGCCTTTAAAGAATTCCTCAATTCTCTCACAGGATTCAAACTCACACCTAATTCAAACCCAGACCAGTAACAAGCAGAGAAACCACTTGTAGAGGAATGGGTTGTTTCCACGGGTGATGTTTTGATTTTGATACATTTCCTTAGAGAATGTATTCTCTAAGGAAATGCCATTTCCTCAGTGGAAAAAATCAGCAGTCTCAACACTCTCATTTCAATTATACGAACCATTAAGTTCATATTTCTGTAACTCAAGAAGGTTGTAGTTGGTTACCTCAATCAGGGATAAGGACTGAAATCAAATCCAGTATTGAACAATTGAAAGCTATCCTACTCATCAGTCATGATCTGAGGGCAGTGCATCGCCTTAATCAGTCTTATAACTGCATTTAAATCTTATTTTAATTGAACCTTAGCTCTATATTTCAGAATTTTAAAATTGGTACCCCTACATAACAGAAGAATCATAGGAAGGCATCCAGAAGAGCGTTGTTACGTCGCACCTATGCCTTGTAGGTTTAGCTTACCTGTTTCTTTACAGTTTACTGTGAGGAGTAAGTGTCACAACGGTGGTTCTCAACGCAGATTTTACTGCAACATGGGACTATAAAGAGGATTTAATTATACAGCGAATGTATAATCAAGCACGAATTTCCAAGGCAAAATATAGGGGTCCACTTGTACCACAGAACGTAGGGTATTTTAGCGAAGAAGCCAAAAATCATATGTCCGATTTACAGGGCGTTAATCCCCCTGTAAACGTAGCTTTTCCGCATATTTATAACTTTTAGGGCGAAGCTTAATCGCACAATCAAAATGCAGCCTTGAGCTGCTCATTCAGATTAATAAATAAATCTTATTTCTCGCATGCTTGAAATTTAACAAAAAAAAAAAGACCTTAACTAGCAACCTAAAGCTACCATCTTGTTGCATGGGAAATATGAATGGGACAAACACAAACGGCCCTACAGAAAGGTTTGTATGTACACAAAAGGACTACCTATAAATCTGCATCTGTAACAGGGCACATTCGGCTGTTAAAAGGGAATTTACTGCAACGTGGGATTATATATGATCCGAATGATGGCCAAGGTGATGTGATGAGATGAGATGAGCGTTTTTAGAGAATATCCGTACGAGGATGTTTTAGATAAGAAGAAGAAGAGATTATTTCAAATAGCATACAGGTTGTTAGATCAACCGGATCTTACTAATTCTTGATAGAAGTCCGCGACGCTGTAGGGTGGTAACTAGGGCATACAATACCGGTCAAAATCTTAATACCGGTATTTCGGTATTTTTAATTATGAAACCGGGATACCGGTATTCCAAAAACAAACGTTTTTCTCGATAAATTTTGATGACAGTTAGGTGCAATAAAATAAGTAAAAAACAAGTACTGTAATTACTTAATTCAAGTTTTAAATAAACATTTATTGCAATAATAAATATTCTGAAAAAAAATCAGTAAAATACAGTTATTCTAAAAACAAAAAAATACATATTGTTGCTGCAAAGTTTAGTTATGTTTAAACATCCACACTACCTGTCCGAATAAAGTGAGCTCTTAAGAAACATAAGCAATCAATAGCATGATCGTTTAAAATGGATCTAATTTTGGTACATATTTGATTAGAGGCAGAAAACGCCCTTTCGGATTCTATTCTGGCACTTAGATAATCGTAGACGATCTCAGTCCATATTTTCTAGGCTTTGAACATTTTTAGCAAAAATAGTTAAAAGTATTTCATTAATTTCTGACTCAAGTTCATCTTTTAAAATCTCATTGGAGTCAGGCAATTTCTTATTTTGGAAAGAATTTGAGGAACACTGATGTTCTGTCCCATGTTGGTCTTCCATGGTTGAATTATGTTCATCATTTTCTGAAGGAGAAAGACGTTTTATTCAGCGAAGTATAATTTTCACTATAGTATCTTTACTGAGTCTGGAAGAGATCAAAGAGTGGAGATGAGGAATAACGAAGAGACCAAAGAGTGCAGTTAAGGAATTCTTCACATATATAAATGCAAAGAACAGAAGGACAAATCAGATCGGACGCATGTGTAATTGCGTGGGATAGTATTAGATACCCCAACTGATGTTGCAGATGAACTCGCCAGTTACTTTGCTTCGATATTTACAGAAGAAAAACCCTTCAAGTCAATGAGAAATTATGGGAGTGAAGTCGAAAAAAATGTAATTAATGATGCTGAAATTTCATATGTTGATTTAATGAGAAAACTTTTGCGCCCACAGGCGAGTAAGGCTCCTGTGGTTGATGGCATATACCCTATAATCTTAAAGGAGGCGGCAAGTGAGTTATTGAACCATTAAGGCTAGTTATGAGAGCATCACTGGACTCAGGTGAGATTCCGCTGGATTGGTGTAAATTGGAACATAAAGGCGGTTCTAGGAGTGTAACGGTAAATTACCGAGCAGAGCCAGTCTAACTTCAGTAGTAGGGGAAAATCATGGAGGCAATGCTCAAGGGTGGGATTCAGGATCATTTAGATGGAAATGGAATTCTGTAGGATACACAACATGGTTCTGTAAAGGGAGAATCCTGTTTAACAAATCTGGTTAGCCATTTTGACAGGTCACTCGTGAGCTGGATTTAGGGGATATTTTCGACATTGTTTATTTAGATATCAGCAAATCCACATTTAGTGTTTCGGTTGTTGTACTTTATATCATAAATCCAACAGATATAGATGATTATTTATTGCATCTTCAAGAATCAGATATATTTATATTGGCTTTTTAAGCCGAATTCAGAGCAGTTTCTAAAAAAGTTACGCAATGTTTCCAAGATCATATTTCATGCTCTACAAGTATTTGGAATCGAAGGTTCGGTTTTACAATATAAGTTGAATTTACAGTAATAACAAGATTCAATTGCCATTTTTGAAAGATATACTACTATAGTCCTAATATTTGTTATACAGTAACGTATAAACTCATTTGTAAAGATAATACATTGGGATAAACTACGGACCCCAATCATTACTCGAAAAATAACACGTTGTACACTAGGAACAATGGAGAGGATTCTGTCATGCGGCATTTTGTATTCTAGTACGCGGCACGGTAAGTCACTCAAAAAACTGCATCTGCTATATGACAGCCAACTATGGCACTTCTTGTGAAGTAACCCAGGTCCTTTCTCGCCTCATTCTGTTCTATATATCGTCAGTGTTCCTCATTCTGATCCATGCACTTACCACCAACTATCTGTCATATGACCTCTAGGACACAACATCACTTTATGTTATCAGTTACAGAAAGTAAAGTTCTGATAAATGGATTTTCCATTCAAATGAACCACAAAAATCTCTAAAATCGGGGAAATCCTTCGACTGCAGAAGTGCTCAACATGAATATGATGGAAATGCCTATTGTAGATACGGCTTGATATTCAAAGCAGAGTATGAGTAATGTACCATAAAGTACACCTGAAGGATCCGTCTATATCAGCACAGCGTTGCATGCTTAATGCAGTCTCTGATTTCAGGAGTATCCCAAGTACTCCTGGGGTTACAATTCAAGGATTATCATTAGTCCACTGTGGATCTTCAAAGACTACGAAAGGTATTACCTCATTAACCAGACAATAATTTTGCAAGCGGACGATTTAATGCGAACTAAAATGTAGACCTACTTCGATTGTCGGAGATGTACGCAATATAGGCATCAAAACGTCTTACAGACAATAAGAAGAATGTCTATCCGTTGTGTTTATACTTTGGCACGACCATCTGGTTCAGTGGAATTTATATTAATCATTTTTGTCATTGAATACAATCGTTAACTGTATCTGTCACTCGTGGGATTCAGCTATTCTCCACTCAAACATGTGTGTGTGTGTACTGCGATCTCGCGCTTTACTACTGTGCTACATGGAACTGAACGCGTACGTTTCTGCTTGCAACATCTTTATCTATATCCGACCTTGGTTATACCTTAAGAGCGAGGGAGGACCAGGATCGTATCCAGATTATTTTACTAGAAGGAGAGCGATACATGTGACTGATAATATTGAATTAATATCAAAATATTTGTTACAATTTACTCAGGTTTGAGAAGGGGGAGTTCGGGCGATCGTCCCCTACAGCCTTCTTGCAAAGGATTGTTAAAATGGGGGAAGATAACCTTGCAAATGAAATCCACAGCAGCTCTGCAACATCAAAGAAGGCTTTGGCACGTTGATGACCGATAATTCTCGTGGTTATATTTTTATCTAATCGCTAAGGAGCGTTACCCAAGGAGCTTCAGTTATAATACTTTGTCTTAAATCATATTCCGAACGCTACCTATGAAACCTTTTAACCTTTGAGGCAGAGACAACGAAAGTAAAGTGACCAAGCATACGAAGTGTTGCAAATGCATTACTGGACATCACTTGGCTCTGTGTTTTCTATTTTGTTCGATTCAAGAAGAAAAACGGATAATTTGGTTTACTTTAGGCATTCAGGGTAGACAACTTAACCCGTATGGGTCAGAAAATGTGTACTCTGAAGGTGCATAAATGCCTGTTGGAATTCTCCAAATGCAGGATCTACCGGAAGCTTCAAGAAGCGATGTTTACTGAGTTGAATACAAGAAAGAGCAAAAGAAACTATCATCTTTCATGCATCTTTAATTCGAGGCTAAATATGAATTCTAAACTTCATAATCACAACAGGTCAAAGGTTTCTATGCATTTTAAGGCGTCATTTATGTACACATTATTCAGTAAAGACCACAGACTCGTTCTGGTCGATAAGTTTTAGTGGATTTCTCTGCTCAATCTACAGATATTGTTATTTGTCAGTAGCATTGCTTGCTTAACTAAATTTCACTTAAACTTGATAAATAATTCCATTCCTAATCAGATTATATGACGTGAGTTTTAGACAATATCTAACTGTTGCAAATTATTTGTTTAGCATTTTCCAGGAAGACAAAATCTTGAAGAATCCGAAAACAACCTCGACGTAGATGGACTAACTCAACCAATGTATTGGAAAAAGTCAACAGAAACTCCTCTTATTTTCCACTGCAGAGCAGTGATCGTAACCATTGTGCTAGTCGCAAACTTTTTTTCCATAAGGTCGGAACAGTTTAATAGGGATGGAAATAAATTCGACAACGCATTAGTTCTGCTCTTCTGCACACGGAAGAGATTGAAATTTTTATTATAAAAAGAATATAATGAGAATCGCAATCTTATTTTTCCTTCATGTTCAGCGGGATGATTAAAGTAAATTGTTCGGAGATACAGACACTGGCTTCGTCGGCGATGGAGAAGCCTCGTGAGATATGAGAAGAGATTAGAGATATGAGATAAAGAAAGGAGGAAAGTTATGGGATCCCTGATCACACTGAATTGCATAATTTTTCTCTAATGGTGTCTGAATGCCGATCTCATTACCCACTCTTTCTCATCACGAATAAGATAATAACTAGTGCGCCTCAAAAACGTCCTTCTAGATCAGGGAAAACTAAAAGAAATTTAAGTAATTCGATGCAAGTTTTGGATTTACTGATTAAAATACCAGAAATATTCATCCTTTTGCACATAAGAGTATTAAAAAAGTATTTCTCTGAAAAGGCATTTATTTCTTGCGTCATCACCAAGAGATAGAAAATACAAGACCATTGCCATTTTCATCGGTCAGGTGGAGTCAAGCCATGGTCCCTCATATGCTTAGTCCTCGCCTTATAAAAGAAATAATCACCATCTGAAGAAAATACACAGTTGTATCTCTCGTTACAATTTCCGTGGTTAATATTCTGAGTCCATATTAATTAAAAATTAAGTAATCAATTAAAAATATATCCCCATATAAATTGCACGTGCAAATATACAATACTTAACAAGCAAAAGTAACATTAGGTACACATATTTGTATTTCTAAGATTCATAGATGTAATCTGAAGAGATCTCGTATCTATACTCCAGATTTTCATTTGTCCATCCATGATATAGTGACTTCTAGGCTGGTTACTTGTTTGGATGCAAATCCCGTGGACTTGTGAAGGGGAATTTCTTAAAGGTATTTTCACTCGGGAGTGCAGCTACTTAGTCTTTGACGCTGGTTTAGCGTTTTGCCCAGCAAGTATTCTAACTGATCCGTGAATATTCTATTACGGACGTGATACGCAATGTCTTGGAAACCATATGTGTCTGCCAGCAATAAAAACATCACAACAAAAAGTGGTTAGGTCCTTGGACACCATGTGGAAGAGGCCTGCATTTGAATTTCTTCAAATTGGCTTTTTTAGAAACCATGATTGGGTTAATATACCCTACGGAAAGGTGAGTAAGGTTTTCACACCAGGAACTCCGACTTTTCATTCAGCAGAACAGGAAAACCGACTATAGAATGCCCTCGTGGATAGCACAGTTGGAAAAATCGCTATCCTCCTCACACCGGGTAGAAAAGGCCTCAGTTTGAGTCCCGTCGATGACGTGAGGAATTTTTATGGGCCTTTTTCATAAGGTGACTGAGTTAGTCGGTCTTAGGCGAGGTTAGCATGGTTTCTTTTTCTCTCGGAAACTGGGGTTTTTCGTCCAGCAAGCAAAAAATCGACATTAGGCACACACTAAATTTACGCACAATACACGCAATTTGAAATAAATTTCGTTTGAGTATAAAGAAGCAATGCTCTCTTCTATAGCACGAGACCAAGTACAGCTTTCTAAGAGATCACCACCACCACTCTTGATCTGATTCGCTTATCAATTGATGAATGACATATTGTGGACTCTTTTAGCTGCAATAGTTGGTATAGTTGCAAATGCAGATGTATCAACCTCGTGGGAGGAAGAGTTGGTAGTAGTTTTATATATGATCTGTGAATTGTGTATTCTAGAGTTATCCCTTTTTGCGGGATGAAAACTTACTATCCTCATATGAGGCCGAATTACTGGGGTTGCTCAACATATCTAACGACAAGTATGGCGTAATGGAAGGGATGAGGAGCTGTATTCTTCATATCCTTAAATGAGTGTTCAGGTGGTCGCTATGCGTAAATCAGTTATGAACTAGACATTTTGTTTAAAACTGGGCAAATTTAAGTTTCTGTCAGTAAATTTTCGAAACAATTGTCACTAACGCATCGATAAACAGCACAAAATACGATTTTCTGAATGTTCTTATGAGTCTGTTGTTCAGTTATCTGAAGGCTTCTAGATGGGTGTTGTCCTTCTGTAACCTTTCTTCTGGTGGCTTCTCATATGTCACCAGCTATGTTCGTAAATTTATCTGCTTAAAGAATCAAGAGCAAGGCTCTAAAGCTATTTCGAAGATATGGCAGCCACTACACGGTCGATGCTTCTCGAGCTATTGTCCCCGCTCTCTCTCTTAGAACGTTTCACTCAAATAGTTTGCAGTTTCGAGGCCTGCCACGATTATTAGCGAAGTACATCTGTATTGAACGGTCGATATAAATAGTTCATTGTCCTAGAAATGGCAGTGGCCTGTGCAAGCTAGTAAAGTCAAGAATAGATGCCACGCAAAGATCGATCTTGTATGGGGCTTCGGTGATGTCGTGTTGAGAAAGGTATCATTATTGTGCAGAAATGCATCGAGTATGAAACGCAGATTTATAGTAAGAATTTCGTTTTGGGATATTGCATTGTGAAAATGCAGCCATTCATGTAAAATGCAGCTGAAGTAACATTAGCGTTAGCGGTATAATTAAAAATATATGGAACGAGAAAGAAAGAGAAACACTACAGCAGCTAGATATGTAGGGAGAAAACTGAGGAAATGGAACGAATGGGTAAAGAAAGAAAACACTGGGTGAAGGAATGAAAAATGCAGAAAAGAAAAGTTCTTGTAAAATCTGAAGAATTAAAAATTCCGAAAAATTGGGAATAAGTGAGAAAAAAGTTAAAAAAATATATATTTTTTAAATTCTATTATTGTATATAGAATTCTTAATCGTAATTAAAGTATGAAAACAAAACGAAACTCTTGGAAAAAAATACTACAGAGACAGTATCAGAACGAAGAAGGGTCTTGATCGTAATTAAGGTTTTAGCTGTGATTATGCAAGACTTTGGAGAAGGCCAAAGTCTTTTTTAGTCAATAACCACCATTTGAGTCTTAAATAGTTGCATTTGTTGTGCATGTTTTAAGCACTAAAGCAGCGTTTATGGAGTCTTGAAATTGCTTCTGTAATCTCTGAGAGTCTCTTTAGCGAAACCTGATGTGCACCAATCCTTTTGATTGATCAAAACTCTGCGATGATGTTATTACAACACTTTTATGATCTAAATTATCCTGCTGCATTTATTTTTTATGCGAGCAACCAAATTATTATTAGTGCTTCCGTTTTAACTACTAATTAAAGGATCTCCGAGGAACCAGATGCCAAGATCATCACTGCACATTCACTACACATATGGCAATTCGCAGAGTCCATATGGTTATGGTGTAACCGTACTCATACCCCTGAAAGAAGAAATTTTTATAATCTAAAGAATCATAAATGAGGGAATCGACAGAGTACACTTCCTGTAATCTGCTCTCATTTCAGTAGGTATATGCAAATTTATTATTATCATCATCATCTGTTTATTTCATGAAAGGAACCACCCAGGGGACGGCTAATATGTTATCTGGTATGTTATGGCTGGTATGTTATCTCTTTACAGCTGATTCATATTTCGGTAAGCCTATAAGAATTCTGGAAGATATCTTTCCAGTATGTTGCATCCTCACAGAGTTTTCAGCATCTATCTGCAGAGAGTTAAATATATTTACTGTATTTTAAGGGAAGAATCTTCGTAGGCTACTAAGATTGTTGAGGATTGGACGAAGTGGTAGATTTACCCCTCCGCAATGTCTAGCTGTGGCACGCAGTTTAGCTAGAATACTATCAAGGGCCGGCGCGTCCAATCTGCCTGTAAGCATTTGTGCGAGAGTGAGTATGTTTCAGTTGATTGTCCGCTGCATCCAGGGTGTGATGCTAAGATTTGAGTAGAGAATGGCCCTTGAGATAGTAGAAGGGTGACCATTAACTATGCTAAGCCATCTCAAGAGCCAGTACTCGATTCCAAGGACGGACGTATAATGTGAATCAGGAGCTGAGGACCAAATATGAGAGGCATGCATTGGAATCGGGAGGACATACTTTAAAATGTACTTGGTCGCTAGCTGAGGATCTTTAATTTCTTCAAGTTCTTGTCTAGTAACCTATAAAGCAGCGTATATTTTTGTCTTCAAGTGTTGAGCAAAGGTGGATCTGTCATCCCACTTAAGATCCAGGTCCAGGTGAGAGTGCACTTTCGCTACACTAGACCCGTTCACAAAGATCGAGATGTCATTTTTCTTCTGCTTGTTAGTTACGGTCATTATGGCAGACTTCTGTGCATTAATAAGGAGCCCAATGCAATCTAGATAGCTCTCAAATTATGCTATCTAGCAAATACCTTTTATTGAATTCATGGCCTTTGGAAGCGATGAAGAAAATCACATCGTCAGCATACGTTATAAAATTTAAGGACTGAACTATGGTTGTATTTCTTCCGCAGCACTTTTCACATTACTGTAATAATAGCGTTGGATACTACAAGTTGATTCTAGTGTTTTTTGCAAGCTGGATAGCACATGCCACTTTCCTCGTAGTACGCGGAAGTTCAGTATATCCATTTGTCCATTGCACGGTAGCACAGTGGTTATAATCACCGTACTCCTCACACCGGGAAGAAAAGGTTCGAGATCGAATCCTGTCAATAATGGGAGGAACCTTTATTACTTTTTTTTTAATGCCGTGGTTGAAAGTCGGTCTCAGGAGGTAGACAGGAAGATTTCTCATCTGGAAACCCGATTTTCTTTCATCCAGAAAAACTGGAAAATCGACCAAGAGAACATTCACACTTTATGGACATAATACACACGGGCATATAAGTTAGTTCTTGGGTAGTCCTAATATGAAAGTTTTTTTTTATTCATTTGTCTACAGGATATACTGCACTCGGTTTCTTTCAGCTTCATTCTTTAATATCTGAGTTGTTGATTCGATGAAAGAATTAATGGAAGACTACTGGTACCTTCTGCGATCCAGACGTTGGTGTGGAGCACTTTTATTTTAAAAAAAATCAGTAAACCTTTCATTATTGAATATCTCACTACCTTCACTAGAGTAAACAAAAAACCGCAGAGCAAAATGTACAACAGAGTCAGCAACTACACCTCCTACGACCCAAACTAGATATGGTGAAATGCCAAATGCACCAATATAGCTCAAACCAACAGCCTTCAAGGGACATAAACAAAAATTCTGAATCTAAGCAACAAATTCAGTCACCCACCCACCCAATTGATTCCATTGTAGCATCGCATCATTAAATGGTTTAACTCACCCTACGCAAATCACCCTCGGTTTCTGGCCTACCTCACCAGGGCAGTATTCCACAGACACCATCAAATCCATTTAAATCTAAGAACCTATCCTCCTTACATCAAAGAATAAATCCTTAATGTATCTAGCCCACAGCCCAGTTTATGAACGTATGCATATATGGCAACATCACAAAATAATACTACCCGCGAACTGTTGGCCCAAGCATGGAAGGCGGTGCAAAAAGAAAAAAAAATGATTCTAGTCTTTTAAATAACAATTTAAATCCTCATGTAATCTCCAACCGATTACCAGCCAACCCGATTGCAGAAATAGGTTTAGGAAGGACTAACAGCCATATTGCGCCGCGCGCCTTAACGCATCATACAATATCACGTTTCAAGCGGACCGTACACAACGAGAAAGAACATCATCGATCTCTTTCATAAAGAACTTGGTGTCCCGGTTGACGTAAGAACAGTGAAAATCAAATACCAAACTTATTTATCGTTTATAATCACCTGCTCAGCAGATAAGTGCAGTCTGGCAATGGACGTTAACAACCAGGCCACCGGGGAGTGCGGTGAACCCTTTCGTGAGAGGCCAACCACGAACACCGTTTAAAAAAATTACAGGAATAATTAATTATCTATAATTATTTTAAATCTTCCTACAGAATGCTTGTATTCTTGCTAATAAGCTTGTAAGACATCCCCTTTTTCCAGAATCTTTGTAAATTCTTTTGATTAATGGAAAGAAGACCCGCTTAATGATAAAAATATGGAAGAAATTTTATACTCGAGATCAGCAAGATTTATGGCAATTGCAAAAGTAACAGAAGAGGTGTCATTGCGGTCTTTCACCATAATAATACTTTCCTCAGCACACACAATGAAGTCGGATTGACAAGTTTAAACAACTCTTGTGAGATTTTTCATAATAGACTTGCAATTATCTAGATCTATATTGTCTATCTACCACCTGACCATGATGCAATACAGACTACAAGAGTGGCAACAAGAATTAAGAATTAAGCATTTGGCTTGTCTCGACCTCTCTCTCTAGTAGCACAGTGAATATATAATCAACTAATCACCGTCTTCACCACATGGTGGGCTCTCGTGGGTAGCATAGTTGGTAGAATCTCTGTCCTCGAAAAATCCTGAGTTCGAGTTCCTTCGATGACGGGAGGAATATTTATGGGGCCTTTATCACAACGTGGCTGAGATAGCCAGTCTCAGGGGTGGGTAGCATGGTTTTATCTCCCTAACTCGAGCTTTTGGTCCGGCAAACAGAAAATCGACCACAGAACGCAAAACACAATTCGCAGACAGTACACACAGAATAATACAGCCTTACTCGCTGGTGCTTCTAAAACTCCACTACTATCACCACACGTTGGAAAAGATCTTCCGGAAATTCGGATTTTTCGTCCAGCAAAATAGGAAAATGGACCACAGAACACGCGCAATTAACAGACATAATACATGCGCAATATGATCTAGGTCGCTGATGCGCCTTAAACCAAACAACAACCTTGTCCCAACCTCAAATCTGGAATTACTATTCTAAAGATATTAAAATAATACCTTCTCTGCACCATCCTTGCTTGGATCACTCATTATTTGGCTGCAGAACAGGTGCCCGGAGGCAATCCACGTAATGTTAGACATCAATCAAAAGAATGAAATAACAAAATTTTCATACTTTATTAAGTTTCCCAAATCTCAGTTGCCTCATTGAAGTTGAATAGGACAGACTTAAACCCGGACCAACAGAAGTTACGAAAAGTTGCATCTCACATTGACCAATGTTTAGTGGATGAATTACTTCGGGCTGCCAAATGATGTAAGAATTTCACGCTGGGTTAACCTTGATTCAACTCAGTTTGAATTCTGCTCAATTGGGTGCCTGAGTCGAACCAAGGTTTAATTCAGGTACCAAAGCTGATTTTAAAGTTACAAGTATATCATATCATACCATACCATACTCTGTCGACACATTATGTCTATTAATTACGTGTGTTCTGTGGTCGATTTTGCCTGTTGATTTTGCTAGATGATTGTTGGTTGATTTTGCTGTACGAAAAACCAGAGATTTTAGGAGAGAAATTTTCTCGCGGTTTTCTCCCAGAAAACAAGAATTTCTTGGAGAAAATCCATATAATCCTCTCCTACAACTGACTAACTCAAAGATGTTTTGAAAAAAGTCCACAGAATGAATTCTTCGCTTAAATGAAGCTTATAGGTGCCCCATTTACTGGATCCTAGTAGAGTCAACAGAATTATTAAAGTCCTAACGATTTCAAAAGCAATTATGTATACCAAACTAGAAATAACCCAATGACAAGTAAAAATCACAAAAAATAACAGCAGCCTCAACCGACCAGCACAAAGACGCCACTGTTGTCCTAAAAATATTTTTGTAAACACAGTAAAATATTTTAAAACATACACTTGGTATTGAGCAAATGACAGATTGGGCGAAATTCTATAGGATACACGTCCACGCATTGGTATTTTACTTGGGAGCATGAAGAACGTGCAAGGCCTATGACAACGGGGGGGGGGGGATATACTCTGTATAGTTTACGTTTTTTCATCTTCCAGAAATAAATTTCTACCAAGATTTTTTCAATGAATGACAACCTCTTGAAGATGCCTATTAAATAAGTGTAACCCAGATGATCTGACAAATCTGTAAACTCATACGGGGTGTATCAAAACACGTGGGACCCACTTCAGGGATGGATTTAGGACCCAAAAACAATTTTAAAAAAGTTAACGTAAACAAAGGTTTGATTTCGCCTTGTTTCTGAGTTACAACCATTTTTGTGTTCCAGCAATTCTTTCCACAAACTGAGTTAGCATAACTAGCTCCACTCAACTGTTTGCAAACCGTAGACAGTGAAAGCTATTATTTTTGATAATCCCTTGTTATGTTATAACTGTATTGCTGTTCGCTCCTTGCCCTCATAAATAGTTGTAGAAACTGCTCTCGTATGGTGTTATAAATCGAATAATAATAATAATATTTGATGTTTTGACTATTATCTAAATGCGTTCGCGACATGCAAATCGCATGACGATTTGCCTGTTGCGAATTTGCTGCTGAATTTCCATGTTGGACAATCATAATTCCCTCGTCTATTGTTACTGGAGATGAGTGTTGGGTGTTTCAGAACGACTCAGAGACAAAGCGTTAGGCCATGCAATGGATTTCGAAATCATTAACACTGGACCTGTGTTAGTTTCGCTAACACAGGTCCAGGACAATGCTGATCATGTTCTTTCGACAAAAAAAAAGGGTGGATTCGCAAGGAATTTATACAAGAAGGGGAGAAAGCCAATGCTGCGTTTTATGTACAGCTGCTTCAAAGACTATTAAAGTACATTTCCTGGTGCAATTTTCCTGTATTTCCTGGTGAAATACAACTAGTTCTTGTTGCACGAAAATGCCCCCACTTATTCCGCACTTGTTGTGAAGACATTTCTGACGAACCATGGCATTGTTCGTCAGAAATCATCCAAAACGCTAGTTCAACTCCGCCGTGGTACACTAGGATGTTACAAAATCACTGCAGAAAGGCCAGAAATGCGTGTAATGCTATGTTTGTGTCGTGTATATGTTTGTTAGGTTGTTTAGCTCTTTCTGGCCGCTTTGCTATCAGGAAGCAACAAGCACCAGGGAGGTGCGTCCTGATAGCAAAGCGGCCAGAAACAGCCAAACAACAGAACAAACACATACACGACACAAACATAGCATTACAAATTTAAATAATATATAATAATAATAGCAAAATAATCAGAAAAATTAAAGATAAAAATAAGTAAAAAAAATAAATAAAATAAAATAAAATAAAAATAAAATTCAGTAAAAATAAAGATAAAAATAAGTTAATAAAATGGAAAAAAAAATAATAATAAATGGTGGTAGTGACGATGGTGGTGGTATCACGAGACGGCGATGATAGAGATGCTGGTCTGAACTGGAGGTAGAGCTGGAAGAGGAGTAGTTCCTGAAATTGGGGCACTACTGATGATTTTTCCACGTCTGATAAAAACTTTATATGCAAAATCTTGCAGAAGATGAAATTTTTCTTTGGAGTCCAAGAGAGAAGACTCATTGCCTGGGGAGAATGGTTGACACTGAGTAGACAGAGGCTGACGAGGATCCAAGTAATATGGACAGGTGAAAAGAACATGTGCCAATCTTCTGGGGTGTCACAGTTACAGAGGGGTGAATCAGACAGATTAAACATAGCGAGTTTAGCACGAAGGGAACCACGACCAGGTAGAAGAAAAAGAGTGCGGAGACGCGGACTGAACCATTTTAGAATAGACTTTTGTAAGGCAAAGGACACAGATGGAATAAATTTTCTTTTGACCATACCTTTTGAAGAAGAAGACCACCGCTCTTGCCAGAGTTGAACCAGGTGGTTCCAGCAACGAGTTTTTTCGGTTTTAGGATCGCAGTGGATATTAACAGTGAAGTCTAAAAGGTCAACTGGAATGGCATGTCGAAGGTAATAGCAAAAACCTCGATAAGCGATTTAGAGATCCAGAGGTAGGCAACCGTTTAAAACCTGGAGCGCAGCTGTCGAGACAGTGCGACAGGTACGACTCGTCATTAAGAGCATACGTCTTTGGATAGAGGAGAGTTTCTTTCGGATGGCAATCTTCTTAGTATACCAAAACCAGGCGCCAGCGCCATAGGTACAAATCGGAACAAAGACCACTTTGTACAAAATACGAAGGGTATGATGGTTAATACCCCAGGATTGATGCGAAAGACGGACAAGCATGGAAATATATTTGGCTATTTGATCATGAAGGTGTAAGATATGTTTCTGAAAGTTTAACTTACGATCTAGAATAACACCCAAAAATTTATGCGAGTCAACCATGGAGAGAGAACGACCAAAATGTTTAACAATCGGAGGCCTGAAAATGTTAAGGTTGCCCTTAAGATAAAGAAGCTTAGTCTTGTTAGGAGAAATGGTAAGTTTATTAATAGCGGACCAAGTGCATAGATCATTCATAATGCTACTGG
This sequence comes from Mastigoproctus giganteus, assembly GCF_048544385.1. Lineage (NCBI taxonomy): Eukaryota > Metazoa > Arthropoda > Arachnida > Uropygi > Thelyphonidae > Mastigoproctus > Mastigoproctus giganteus. Next base: position 209,602,476 of record NC_143583.1, read on the forward strand.
CAGTACTTTCCAAAGAATCACGAAAATTATCAAGAACAAGAAGGGTTAGATCATCGGCATATGCTATTTTAGAAGCATTGGGAGTTGAACGGAGAAGCCACTCATCTAGAACCAAATCCCGGACGAGTGGACCAAGCACCGAACCTTGTGGGCATCCTCGAGAGACAGAACGACTAAGTTGCTGAGTTCCAGAAATGACTTGTTCAGAACGATGGAGAAAGTAGTTGCAGGTTAAGTTGTTAAAGTTGTGAGGAGCATCGAGCAGCCCTGAGGCGAGCAAAGAAGCTGTCCCACCAAAGGGAGTCAAAGGCTCCAGAGAAATCTATGAAAATAGCCATAGCATATTTAAAAGTGCAGTTGTTTACTCTGGAGAGAAGTTCAACCAAGGCCTCCTCAGTTCCACGGCCTGTACGAAAGCCAAACTGGTCGGAGGACTTTAATGAGCGTTCAGTAAATAGACAATCTAGACGGGCAGCAATAAGTCGTTCAAGAGTTTTACCCAAGTTGGACAATAACGCAATAGGACGATAGGCAGAGATAGGAGTACCAGGTTTGGGAATTAATTTTAACAATGCCGTCTTCCAAAGGACAGGAAAAGTTGCCTCGTTCAAGAATTTATTATACATTGTGACAAAGACAGATGGATAGAGTTTGTATAGTCGCTTAATAAAAATGCCCTCGAGGTTATCAATTCCAGGACAGCTATTATTGTTGATTTTGGAGATTGCCAAATCAACCTCTGCCTGGCTGAAGCAGGGAGTGGATTCAGAAGTAAGATAGGCACTGTTGAGAAATCTAATTTGTTGGTGAATAGGAAGATCACAGAAGGGGTCATCTGAGGGAAGAAGTGCATCAAGTATGGCATTGACAGTGCTAGTCCAAGTCAGAGTTTCATCATTGTGATAATCAACAGATGAAAACTGCCCTCAAAGAAAATAAATTTCAGGGTGTTAAGGACATAAAGAAAATCGTAACCGCCGAACTGAACACCATCTCTTTGGACGCCTTCAGTTACTCTTTTCAGAAACTTCTACACCGGTAGGTGCATTCAGTCGGGTGATGATTACTTTGAATAAAAATAAAACCATTTTCGAACTTCTTCACTTTGTGTTTTTTAATTGCATCCGGGAATTTCCACACTTCCTAAATTATAAGCATGCTCTATATGTATTAGTTTGTATAATGAACATGTTCTTATCCAAATCACTTGAAAACGAGTAAAAGACCTAACTTAGGTGACATTCGATCACAAACGTACTTAAGGTGTTAAACAAGATTAAATGAAACCGTGTTCTACTACACTCCTGTGTTGACCACTCTGCTAAATCAACGACGCCTCAAGCTTTTAGTTGCTTTGGCTTAAAAACAAAAACAAGCCAACAAACTTTGTGTGATTTGTCTGTTTCTCTGCAAAATTCTAAACTCCGGCCGATTATCTTGGTGCGAAAAAGTCTATAGAACTTCTTCCGACACACCTTAATAGTTACGAGAAAATTTAATTGCAATGATTTCTTCTTTCTCTGTTTCTTGATATCTGTTCCTTACTCAGTATCCGACTGTTTTTCATTGCAGGTGTGTCGATACCAACCTATCGTTAGATGGCTACCCGCATCTGTGATTGTGTGCTGCCAACTGAGTCTGACAAAAAGCAGCTTACTTCCTATGGGTAAGATTTAGATGATACTGCAATTTTGGTGGATTTCCTTGGATTTGTTTCTTTAACGCGTGTGGTCCATTTTATTGTTTGTATTGATTGAGTTAATATTTTAAACAGCACACTACAGGAAAGGGCTAGCCTGTGGGACGGCAAGCCAACCAGGATATCAAATTGATATCCTGGTTGTCTTGAGCCTTTCCCAAATGATAGGGACTCTATTAGCTCATGCTTTCCAAAATCCTAAATGATTAATCAACGTTTCTTCAGCGCTATGTCTACATCCATGAAACAATCGTCCTGACCATCACTCAACCCTCCACAACAATCAAAATTTCCCTACTTTTATCCTTCATAACTGCAACAAAATCTTCCGGATCGCTGTGTTTCCTTCAATGTCTTTATCCATCATCGGACATTGCTGATATCAGTTGTCCTTTCGCCGCACATACTCTTATGGATGTCAAGAGCAGTACATTACTCCTTGGACGGGAATGTGATGACGACTTATTGCTTTTTTCTTAAAGTCCATGGTTAATGTTTCCAAAAATATACTCATCCATACCAGGAGTGAGATTCCCAAACTGTCGCCTAACTTCTATATAAATCAGATACTGCGATTATTTTATAAATATTTCATATCTAGAATTTTTCTGTCAGCTTCTTTCTATTATTTATAATACGTACACAAATTTTGTATAACATTGCCCCTGGCCCTAATGTTAACTGCATCCACATATGTGTATTATGTCCATAATTTGCGTGTGTTCTCTGCTGGGTTTGCCTGCTGAGCTGGAGGAAAGACATTATTAATTTCTCCTGAGACCGATTAACTCAGCACCCACGGAGTGAAAAAAAAAGGCTCATACCAGGTGGAAGGTCTTTTCCAGTGATATCTATAACATATATCACTTTGACCGAGAGTCTAAGCAACAAAGTATAGAGTGGATACATCATCAATCACCACAATAAAATAAATTCAGGGCGGAGTCGACAGTAAAGAAGATGCCGGCATAATTTTTTGGGGATTCTCAAGGTTTTGTCCTCATTTATTACCTTGAGCATGACCAAACTATCACAACTCAGTACTATGACAAAACTATCACAACTACATCACCTTGCTGTCCAAGGTTATCTCTCAAGCGCACAAGGCATCAGTTACATCATTATCTGAATACCTGCTAGAGACAACTAACGAAGTCACTTGCTTTTGAAAACGAGCCTAACAAGGCTACCAGATGAAGAGACTGTCCCCCAAAACTGCTCTAAAACTCAAAGTGCTTCATGTGCGATTGTCCTTGGTACTTCAACAGCAAAGTCCTTCTAATAGAAATTTCCAGAATGCTTAAAAATAGTTTACCTGATGAAGAACAATGCCCAACTATTCGATAAAACTGCACGAAAATGGTAAAGTTTCAAGAAAATTTCTTGCAACTTTACCATGCCCAAGCAGATCAATTTCCTGTCTAAATGCTGATGAGTCAAAGAGTAACATTTCATTAGTTTATCCGTTGCCTGTATTATCATTTATCTATTAGCTATGAGCAACGCCATGACATCGTTCTTCCAGTAATAAAGAAATATCCATCTCTTTAACTGAACTTTTGAGAAGTACATACTTCTGTTGGTTCCCGGTGAACTATACGATAATAATGCAAAATCAGCTGTCTGGCTCTCTCCGATGACAAGTGGAAAGTTCCCCACCAAAGTTCCACATCAAGGTTATATATTTCGCCTGTCTTAATCTGCACTGACTCTTTTTGTATGTGAGCTTCTTTCCTTCTCTTTTCACTAAATATTAAAAACATTCTCTCTCTCGGTTACTATCTTGCAACGTGGCCAACCAAACTTCGCTGGATCCGAGCCATTCTGGCATACTTGGAAAATGACATATTTCAATTCCACAGTCTTTTCCGTAAATCAACTATAACATATTATTCGTAAAGTCCTAAAGTCTGTAGTGATATTTAGTAGCTTATAGAGTGATCACACAGGTAAAAACTCTATCGGATAAAACGAGACCACAAATTGATTCACCACTTTATTTTGCGTGGTAGATCAGTTTGTAGTCCAGATTTTTGATTCCAGAGATTATTGCTGATTTGGCTCAGTTTTAATGAAACATACGAGGGGTGATCAAGTTGCTCTATGCCTCAGATAGAAATAATAGGAAGAGAACAACGAAAGTAATTTTATTTTTCAGCATAGCTTCCTGAAAACCTAATGCTTTTTTCTCACCAATGTTCCAAGGCTTTAATTCCTAAAAATAAAAATCTGTGATGGATGTTTTGGACGCCTAGTTGGATACATAGACGTCCACAGCATCCATTACAAAACATAGAAACAAAATAAAGATCCACCATCGTTTTGTAAGACGAAACGATGGTGGGTCTTTAGATTTGGGAAAAGATAAAAATCACTGGGCTGAAAATCTGGTGAATAGGTTCGATAAGGTACCAATTCAAAAGACGCATCTGAAATTGCAGCTACAAGGCAGAATTTGTGTGCAGGGGCATTATCCTGATAAAAGAGCAACAAAAACATCAAGAATGATCTTTATTATTATTATTGTTGCTCTTTTATTATTTCTCCCTGATTAGGGTTCCCCCTCCGGACCGGTATTGCTACCAAGTACACAGGGTGGTTGTTATGTCCGGTGTTACCGTTGGTCGAGGAACTCTCTGACTATCCTACAGGTGTTCAGGATTGCGACTTTCTGGAGTTCCTTGTAGGTATTCTCTGGGAGACCTATTGCTACTAGCTTTAGGGTGTTTGGCACCATACCTGTAGCTGACACGATGATCAGGATGGTCGTTACTTGTTGCATATGCCACATATCTTTGATCTCCTGTCTTAGGCTCGTGTACTTCCTGATCTTTTCCTCATGGGTTTTCTAGAGGTTGCCAGTGTTGGATACCGCTATGTCAATCAGATAGGTAGACATTTCCTTCTTGTCCACAAAGATTATGTCTGTTCTGTTGTGCGAGATTGTCTTATCCGTTATTATTATTATTATTATTATTAAAATCTGTTTAACGATAATAACTGTAAATCGAGAGGGTGATTAGAGATTAACAGGCAATATTTGCACTGAAAGGATAAGGAAATAGAACCATGTATCCTGCCTGAATAGGAATGAATGAATGCTCAGAAGGGTAAACGCAGTTATCTTTCGATGTGCTCTTATGTGAACAACGAGCACATAGCGTTATATATGACAAGCATAGGAAGGACCTATGATAGGTCTTTCGAAGAGGCATGACTGTCGGGGCAAGATGGGGAGATGTCCATCAGAGCGTTCAGCAAGCTGTTTCCGATCTGTCATTGCGTAAATGCATCAGGAGTGGCAGACAAGGGATGTAAGACGAAACGATGGTGGATAAACGGGGTGAGAGACGACTCACATGTATCCCATAATCTACCCATAATCAAAGCTTATTTCGCATCACATGAAAATGAAAATAGAGTAATTTACTCTCTCTCTCTCTCTCTCTCTCTCTCCGGGTTGTTCAGTCAGTTAAACAACTCGACTGCTACTCTACTTTCAATGTAGACTGCTATATTCCCAACTTCGAAACTCTTAAAAGCGGGCTGTACAGCAGCCTTTCTACAAATAAGTATTTAACTTCATGATGAAAACAAAACTGAAGTTCTAATTCTGACGCTGTCATTTGCTTTAAACTCTTTTCTAACCTTATTCTATCTTCTTTAATGATATATTGCTCTCTCTCTCTCTAGGTGAAATTAATGATGCTACCTTATCCAGAAAACCTCCTCAAATTACTCCGCTAATTACCATTTTTAAGAAAAATGGCAAAATATTAAAGAACGCAACGCCATTTTTAGAAACAATACTGGTACTATCAGCATTAATGATTATGCTTTTTATTTAGACGGGGATCATGCCGTGGGCATTTTGTACATAAAAACAGCAAAGAACAATGAACATGCCTTTTAATAACTCCCTACCGCTTCGAAATTCAAACTCATTCAGTTCTCTGTATTAATACACTGCTCGACAAAATTCACAGAACATTTAGAAAAGGTGGTGCAACTCGGGCAGCTGGCGATGAAACAGGACAAAATTTGCTGTGATCGGGTACCATAGAACAACGATGATGAGGAGACAGCGAGAAACTTCGGGCTGAAACAAGGGACATTTTTGGGGGTTGTAAAAGAATTACCTTAAAGATCACATTAAAGAATTCGAAACAAGATGCTGGAAAAAATGGTCACATGACATCAGTACGGCGTATAATCTCCTCCAATGGCTAAATAGTTGTTGTTGTAGTAGGGTTTTTGAGGATCATCAGCAACTAAGGCCATATCACTCCATATATACTGTGTGCACTGAGGTCGATTTTCTATTTGCTGGACGATAAACCCGAGTTGCCGGGAGAAAAACCATACTACCCTCGCCTGAGACCAACTAACTGAGCCAAGTTGTAAAAAAGGCCTACCAATATTCCTCACACAATCGACAAGACTCGAACTCAGATCTTTTCCACCAGTTGTGGAGAGGACGGCGACCCTACCAACTGTGCTATCCACGAGGCCAACTAAACAGACCTGAGTGCGGTGAACCATGCTCAATATAAGGGTATCTGTGAGATTCTGTTGCAACAAATCCCACTCTTCCACCAGACCTTACTCATCAAGTGATCAAGGCGTTCGCTATCGGCGTGCAATGCGACCCAAGGGCGTCCCAAACATGATCGATCGGATTTAAGTCAAGTGATCATGCTTGCCACGGCAGTCGTTGGATATCTTCGATTCAAGATATTCCACCACCACTTAAGCTCTATGTGCAGTGGCGTTGTCGTGCATGAAAAGAAAATCTGGACCGACCGCGCCCCTAAAAGGTCGCATAGGATTCGAGGATCTGTTATCGGTAGCTCTGCGCAGTTACGGTACCCGTTATCAAACACATGAGGGGTGCAGCCGATGATCTTTATTCCGCCCCCACACGAGAACACCGCGTCCACTGTAAGGGTCCCTTTCTCTGATGTTGGAAGGATGGTACCGTATTTCTCTTCGTCACCCGAGGAAATAATGGCTAGAATCTGTTCGAAGGCTAAAACGGGACTCATCAGAGAACGGAACTGTACCCCATTTGTCAGGGCTACGAGTCATGGCATTAGTTTCGACGAGCTCTGAGGTTGTTTGAGGTTAATGGGATGCATCTAGCTTCCTTGCGTAGAGTCCACTTGAATTGAGCCTTCTTCACATAGTCCGGTTGTAAATGTTTTCACCTGTGGCTGCAGCTACCTCAAGAGACAGTTGATGAGAGGTCATCGTAGAGTTCCACCTTGCTGTTAGAGTCAGATAGCGGTCTGTTCTGGTTGACGTAGTTGTTGGGTAACCTTGGCCAGCTCTTCTTGTGACGGTTCCTCTCTCCTGAATTGTCGTTTCGCAGTGTCGTTTGGGCTTCCATTGTGCCGAAACGACATTGCGTGACATTAACTGAACGTGCCACCTTCGCTTATGACTGTCCGGATTCAAGTTGTCCAACGGCCAGCCATCTTAAAGAATCATCTAAACGAAGATGATTTGCCATCCTGAGTACTGGAGATGTGGCTATCCCACTGAGCAAGCAAAAAAAAAAAAAAAAAAAGAAAGAAGTGATGTGGTGGCAAACCCGTGTTTTTATAGTCATAAATAATTTGCATTCTGTGTGGCTCTGTAAGGAGGTAGATCGATTTCTATTGGATATTCGGCATCTTCATTCTAAGATGCCTATTATATCAAATATTCGCCTTCGGTGATACTGTTCACAATAACATATTCATGAAAAACGTTTTGTTCCGTTAATTTTGTCGAGCAGTGTAGTTATTGGACAGTTAGAAAATGGTGTAACAAAGATGGCGAATCCTTTTTACCGTTTAGTCCATACACCGAAAAGGAAATCGAAAGCACAACACTTCGAAAGAGTGATGTAACGTCAGCCAAAGTTGGTGGTAATATTAAGAGCGATTAGGGAAATAAATTATTAAAAATTTCTGTGAATTTGAATCAGTATTAAGAAAGATATTGTTTGTAAACGAATTCCGAGTTGAAATTACTGTTTTTTACATAAAAATTATATATTACGTAAAATGATAATTAAATTAATAAGTTACATAAAAATTTTGGCAATTTCTTTAGACTGATGCTTTCTTCAAGAAGTGGCAGCTTTGGTTCCCCTACACTTTCTTCTTTTCTTCTGAATTCCCCCGATTGGCTTGGAGCAGTGGGGTTTCCTTGCTTGTTTCCGGCAGCCATACATTACACAGGAGACTGTGGTGTTTCTGTGACCGCCCTGGTGAGTCAGGCCCTGCTAATCTATTCTGTATTTTTAAATTAATTAATTAATTTTTAATCGAAATTTATTATATTCCTGGAATAATGCGAGGAGACAAATTTCTTGGTTGTTTTTGATATTACAGACACAGTTCAAAAGCAATGAAGTTGGGACCGAATATAAAACATGGAGATTATTTTGTATAACCGATACTGCATTAAAGAAATCTGATCACTGCAGGCCATAAGGAGAGATTACGTCTTTTAACCAAAGCTAAATATATTGCATATATCTCAGCTGGAAGTAAACTGCATTCAAAAGGTAATGACACTGTGCCTATGAAGAAGAGAAAAACAGCTACCTCACCCACTTGATTGTCAGATTTGGCACCATCTGTGTATATTTATATTTATCTGGATTCTCAGAAGCATGCGCAGCGTGCAGCTAGAAGTTATGATATGTTAGTGTATAGCCCACTGGGTAAAGGATAGATCACAGTGAGGGATCAGGCTCTTCCATGGTAGATCAGGGAGATCGGTATCCTAGTAATGTTACTTAGGTTCATATTTTACTGTGCAAGAGTTCTCAGCTGGGAAGTGTGGGAAGATTTTTATTTTAGCTGCATATACCATATACACACAAGGGGGTTTGCCTCCTGAGAACTGTTGGGTTCATTTGCTATACACAAACTATGCACTCGAGGTGTTCTAAAAGCTCCGATGGCTGTCCAAAGTGCACTACAGTGAGCAATATTCAAACGTAATACGCACTTCCTGGGTGAGGAATACACTGGAGAACTATAATCTACCCGTGATCTAATTAATGCTGTATATACACTGCGTGATCATTGAATTATGACCATATACCTAATAATGTGTTGGGCTGCCCTTGGCATCGATAAATAACAGCCGCTATTCATCGAGGCATTGACTCCGCTAGATACGCTTCCTGCAAGGCATTCCACAGTATCGCAATAGATGATGATTGCGTGTCCATACGCCTCGCTTCCTGTCCCAAAACATCCCACAGGTGTTCAATTGGATTTCGGTTAGGCGAATTTGGGGCCAGTCAAGATGAGTGATATCTTCACTGTGATCCTTGAACCACTCGTGCACAGAGCAGGCCGGACACGGCGAATTATCGTCTTGGAAGATCTCATTTTTGTCCGTAAAAATGAAACATGGCAGGGTGCACATGGTTTCCTAAGAGCTGCCGGTAGACCTCATCAGCGAAACGTTGGTCCATACTCACTAGGAGTCCTAGTTCTTGCCAGCAAAACATGTCCCATATAAGCAACTACCGCCACCTGCCTTGACAGTGAGCACCATGCACAATAGGTCCATGGAGTTGCTTGCGCCACACGCAAAAGTGTCCGTTGGCACGTTGCATCAGATATTTGGACTCATCCGAACAGCATACTCTGTTGCCGATACCACAGCATTCGTCGTTGACGATGATCAGCCGTGAGGAGATGCTGTCTCTTGGGTCGTCTATTGTGGAACTCCATACGTCTCCGTGTGCGGCACATCGCCATTTCGGATATTATTCTTCCATTCCTCATATTTTATTGCGATGTCAATTGTCGAATGATGATCTGTCGTTGTGTCCGTATATCGCGCTGCACCTTTCACTCAGCACGAACATCCACTTTCCGTAACCCTTCACAGTTCTGTCGGCGGGAGTTGGTTTGGCCCGTTCGACACCATTCTTTATACACCTTAACCAGAGTGGGCCGAGAGAGAGCAACTGACAAGACGTGCCATTTCCGATATGGAAGTACCTGATGCACGAGCTCCCACAATCATGCCCTTTTGGAATTCCGTGATGTCTTTACACAGTCGTGCCCTTTTGAAACTGTGATATTTTTATTACATCCCTTAACTGCTATTTTATCACTTTGACTTGCACGACCAGATGCAAATTACCACTTCTCTGTCCTACTTTCGGCTTTTTATGTTGCGAACTATGCGATATAATTCATTATGGATGAGGTGGTCATAATTCAGTATTCATTGAGTATAATTATGGTAAAGATTATCTGTCTACCCTCCAAGCTGTAGCTGATAGTGATCGAAGAATATTTAGTTTTTGCAAGCAGTCAGTGCAAATCCATGTTACATGTGCTTGAAAGTTAAGTTTATTATCCATTATTAATCCTAAAAAAATGTGATGGTATTTGAAACTGAATAAATACTGTTCTTCATCCGCAATACAGGGTCAAGGTTCGCAGAAATGAATGACAATGATTTGTTGGTCAGAAATTCAATAATCATTTCATATGGTCCACCTTTCAACTTAGTTAACTCGATATCTACCTCAATTATTAACTTATTTAACTCAATATATTCAATTCAATAACTAGAGATACCATTACCTGAGTAGTTTCTTTACAAAAGCATTTCGAATGTTAGCCTCACGAAGTGTCCATCTAATGTGGACACTTAAAGTGAATCTGTTCTTTCCGAAATCGTACTGATGATCACTCATGATGTTTTTTGATTCTAAAATCCACGTGAGCCTCCGATGCACCATTTTTTCTAGTCTTGCCTAAGCAGCTAGTAAACGAGATTGGCTTATAGTTAATTGCCAAAGAGGGACCTTTTCCCGACTTTGGAAAGGCTAACACAAATGAATGCCATAAAGATAACGGATAGCTGTTTTCCCTAAAGATCCGATTTGTAGAAAAGCAGTAGGGAGTTAAATGTGTGGGGGGGGGGGGATTTTTGAAAATGTTATTTTATATATTTGGTTATATTTCCCCTTTTAACAACTCCCCTTTATAATAACTCCCCACTTGCGCAATCTGACTATTTTACTTCACAGAAAATTTCCAAGTTCTAGGGGAAAATCTCCTTGATGAGTTTAATTCCCTTTGGATAGGCTTTTTCTCAGAATAACAAAGAGACACACAAATGTTGTATAATAAAAATACAGTTTATTGGACACTTTTACATAGATACATCAAACAAAAGAAATTTATTAAACTCATGACCAATTAGATTTAATTTCATCTTCTTATAACAGAATGTAAATGAGCAAAGTAATTTGCCTATTGAGCAAACTCAAGGAGGGCTATTTCCTTTACATAAATCATAAACAACTATCTCCTCTTTTAAACTAACAAAATGTTTCTACTTCCTTACTCCTGAGTTCAATTGACTTTCAAAAGAATCTATTAACATTCTCCTTTCATTACAAAACAATTCCTACTCCAAATTGATAAAGCTCCGATACTCTTAATTTCAGTATAAATCATTACTCTGTTTTCTAACAGATTATAGCCTACAATCTTCTCTAATCTAGGTAATTATTATTACTATCAAATTTCTACAATTAACTACTTGCACATTCGGGGGTTACTGACATCCGTCTATCCCCTTCCAAAATTCATACTTAGTCATTCACTTATTTAACCAAATATTAACAAGTATCAATCACATCAAAAATTTTATATCTATTCCCTTCCAAAATTTATCTATATGTATATTGACTTGCCCTGGGTAATGTCCTTCAGCCCATAACATTCACTAACTTATTCATTACAATAAAGTACTACTTATACATAAGTGTTCAATCAAAAGTTCTGATAAATTGGTTATCAAGTGTCTATAATCGATGTGATGGTGAGAGTACTTAAACAAACTAATCACTTACTGACATAACTTGGCAGACTTCACGGTACATCCTTCTCTAAGCGAGTAGGGGATCCTTTCTATCTGGGTCGCATCTCACAATCACTGGGGGAGTTCGATATAAGATACTGGATTCCTTCCTGGGTACCTTTGTATTTCTTTATGGACGCATTAATTTCATCTGATCAGAATGGCTGTACTCCTTTTGTCCGGCTTCGGATTTCATCAGCTCTAGCGTACTTGCTCTCAGAATATCAGGCAATCTCGTTCCTTCATAATGGAGTTGACTCCTTCTCATCTACTTTAAGGATCTTGAAAATTTTTCCCTCTTTTCTATGGCACGTGTTCATCTCTCACTTCAAAACTCAGTCTACTTTTGACTGACTGTCTGACCGACTTCTGCACCTCAACTTCATCTTCCACTTACTCGACTGCTTCTCTCACTACTTATTAGATCACTGACTTAACTGTTCACTTAAAGCTTATCTACCCCTCATACTGACTACACATTAAACTTAGCCACTTTTCTCCGCCGGCTACTCTATCTAAAAAAACTCATTCCTTTCTTTTCTTCTCCAACTCTCATCTTACTGCCCCACTCACTGACACTGAACCCCTCTCATCTTACTGCCCAACTCACTGACACTGACCCACTCTCCTCTTACTGCCCAACTCACTGACACTCACCCACTCTCATCTTGCTGCCCAACTCACTGACACTGACCCACTCTCTTCTTCCTGTCCTCCGCACTTCTTCTCCCACTCACCCGACCAAAAACAATCTCTTACTCCTGAATTTTCCACGCCTCCCCACAGTGGGTTTCTTCCAATCACCTCTTTCCTATATTCATTTTTATCCTTTCATTTGTTGGCAGGTCAGCCAGCCTAGTGGCACGTGATTCACAATACCCCTCTCCTTTTTTATTTCCTACCTGTTAACATCCGTTGAGCTCTTTCATGTAGGCCGAATGCATCAAAACACCTCCTCCTGTGTCACCACAGCTTGTCTCTATAGCACTTCAGAAAAACCACAAATTGTGACACTAGCTACTATAGCATCTATTTTTAGAAACTAGTGTGCGTTTTGCCGTATGCGTTTCCGGTGCGTGACCCCTCATAAAACTTAAGTTGTTTTTGCAGCGCCGGACCCCCTGCTGGGTTTGTCATAGTATTCTCCGTCAGTTTTCTGTTTTGACGGATGCAAAGCTAATTTTCCTGTTTTTCGTTCTTCCTACCTTTTAAGTTTTACAATCCTTACTGGATAATTCTTGTTTATTGAAACTGACGCTATTAACATTTCTCCCAACGGCAAGAATCCAAAAAGGAAAACTAACTTCAGAAGTCAAAAAAAATATTTTATTTTTGTAAGATTTTCAGATCTTACAATTGCCGCTCCTCTCCCAAAAAAAAATTATACCTGTGTAAAATTTTTTTTCTCATTTTTTTTTTTTTTTCTATACTCCTTCACCTTCCCTGGAATTTAACCGCCTACATCTATTTACATCTCTCTAATATACAACCACTTATTTTATACTACCTTCTGATGCCAAATATTTACAATTATATACAAGTACATTAATTAAATGTATATTTTGGGCTTTCCTAAAACTATTCCCATCCCATGTACTCATCAATTAATCCTCCCACTAAATATAATTGCTGGAGTCTGTTTGATTCTTTCAGTTTAATTGCCCTTTCTGCACTGTGATTCGCAAGTCCTTCTTTCCACTGTCCTGCTACTCCCGTTTGAGGTTTCCTATTTTTATTTTCTAGTCTCCCTTCCCTTTGAGATATTATTTGCCCTGAATTTTGCCTAACCTTCTCTGTTAATTCTACTAATTCCACATTCACTATTTTGTTTTCTGCTTGTTGCCTTGTTTCGTCATTTTCTCTAATTCTTCTCTTTCTCCTTAATCTTCTTAATTCTTCCTGCGCAATCAGAACTTTATCAACATCTTTTTTTCTTTGCGGTAACTTTTGACTCGTTCTTTGCACTTGCCTCTCATTGCCTTTCCTTATGTTTCCTTTCGCTTCCACCACTGCAGTCGGTGTCTTACATTTATCATCATTTTCTCTCATCTGATAACCAACTTTGATCCTATGGGATCTACTTTCGTTTTCGCTTGGCCCGGATTTCAGGTTTTTTGGTCGCCATGGATAGAACCGACCCCTCTTCAGTTTCCATTCATTTCTTGGGTCATCAGCTTTATATTCATCTCTGTGATGTACTCTTCTTGCTGGGCAAAATCTAGCTATATGCCCATATCTGTTACACCTATAACACTTGACTAGACTTGGATGATTCCATTTATGTCCTAGGGTGGCCACAACTATAGGTTCTCTATTTATAAACTTACTTCTATGTGTGTGTGGTTTCCTCCTTGTGCTGCCTGATTTATTGCTCCTTTTTTCACATGAATTATTTTTCCAGCATTTAAGGTGCAGAGCATTCATGCTTATTTGCTGCCTTTGATTTGTGCCCCTGTCGTGACAGTATTCATTTCTGCTCTCGTGATGCCTATTTCTGTACCAGCACTCCCTACCGTATTCCTGCCAATGGCTCCCCTTTCTATAATTAGTGCGCGCTTCCTCCCTTACCTGTTCTGAGTTTTTTGGCCTACTCGATCGATAGTCTCTATTTCGATCCCAATAATCTCCCCAGTTATTTTTATAACCCCGTTTTTCTCTCCTCCCCTCGAATCCTTCTGCTAGTTCGCCTCCCTTGCAGTCACGGGTCCAGTGATCTGTCCTTTGGCATCTATAGCACCACCTACGAATTCTACCCTTGTCAGCCTCTCCAGTTCTCCATCCTTCCCTTCCATCTCCGTTTTCCTCTAAGTAATTGTGTCTTCCCCAGGTCCGCGTATTCCCGCCTAACTGTTCCTTATTCCCTTCCTTTATTT